>NW_028324311.1:7026046-7626046 GCF_058129835.1 Hydra viridissima | reverse complement strand
CGTATACGCTATCCAGTTATATTTTGAGATCAGTGGTGGCGGATCATTTTTTTTCTGTAAAGAAGTGTATAATATCAGCAAATGACATATTCTGTGGCATTTGTATTGATTTTTTTTTTGTTTTTGAGTTTTTGGTTGTTTTTTTTTTAATTTTTTTTTTATATTTCATATAAAGAACACTAGAAAAAACAGTTCACGTAGACCAAATGTTGAAGGCAATTAAAAATGGTGTAAATTCATGGCAATTCCAAGGCGTCGGTTGCTAAAGCAAATGCAGTTCCGTAAACCACCTTGAGATTCTACATTAGTAAATTCGACGAAGTAAATATTGAATTTTCAAAAAAAACTGACGATGTGGTGAAAAATTTTCTTTTTGAATTTTCTGCGATCCAAAATCAGTAAAAACTTTGATTTCTTTTCAATTGTTTCGGGATAAGAAAATGCTAAAAAGATCGACGTCAAGTGTTCTCCTTCGTGGAATGAAAATGGCCAAACAAGCAGAGAGTATTATTAAGCATTCAATCGAAATATTTTTTCCAAAAGTGATTATGTAGCTGCCGATTTGAGTGGCAAAAATCTATTTGACAATCAAAGCGATGATCCGGAAGACCAGCACCGTATTTTTATTTAACAAATCACGGTATAGTGAGCTCAACTGCTTTGCATGAAGAAGGCACCACCTCTGAGTCTTCTGCGATACCCAGTACATTCGGCAGTATACTGAGTTTGGCCACTTCGATATCATCTCTACGTGATGCATTGAAATCAATTGGAACGCTGAAGATAGGAATATCCAGCTAAAAAATCCAATCGTAGTCGAAAGCCGATGAAGTCTACTATTTTTACATCGCCTGAAAAATGTGATGCGTGAAAAGTATGATACCAAGCTCAAAAATTGGACAACCAGAAGAAAAGAGCCAATGCGAGCAAAAGAACGCCAGCCAGAAAGAAAAAAAAAAGCAAATGAAAGAACATCATCGGCATAACCGATATCAAAAAGGGTGAATGAAGCAGAAGAAGCTGGATGAAGCAGAAGAAGATGTTGTTCAGGATTTTTGTATTCTTTAACTGAAACCAATGCCTCTTGTGCTCAATCGCAACAATTCCTGAAATTGTGACTTTTCGAGAAGTTCATACCCGATGTGTTACAACTTCAGCACCTACTTTAAATGTCCAAATTGCGGTTCCAACTGAAGTGGAACTGTTTTTTCTAAATTTAAAAATCATCACTTTTATCATTTTACATCCAGTTGTTTAAATAAGTTTCACATCTACATAGTGGTTTTAGTTGAATGCAGCATTCCGCCACCATAACTTAAAATTTTTGAAAACTAAAAAAACTTTTGAAATTAAAAAATTTAGTTGTTTGCACCAAAAGCTGTAAAATTTTACTCAGTTTGAATTTTAACAATCGGTTTGGACAGAATAATACTCAATGGATGCCAGTAACTGCCTGCTTTTGGAATTTTGAAAAATATTGATTTTTGAGAAAGCAACATGCAAAAAACAAAGTTTTCGCCACCATTATACACTCCCTTATTTAAATTCTCCCTGTAAACTCTCTGTATAAATTCTTTTTGTAAAATCTTCGTAACTTTCTGTCGCCTAAAATAAGGTATGAAAAAGAATTTATATCCTTCCATAATGAGACCTTACAGCACTATGGCTATTAATTACATTTTTAACAATACTAATTTAAAGAACAAAATTTTCTCAGATACAAATCATGATTCCAAATAAAAATTTCTTGCGCTCAAAAAAAAAAAAGAAAAATGCACAGATTAATAAAACTTTGTCTAGGCGAGCAGAAGCTTGTTGTTCCAAAACTTGTGTTGCATCCTCTGCCGTTGCTTGCATGCCCTGCAACTTTCTGAATCTTCCAAATCATTTTCTAAGTAGCTAGGAATGTCTACTAATAAAATAGATCTGTAAGTTTATATTTGATCACTGTTGATGTTTGTCGCAGAGAAGAAATATTAGAATCTGAAGACAAAAGAAGCAGATTTAAGAAAAACTTACTTGTTTCTTATCTTGATGTTTTTCTTGTCTTGATGTTTTTCTTGTCTTGATGTTTTTCTTGTCTTAATGTTTTTCTTGTCTTGATGCTTTTTGGGTGTGAAACTCCCAACACTGTTTCAAGTGCTTACTCCGAGATTCCTGAGCGTCCTTAGATTATTGCTTAACATAAATATTCATCTTTTTGATGACTTTGGCAACTTGAATTAATATTTTATGAATTGATGCGAATATATAATACCAACCTTATTCTACTAGCAATTTAGTAGCATCATTAGAATACTCTTTGAAATTAGTAGTTTTTTCCTGATGTTAAATTCTATTTTGTCATTCTCGCTATTCATTTGCCGTTTTTTTAAATATGAATCCTGTATGAAATATAAGTCCTGTATGAAATATAAGTCCTGTATGAAATATGAGCCCTGTATGAAATATGAGTCCTGTATGAAATATGAAAAAGTATTAAAAAAATCTAAATCCAAGCGTGCGGTGTTCAAAGTCCAAATGCGAGGTTGTCTGTATTAATTGGTTTCTTTAGACAGGAATCAAAGTCATTCATTTCAGTCGGATTGGCTTTTCAAATGAAGCAAATTTTTGAGAAGATGTCTCAGTGGTTGCGCTACAAACTTTACCGTTTATCATAAAACATCAAAAGCTGTCGCCCTTCTTTTGAATCAATTGTTGTGGGATGTACTACTGTGATCAAAAAGTAAGGTGAATTTTTTTATAAAATGAAAAATCTTTATTTATTCTTCCAAATCTGTATCGTCCCCCTCAAAATAATCCCCCCCGGCCCCAATGCACTTTTGCCAACGTTTTTTCCAGTCTTCGAAGCATGCCGAAAAGTCCTCGGTAGGGATAGCCTTCAATGCGCGTGCCGATTCACGTTGGATCTCTTCAATGGACTCAAAACGATTTCCCCGGAGTGGTCTCTTGAGCTTTGGGAACAGCCAGAAGTCACACGGTGCTAAGTCGGGCGAATACGGTGGTTGTGGAGCAACATGGGTAGAGTTTATGGCGAAAAACTCACGAAGAACCAGTGCTGTGTGCGAAGGCGCATTATCGTGGTGCAAAATCCAAGAGTTATTGGCCCATAATTCCGGTCTTTTTTTGCGAATAGCTTCACGCAAACGTCGCATAACGCTTAAATAATATTCTTTGTTGACAGTTTGGCCAGTTGGAAGGAATTCGTAGTGCACGACACCACAATAATCAAAGAAAACAGTCAACATGACCTTGATTTTTGAGCGACTTTGACGTGGTTGCTTCGGTCTAGGCTCGCCTTTTTCACGGTATTCACTCGATTGGTCGGTTGTTTCAGGGTCGTATGCGTAGACCCAAGTCTCATCGCCAGTAATAATTTGTTTGTAGACGTCTTGATAGTCAGAAAGCATTGCTTCACACGTTTTAACGCGACGCTCTTTTTCAAAGAAATTGAGAAATTTCGGCACCAAACGTGATTTGAGTCTTCTGAGGCCCAAATGATCCTTCAAAATCGCTTGCACCGACCCAAATGATATTCCAACCATGTCAACAAGGTCTCGAATGGTTAACCGACGATTTGCAAGCACCAATTCTTTGATTTTGTTGATGTGGCGATCATCAATCGAAGTCGATGGTCGTCCGGAGCGTTCCAAGTCATCAACACGTTCTCGGCCTTCTTTGAAGTCTTTGTACCACTTGTAAACATTTTTTTGAGACATAGTCTCTTCACCGAAGGCCTTTTGCAACATTCGATACGTTTCAGCAGCAGAAATATCATTCCGCAAACAAAATTTAATAGCACTTCTTTGCTCAACAAAATTAGACATCGTGAAAATCGCCGAATGCACTTTTGGTACTTCAGAAACAAGCGTAAACAAAAAAAATAATTATGAGTTTGACATGTAATTTGGCGCAAATGTTAATGACATTCCTACCAACTTAAAAATAAAAAAGATTGGACGATTCAAATAAGGCGGGAAGTTTAAATTAAAAATTCACCTTACTTTTTGATCACAGTAGTAATTGATTTGTTATTTTAGATGCTATTCTTCGTTTTGTTAAATTCCTAAAGTTTATTTCAAAAATTGGAAACGAATTAGCTGACAAGTTGAAGAAGGACAAGGATTTTTGAAAATGATTTCTACATCGTTTACAATATGAATCGGGACCATTGAAGTAAAGAAGATGCTAATGTTGTACTTATTTGTCGGTTCGCCACAAATGTATGACTGTTTGTTTTCACTAAGCTTAATGTTGCCATCAAATCTCCATTTAAAAAAAACTTTTCAAGTTTGTCACATCGTCTACTAAGTTAAGTCCCTGCACAAGTCTTCTTGAAGTGTAATCAAGAAGGCATTTCATTTTTTTTTCGGACATGGTGTCAGTAATGGTCATAGAATTTTCAGCAGGATAGCTGTTTTTTTTAGCTTCAAGAACTTTGTGATAAGGTTGGTATGCGTCAGCCATTTTCCATAAGTAACCTTCGATTGTGGTTGTAGTTATCTACAGTCATGCCTTGGTCTAACATTATTGTTAATGATTTGTCAGGAGAAAAGAGCTTTGGTGCTACATTTTCTAATACCTGTTTGTAGGCCTTCTTTTACTGCTCTCAATGGAGCTTTTTGGTTAGCCTGTATGATGATATTAAAAGTATCTTTATTTATGGTTTTTACTTTTATTGCAGCTGCATAAGCAAGCTCACCAGCCTCTATGCCATCCGTTGATGACATTGATCTAAACCGTTTGTGTTCCTCATATAAGGCAGGGAAGCCTTAAAGTATTTTTTAATTTGAGTAGTTGTGTTTTGAGTAGTTGTGTTTTAATTTGAGTAGTTGTGTTTATTTTTTAATTTGAGTAGTTGTGTTTTAATTGAGTAGTAATTTTTAATTATAAAAAAAAAATAAATGATAAATTACTTCTTAGGTTCTTTAAGTATCTAATAATTAAAAATCCACATGCAAAAACGCCAATTAAAAATAGTCGCACTTTTGCCAGATTTCCACTTTTTTAAAAGATTGAACGCTGTGCACCACCAGTATGTTTAACGGTCTCAACTTGCTTCAACCAGTAAAAACCAGGAAAGAACTCATTATGATAAATTTTTTGAAATCATTGAATGAGCTAACTCAACTTACTCGGTAAACAGTAACCTTTACTTCAATTTTTACATACATCGCATTTCTGTCAATTTTTTTATTCACTGTTTCAGATAAAGAGTGGCATATGAACGGAAATTGTTAGTAATTGTTTAGGAATCTTTTACCATGTCATTCTCGGTTTGGTTCAGTACATTTATTAGTTCGAAAATAACTTTAATAAACTGAATCTTTTTTATTTCAAGATTTTACCGTGAAATCAAAGAAAATCGTGAGGCGATATTTGTGGGGATTCAATGTTTAACGTTTAATTGATAAAGTTCTTTAAAAAATATAAAAGATCTTGGTGTAAAGAAAAACGAAAACTTTTTAAAAAACTTGGTGAAAAGAAAAACGAAAAACAACAGTTTTTTCAAAGTCGAAAGTGTAAAAATAGTCTAATGAGTATCTGTCTATTAACTATTATCGCTTTTGTTAAGATTAAAATAATAAATCTAACTTCATCTTTTAGCAAACGATTAAGCAGTTGTAATACGTAGTTTAAGTAACTATAATAGCTAGTGATTCGTCTAAATAGATTTGTTAATTCACATCATAACTTTCGTACGTTTTAGCCGTGTGAGAATGGCAGACTCATATAAACATTACATAGATTTGCTAAAAGCTCCGGGAAACGATCAAGTAAAAAAAGAAGAAAATTTGAGAAAAGTTTTAATTTGGTTGAAGGAGGAGTTGGTGTGAAATTTTTTTTTCTTTCCTTTAGAAATCAACTTTGAACTAATAAAAATCGTCCAGTAATATATCAGTAGCGAATCAATCATTCGTTAAAATAAAATTTTTTATGACATTGCAACTTTATGATTTGTTTCTTAGTTTATTAGCAGATCAACGTAACGAGAGAGATATCAGTATTAGTAAGAGGTCCGTTTAGGATAATGGAATTGATTTTCAGTATACATGTATAAAAAAAAAACACGACATTGTTTAATTAATCAAGTGGCCTAAACAAAGTCTGACTAAAACCTTTTTTTTTTTTTTATAGAAATGGCTGAAGGAAAGCGACAAGATGTTAGTAAAACAATTCCGTGAAATGAGAGAAACTATAAACGACTTTAAAGATGATCAAGAACAAACGAGTATTTAAATACTTTTTTTTTTGTGTGGATGATTATAGGAGAGTGTGTGCGAGCGAGTATACATGTTTGTGAGTGTGAGATTAATGATACTGCTGTCTGTATTATAAAAACACAAAATGTTCTTCAACGTTTTTTGTTTTTTTTTTACTGAATCTTTTTTTTCATTAATCAGATGCCTGTGAAATTTCAAGAGTTGATGATAAGGATTACTGATGAAAGCAGAAAAGATCTAGAAACAATCATCAAATTTTTTTTGAACTACTTTTAAAATCTGAATTGTAGTATGAAATAACAATCGATGAATAAATATGTCGAACAATATTGTTTGTTACAATTTAATTCGTAAAAAGAATAACAATGTTATTATTATTATTTTTTCGAACATTTACAGCCTTGAGCAAACCATTGTTTCATATGTTTGTAATAAAGTTATCAACTTTAATCTACGACCGTTCGATTTTTTTTAATGCATTCAAACTTCACAATATGTAAGGTATTTTTACTGGACGCTGCGTCTTATAAAGTCAGGATTAACACATAGCCAATTTCTAAAAAGGTGCATATAAAGCAATTAATAACTTGTTTTTTTTTTAAATAATCATTTGTAATATAGTATAAATATTCAAAAAAAAAGAAAATAAACCTCTCTTATAATGTTTTATAATGCTATATAATGTTTTATAACGTTATATAATGTAATACGGTTTCAATATGAAACTAGTGAGTTTTCAAAAACTAAATTTAAAATTTACCTGGAATTGATATCTTGTGTTTTGATATACGGGCAATAAACATTGCAATAGCTAGCAACAGTTATTGAGCCATCATCTTCAAATCTGGCGTTTTCCCCAGTCCAACCCTCGCAACAGCGGCACCGACCTGTTTTTAAATCGCATTCGCCGTCGTTCATGGCGCAGTTTGAATTACATATAGGTGGGGTATATGCCGCCTTACAAGTTGGATTTCTTAAGAACAAAGGTTACTTTAGAATCGCAACTTTATGACCTCATAGAACAGCTACAATAAATAAGTTTTTCAATTAACTTACTGTACTCCAAACCCTAGGTAGGGACATTGTTTATTACAATTGTAAAGAACACCATCAGTACTATAGCGATCATTGCTGTAAATCGCATTTTCTCCAGTCCACCCTTTACAACACTTGCAAACACCATCAACACACTTTCCACGCTTGTTGGCTTCACAAAAGGATGGGTTACAAGTTGGATTTTCAATTGAAGAGTTACCAAAAACACAATTTAAATTCCTAATTAAATATTTAAAACAATTTTTGTTAGCTTAAGTTGTTTGGAACTGTTAAGCTTTTTAAAATTTTGTAACTAATTAAAAAAAATGCATTAAAATAAATTCTTTCATTACCTGAATTGATTTGTATAGTGACACGCAGTTTTGCAATTCGATGCTATAATTCTGTTTTTTCCCCAGGCCAAATCAGCTGTATCTTCTTTAAAACTGGAAAGCGGTCCCGTCCAACCATAGTTACACAGACACTTTCCGCTATTTGAACCGTTTGCATTTTTAATGCACCATCCTCCAGGAAAACATTGATCACAGTAGCTAGCGCACATCAAACCAGCTCCGCTACAATAGTCACTCGAATCAGCAATAACGCTAAATATTGAGCGAACAAAAATAACCAAGCTGATAATAGTCTTCATTCTCGTTTAAGACTCCTTTTTAAATAATCTCGAATTTGCCGCTTTTATAGTTTCTCTTGCAATCTTTTAATCAACTTTTTTTTGTTCGTTAATGAAAGGGATTATTAGATAGAATGTAAAAGTGGGAACCCGGATTATTTGTTATGCAATGTGAATTAGATAATAGCGAAGTTTCTGCCAAAAGTAAATTGTTTAATAAGTCAAATAGCTGATAAAGATAAATGGTGCTAAATATGTAAAAAATAAAATTACGAAATATTCAATATCAATGAAGTGTAAATGTTCGGAACTGTATTATCAATGGTAGACTGCCAATTAAGCCAATAAAATATATATATATATATATATTTTTAGTCAAATGAATTTGACAAAAAACGTTGACATTTCTTCTGTTTCAAAAGACATTTTTTTGAAAGTCACTGGTGTTTTTTATGTACCCCTTAAGCACCATGTCTAACATAAAATCCTATATTTTTAAAATATATTTTAAAAAATAGTAATAATCTTTAATGATTAAAAAAAAAAACACTTCGCCTGTAAAATTTCCAAAAAATTGTTAAAATATTTTGACTTTGTTGTTAGAATCCTCGTGATTTTCTGTCTTTTAGCATTTTAAATAAAAAGTAAGCAAGCGGAAAAAAAAAAAAAATCTACAAAACAATTGAGAAAATTATAAGACAAGATTTCTTTCAACACTCTCTCAAAAAAGACATTTTACAACAAATATTTTTTTAAATATTTTGCAAAGAGGGGAGGAACTCTGCAGACTGCTAATTTAGGCTAAATCTGTAAATATAAAACACTCTGAGTTCCGAACTTTGAAAGGTTTCAGCGAAGTTTTCGAATGACGAATTCGAAGTTAAAAGAGATAGGACGTTACACTTTTGCGATGCTTAAGCGACATAAATTTACGTATGACGCAAATTTTTACAAAACTAAATTCCTCAAGTTAAACAACATTTTATGAATGCGGCGTTAATTTTTAAACTAATCCTAATTTTAGATGTTTAAAATAAATTCAACATCCAGTTTATCACTGTATCGTTGAATATTGCATGTTACTGTTTCAAAGATCTTGTGTTCAGTTGAACAACATTAAATTTTTAAAACTTGTGGGCTCTAGTGCGCTACCTCAAAACCAAATTCAACTAAAGTTTGTCGAAAAATTTTGTTGAGATGTTTATGTCAAGTGAGTAAATA
This sequence comes from Hydra viridissima, assembly GCF_058129835.1. Classification (NCBI taxonomy): domain Eukaryota; kingdom Metazoa; phylum Cnidaria; class Hydrozoa; order Anthoathecata; family Hydridae; genus Hydra; species Hydra viridissima. The sequence continues at coordinate 7,616,935 of NW_028324311.1, read as the reverse complement.
TTTGTAAAAAGAAATAAAAAGATAGTTTTGTTAAATAAAAGTGGGTTAAATATTTATATCATGTTTTTTATAAACTAAGTTTAAGAAAACATCATTTGCCAAGGTTCGTAACGAAGCTCTTGCTTCTAAAAAAAATCTATTTGCAATCTTTTAGGCAATGGTGGGCAGAACACCTGTTTGTTAATAATGTAGACCCACCTTTGTGTAAGTATGCACAACACATACTATAAGAAAAGAAACGATGTAAAGCTGCTGAAATAAAATTTTGAAGATTTTTAGTTTCTTCGGAAATTCATTACTTATTAAAAATAAACGCTACTATAAATACTTAATAAAACAATTTTAACAGATCTAATTATATATAAAGAGTTAATGATTTTAATTCGAGGATTATCTTAAAGAAAAACCATAGCCTACTTTATACAATCTTGGATATTTTTTAAAATTATGTATATATATATATAACTACTGTAAAATGCCGGTTCTGGCGCATGAACCAGTTCCCTATACTTAAGGATTCTAGCGCATTGATAGGTATTGACTATTTTTTCAAGATGGTGGTTTTAAAAAAATTCTTATCAAGAAGAAGTATAAAAATAATCTTGTTATTTCTATATTTGTTAAGATGTCCTTTTTATTCCATTTCTTACCGTGCATGTCATCTTGTTTTGTAGTGACCAATGGCGAAGGTGCTTATTTTATCATTTTGTATGATCCTCTTATCATCTTTTGAGCTGAGTGCTATTTTGTTAATTTCTTCAGTGTAAATTTCGTGAAGACGGGATCAAAAAACGTTCATGGTTGCAAGTTGTTCTTTTTCATTCATTAAGCAGTCGTGGTAATCTTGATGTCTTATTTTATTTTCAACGACTTTCTTTTTAACCCCTTTGCATTTTTTGTGTTCTTTATTTTCTTCCTCTTCAGGGATGTAGTAAGAGTAGAGCTTAGGTCTAAGTCCAACAAATTGTGTGATTTGCATACCACCTGTCTCGTCTTTGAACATTTCGATAATCTTTTTATTTTTACCCACTTTGAAGCCAACGTTTTCAATAGCATGATGATCTTTAGGAAAGTCGCTCGTGTCAAATTTGTTTTCTACGTCATCAGAAATGTCTTTATAGAAATCTTCCGTTTCGATTTCATAAATAAGCGAGTCAGTGTCTGTCATGAGCAACTTGGCTTTATCACCGTATTTAGGCTTGATGTAGTCGTAGTGGTGTTCAAACATCAAAGTCTTGCTGATGTCGAGGATGCTCATTCCCAAATAAACAGGCTTATCGTAAAAGACTTTTGTTTTCTTCATGTGAACCGCGATTAAGTTTTCATCAAAAATGGTGTTTCGTTCATAACGAGTGGTTTTAGACTATTATAGGTATATCAGTCTGATATACCTATAATAACTATACTTAGTTTAAAATCATTTTTCTCTCCTGTTGGTTCGGGCCTAAATAATATTTTGTATGGAAGGGGGCAAAATTTGAAGTTCCGCCACTGAAAGTTTTATTAGGGAAATTAAAAGATTAAGAGAGACAAAGAATTGCAAAAAAAGGTAGACTTTCTCAACTGTAGTGTGATTAAAATAAAACAAATTTAAACAAATAAAAAAAACATAAACAACACTTATTTGCTGTATCTTATTTTAATTGTTTTATTAACTTTAGATTGTAATGAACAAACATTAGGTATTCTCCGTTATCTGCTTTTAGTCTGCTCCTTGTTGCTTCGTATATGTCCCCACCAGCACTAAATAACCTTTCACTTTCTATTGATGACGGAGGTGCTGTAAGATATTTTAATGCCATCTTTTTAAGTTTTTCAAATTGCATTCCACATTTACTCCACCACAAAAACGGACAACCTGTATTTTCTAAAAGAGGCAGAGATAAATAGTTGTCTATTTCTTGAGTAATTGCAGACCTTAATATTGTTTGCTTCTTAATTATGTCAGCAACTTCAATATCTATTAGTTCTCTTTCTGCCTCGGAACGTTTTTCACTCTGCTTTCTTCCAGTTCTCATAAAAGCTACATCTTTAAAACAATCATCAATGCTAATGAATCCAGTAGAGGCTGGAGCTTTTACTATTGGAACATCGTCGGAGTCAGAGTCAACAACATCTTGCGCTCCTTGCATTTCTTTCCATGCTTCTTCAACCCACTCTATAATAACATTTTCATCTGCATGTTGATAAAGTAATTTATATCGTGGATCCAAAAATGTTGATACACATAACATTTTATTAAGCAAAAATTTATCAAGTCTTTTGGTAACAGATTTTATTAGTTCATCAATCATCGTCATAATCCCAGCGTATTTATCACTTGATGAAGCTTTTTGTAATAAAACTTTTAATGCAAGAACAGATGGTATAATTATTGCGCAAGTTTCGTCCCTCCTACCACATTTTTTGTTAAGTTTTCAATGGGGCAAGAATGTAAACAAGTTTTTCGACTATTCCCCATTGATAATTAGTAGGAAGTTTAATTTCATCAAACTCTGCTGCATAAGTGGCCAAAGGAACTTTTTGTTCAAACGTTCTTTGTAGCATTTCAAATGAACTGTTCCAGCGGGTTGGAACATCTTGTTTCATTTTGTGAGGTTCAGTACTTAATTGCTGCTGACTTGATTTTAATTTTGCACATGCTATTGGTGAATGATTAAAATGGGTCGTTATTCCTCTGCATAAAGTTAAAATTTCCTTGATGGTTGTTTGGCTAAATATAGAGTCATGAATACATAGCTGCAAAGTATGGATAAAGCATGGAATTGATGTCATTCCAATGTTTTTTACTGCAGCCTTCATATTGCTTGCATTATCGGTAACAATAAGATGAATTTTGCTTAGCGAGATTTTAAAAGATTCTAAAACTTTTTGTAAATACTCTTTTATATGAACACCTGTGTGATTTTCCGGAAAATGAATTACTCGAAGAACAGCAGTTTCTTGGGAAAATTTAGTTGGATCTATCCAATGTCCAGTAATGCTTAAGAATGCGATTTTCGCAGTATCCGCTGTCCAGATATCTGTCGTCAAAGACAAATAGTTTGTCGCGGAGATTTTTATTTTTATATCTTCAAACAGTTCATCATACATGCTAGGGATTACGTTTTGGCTGAAATATGTTCTACATGGTAATTTGTAATTGGGGTAAGCATCTTTAATCAGTTCATTAAATCCCGTATCTTCAACAATAGAAAATGGCTGAATATCCAATGTGATAAGTTTGCCTATTATTTTATGGATTCGAATAGATCTGTGGTCATCAATATTCCATAATTTTTTTTTGTTTAAAGCATGAATAATGTTCCTTTTTACTGTATTGGTGGTAGAAGCAACTGAGGTTTCAGAAATAGACGGAAATGATTGAACCTTTTTTTTCCCGCAAGTTCAAACTCTTTGGAGTGCTTTAAACGCAAATGTTTTACCATTGCTGTAGTTCCATAAGACTTTAAAGATTTTCCTCCTCTCGTAACTAAACTATCACATAGTTTGCACTTGCTCATATGAGGAGTCGTGCTTATATCAAAAAACTTCCATGCTATACTCTTTTTATTCATAATTTTTCTTTCAAATAAAATTTCTATAAAGATAATGAAAGTACGTTTGATATCATACATTTTCGATTATTTTATATAAAACGATAATTTTTTTAACAATACGCTCGAAATGCGCTACAAATGAAAAGCGCTATCAGCATTCGAAAGAAGAAAAATTATCTTGTGTTCTAACAGAATAAAAAGAAGCTATTAAATATTTTTTAACCCCATTCATTTTATTCGTATTCTCAAATTATTTTATTTAGCGTTACAGTTTTTGTATTCGTATAAATTTTTTTGTAAAAATATATTAAAAAATATTTTAAGTGAGATTGTTTTAAGTTAATAGAACTTTGTGGTTATCAACTACATAACGCTCTTAGAATTATATCAAGAAGTTTATTGGTTGAAGTTTATTGGTAGAAACTAAAAGAAAAATCATTTTAAGATAAAAAAGAAGATACCCGGTGCCGTGTACTGCAACAAGTGGCCGATATCGGGTACCCGGTAAAACAGCCGATTTGCCGGGTCCCCGGGTCCGAACCGGGTACCCGGCACATCTCTAGAAAAAATAGTCAATACCTATCAATGCGCTAGAATCCTTAAGTATAGGGAACTGGTTCATGCGCCAGAACCGGCATTTTACAGTAGTTATATATATTTGTAGAAATGGTTAATATTTCCATTACCAGTGCTCAATACAGCTTAGTATAGGTAAAGCGAATATACTATTATTATAATACAAAGTAAATAATCAGCTTTGTTTATTTAACATTACTTAAAGTTTCACGCAATAGCGATCTTCAGATGTTACAAACCGTGAAAAAACGTAATGACAAAAAAATACGAAAAAGTGCTATTGAGTGTCTTCTATGATGGCATTAGAATTTTTGGTTAAAAATTTTCATGGCAGCACTTTGATGTTAGCTCGCTTCGTTTGTTTAGCAAGCTCAATTTCGACATGATGGATGATGTGGTATTTTTTCATCAAGCACAAATTTTAATATTTACCACCAGGTTTTAATGGTTCTGCTTGATCGAGGATATTCCACGTAAAGATAGGCTCTAAGCCATTGTTTTTACACTCCCATACCAACTTCGAAAGCTCAGTGGAGTTGGCCTTACTTTCATACAGAAAGGAATTCTTATGTTTGTACTATCTACCTTGAAGGTTTTCTCAGTAAATCCGATATAATGGTGTCCATTTTCTTGTTGCTAAGTTTTAACCAATAAATATGAATAAGTTTTTTTTCTAAGGCATTTTACATTAAGTGGACATGAAGTAGTTTATCGGCAATTGCATAGTTGATTATTGTAGTCAGTAGTATTAGATGCTCAGTGGTACTCTTTTGTTATGAACAGTAAAAATTTTCTTGATGTTTTGGTATGCAGCTGTAACTTACCTTTACGTTCTTCCGGTTAAAAATTTTGTGGAATTTATGGCCTTTAGGGAAGCATCTATAAATTAAACCAAAAAATATCTTTGCTGTGTTTGTTTTAACGTTCAGTGATTACAGAGGGTTAAACTTAGTAATGCTTTGTTTTCGATACCCTGCATCACGTTTTAAAGTGTTTTGATTGAAAGAAATTTTGTCTTTAAATCCGAAAGAATTGAGAGCGTTATTACAAAACGGTGCGACTCTATCAAAAAATCGAAATTATCTCCTGGTTTTCTGTAAGGTTGAAAGGTGCTGTCAGGAAGATTAAGTGTGACATCGTTGAAGTTTACTACTGTTAAATTAAATCTGATAGTAATGCATTTGAATTTCTCTTTAAAAAAGTTAACGAGATTTATCTTTATTTGTTTTGATTGAGGGCCGCTAATGATATGGAAGCAGCAGAGGCTATCATCTCTATATAGTCCTCTAGTGTTATGCTCGTATTCTTTGGCTATAGCATGGACGTATAAGAGATAGACTTGCAACTCATCGTTTAACATTAAAGAGGCCGCATAAATCAGCGAGCCATGTGAGTTTTAAAACAGAAACTCTGACACGTGGTACTAGTTTAAACTTTTATAACATTTGTTTAGTAAGACTGCTCAGGATAAAGTAACTACTTCACGTGTTGACAAATTACTAATCAAATTAAACCAAGGTGAAGGAAGTTAGTTGTCGACACGAACAGATTTTATCATTTTTTCAAGATGAACATTTATAAATTTGGGAACTTTTTTCGTGTAAACAAAGTCTGTCAATAATAAAATAGACTTGTAAGGTAATTTTAAAAAGACTAAAAAAAATTATAGCGAAATATAGAAATGCTTTTCGTCAAGATCTGGTTTGATTCAATTCCTTCGTCCTTCATTCACCAGCCTTAATTTTGTAAATTTTTTTAGCATTTTTTCCGATGTCACCCTTTTTTGCCTCGACTACTCTATAAGCTCCATAATTTATATTATTTTTTTAGTAAGTCCATTTCCTGATGGGTTTTTTTATAATTCATTTGATAAAGCAAAACCTTGCAACACTATTTTAGAATAGCGCATACTTGGTAGCATGGAGTTTGGTGACACACACTTGGTGAAATTAAATTAAGATATTTTTAATTTAGTTTTTATGTGACACAAAAAAATCCGAAATTGATCCAATCTTGAAATCTGCTTCTTGAAATACAATCTGCTTCTTGAAATACAATCTGCTTCTTGAAATACAATCTGCTTCTTGAAATACAATCTGCTTCTTGAAATACAATCTGCTTCTTGAAATACAATCTGCTTCTTAAAAGGAATCAAATGATAAATAAAAAAAATCTGAAACTTGCATTATTAAAATTTAGTGTTTTAATCATTTAGTGATTTAAACTTTAAAATTCAAGTGTCGGAAATAGAAACCAACAAATGGAAAAAATACGGAAAAACTTTTCTTTTTTTTTAAAAAACTTTTTCTGATCTTAAGCTTTATTTTTGGAGAAAATTTTATTAATCTTAAACAAACATTTAATATAAAATCTAATTAAAAACATTTCAACATTTTTTGAGCACGATGTTTGTTTTTGACACTGACCTGATCAAACTCTAATACTGTTTTCATTTGGTGATGTAATTTCAACTCCTCTTTTAATTTCGCACTTTTAAGTCTTTTAAATATTTGTTTCAGGTAACAAATATGAAATTGATGTCTCATTTCCGATAAAACTGATGTCTTTTTTCCATCAGCCTTTTAATCATATCCCGTCTTGTTGAAAATAATCAAACTTTAATCAAAATTTAAACACAACAAGCTGAGTTTAGTACTCTGATTCACTGTGGGATTAGAACATCGATGAGAGGAGAGCTCATATCAGTTTTATACTTTAAAAATGATTCTGCCAAGTGATCTTTTTCAAAATAAGAGCTTTTTGTTAAACAAAAAGCTATCTTCTCTGTCCAAGTACACAAGAGCTCCCTAGTTAGGCAGTGTCATTAAGAATAGAAATAAATGTTGATCAAAGTTTTCTAAATATAAAGGTTCCTTTTTGTTTCTGAGCTGCTTACGCTAAAAGTCATGGTCTGTTTTTACATGAAAAAAAAAAAACACCAAAAACAAAAAAAAACTTTCCAATAAAATACTTGGATATAAAAAATTGGTATCTTCAACTGTAATTCCCAAATTATTACTTGTTGAGAGAAAATTTGTTTGTCGGAATGTAATTATGATGCCCACATTGACTGTTCGTGCGAAAAGAAAAAAAAATACTAAAAAAAGACTTGGGTTTTACAGTTGGACGAAGAGCTAAAGTAAGAAAAACCGTTGCACATAAAATAGGATGAGCTGATCTAAAGAACACAAAAGTTAAACTAAAAAAGGAGATTCAAGGAAGAAGTAAGAAAGTTTGTTGTGTTTTTAATTTGGTTTTTAATTATTAAGTAAAAATAAATGGATCTCCGAAATAAAAGTAACTTAAGTCGTAATAATCCAAATATATGTGACTTTTTCAACTTGAAATTGACAAAATCTCATTAGATGCAAGATAACCAATGAATAATTTTAACAAAAATGTTTCTCTTCCGCTATTAGTAAATTCTATTCCTGAGTTTGAATTGCATTTTACTTGTGTCAAGAAATAGCAGTTAATGAAAATAATGTTATTTTTAGTGCTTGCGTTATCTTATGAAATAATATTAATAAAGCTTAACATTCATAAAGCTTAGTTTATCGATAGTTAAAAGAAAGTAAACACGAAGAAAAGCAGCAAACAACTTGGAACCAGAGAAAATGGCTCCGATTTCAGCAAAATGAGACTAAAGAACGATGTAATAATGAACGTTTATTATTAAACGTGAAACATAATCTACATGTCTACAGACTGAACTTCAGGGTCAGAAAAAAAGGGGAAAAAAATTATGAAAGTATTACCAATTTAGCCTTAGGAAGCGTTATCCCATTATCCTTTACCATACGGCATGGTAAAGGATTACGGGAAACTACTGCTATTGCGACTGCAGCATGGATTAATGCAGGAATAGTTCATTAAGTTTGTTATTGACCACAATAAAGTAAAGAGAGATCAGGAAAAACTCACGTTGTTTCTTTCTAAAGAGTTTGATTAAGAATGCAGGTTTTGATTGATATTGTTTTTTTTTTATGGTTGGGTTAAAGTTAAACTGCCTGGCTTGCGCACCCCATGTGAATGAACTTCCCTTGCTACATCTGATAACAACTCTTGGTTGCAAATTTTATCAATACAATTCAACAATTCTTAATCTGGAAGAAAAAAATAGCATGACAAATTCTGTTGTACATGATCAAAATCTTCGAAATCAGATTTCCGTGCAGCCTCTACAAACAGTTAAAAAGTATCAACAGGAATTTTTTTAGTTATTATTTACCATGTTTTCTAATTGTATACAAGCTCATTAAGCCACTGTTTGATGCGTTGATATTGAGGTAAAGACCAGTAATATTAATCATAATCCCCTTTCTTTAAATGGTTCAAACCTTTTTTCCTGAGATTTCCAGTTTCATCTTAAATAATGAAAAAGCTTGTCATGTTTTGAATACCTTTGACAGGTCTTAATAGTCACAGTTAGATAAAATTCTCTTATAATTTTTATCATTCTTTCAAAAACTTTTAAATAGTCCATATAGTAATATGTCCGTAGGTAGCAGGAGTTGGGTGAGGGGTGGTGGAAAAAACGCCAAGTGAATATTGTACATATGACAAGCTTTCAGTGATCCAACTTTAAAAATTGATTATTTCGAAGTCTTACCGATACACAACCGTGTTTGTATGGCTGTACAACAAAGACAAAAATACCGCTCGGCAGCGTCAATTAGGCACCTAGGTTTGAAAGAATATTTACTAATATTCATAATAATTTTCTTTTTTTATTTAGTTGTGCGTTATGTAAGTGCAAAAAAAAGGCGTTTTAACACACACAAGGTTTATTGCGGCAAATTTCTCTTTAACATCAAATTGTATATACTCAAAAAATGGAGATGTCTAAACGCAAGGAAAAAAAAAAGAAAAAAAAGAACTTTTTAATTGTTAATGAAGCATTTTCCAAAATTTATTATTTATTTAAAGTACGACTCTCTCTATAATTACGGACAATTTTTTCTGTCTTTTGAAAAAGTTAAAAGATAAGGTTTATTTTTTTAGATATACATCATTTATGCGAAGATATTGCCTAAACTCATAAATTTTATGAAGAAAAAACTTATTGATAAAACGATAACATGTCGAGAATAAAAAGGAGCAACCAATCGCATCAATCAATAAAAAATCAATCATTAAAAATGGTTGAAAACGAATGAGAGTCGATTTGTAGAGTTGATATTCTAAAGTAATTCATTTTATTCAGTTAATCAGTTAACCTTTCAACATTGCGGATTGAATGGTACACAAGCAAGGTTTGGTTTAAGTAATACATATACAAAATGTGAAAAACCAGCCTAATGTTTCCAACGATACGTTACAAAATGACGAGCGGATCGCAAATGAACTTCTAATCGATGAACTCCAACCAAATTTTGTTTTTTAAAATATCACCAGCATCTTAAAGCACACCATGTTAGGTTAGTATATAATACATAAGCGAAACTTTAGCCTTGATTTTGGAATTATAAAAAATACACATTTTTTATAACTCCATAATCAAATTTAAAGTTGATGACCTGTACACAGTTTCTATTTGACACTGTTCTTCCCTAAAGATAATTCGATCTACTGGGGTCGATCCCTCTGTGATTATGGGGCTTAAACTCCCGATTATCCCACAGGCAAAAAAAAAAACCGAGAACTTTTGGAAACCCGCCAAAGAGGCAATTCAGAAATGACATCATTTTGAAGTCTTCATTAAACTTCCAGTTATACTCATACTTTATGGTACTCATGATGCACAAAGCACATCTTCCCGTTATAAAGCAGTAAGACTTTGAGACTGCTGAACAAATTGCTTATGAATTTGCAATATTGCAGAAACACGACCTGTTTTGCTGACTAAAGAAACTTGAAAATGTTTGGTGGCACCTTTCTCTGATCTGTAATTGACACACTTTCATTCAATTAGTTTTAGTTCTTGAGTTTTGATGTCAAAAGTTCAGAACTGTTCTGGGTAGGTCAAGGTCCCTGATTAAATGTTTTTTTGGTTAGTGAAGTATAGCTTTCTTTTATCATCTGCGTTTGTAAATTATTATTGTAAATATGTATTATCACCCTCTCCTTTCGACGTGCTAGACTTTCTTTAGGGATCTCAGTGCAGCGTGGTTCCGGAATATTGGATGAAAGAAGTATAAATTTATAATAGGAAGTGCACTCTTACTACTTCAATGTTTGGAGGGCCATTATGCAGAAGTAACAATTATTTAAATGTTCAGTCGGTTTCCCGCAGATTATTGGGATAAAAAAATTTCAAGGTCTTTATTTCTCCTCTGTACCATCTGCAAGCATTCTACATAAAACTATATATTGTATTAGACATTTTTATACATTATTTTATATTATGCAATATTTTAATAGAGTATAAATATTATTTTCTAAATCATTAGAAGTTTTTTTTTTTCAGAAGAAAAATTTTTTGATCACTTTTAAGCTGTGTTCAAACATTAAAATCCTTTTTTCTTTTTTTTTTTTAAAAAAAGCACTGTTCATTTAAGAGAGCAGCAATTGGATGAACTTTCCAGTTTTTTCCTGCAAACCATGTAAAATGAGATAATTTGTGCTTGTCTCATGCTGAAATATACCCTTTTTTTAAGCCTCGCACAACTGGAAAGATGCTTTTACAGAATATTTTTTCACTCTTCTCTTGGTATATACAGGCATAAAGTAAATCTTTATAGTCAACCACAAAATAAAGTTAAACTTTCATAAGTAAAAAGTTTAATTTTATTTCGTGGTTTGGTTTTCAAACTTCACAAATTTTAAAAACCGCAAAAAGAGTGTCAACCTTTAATGATTTTATCGAAGATTTTATTTTTATTGTACAACTAAGATATTAAATTACTGTTCGTAATTTTAATTTTCATCATTTAATTACAAAAAACAACTGAAACTGAACCAAAAACGAAGGACACCAAACTACACTTAAAATCTCTAAACCTCACAGGTCTAAAAAGACAAAATCTGTCCATTCACTTAAGAGCGAGAGTGAGACTCTTTTTTAGGCAAAACTTCACATTTTGATTTTTTTTGCACCTCTAAAAGAATAATTTGAACAGGTATAAAATAGAAAATTTCTTTTAGAACCAATGGATGTTATTTTGAATCTAAAAAAGAGAACGAAAGCAAGGTAAGTCACATTCATCATTTCAAGATTTTTTCTTGTGTTTTATTCTCTGGCATTTTGAAATTAAAATACTTAGCAAACATAAAGGATCTTTTGTTAAAGAAAGTAGATTTATTAAAGAATCGGCTGAAGAAACGGTTAAACAAATCTGTTCCAACAATATAATTCTTAAATTAAATTTGATTTGATTTTTTTTTTTAATTTTGGACACTTTTGATGGTGCTTTTCAAGTTACAATCGTCAAAAATCTTTTTAAAATTTAATAACTTTGTATCGATTACAAAAGAAATTTACAAATTCATGAATAATTAAACAATAAAACGCCACCGATATAGTAACTTAGAACTATTGACATGGCTTTAATTAATGCTGTCAAACCTACGTCGAAAACCAATCAAAGGTTTTCCTAAATGCATTACGAGGAAATAAAGGTTGGTTGAAAGTAGAAACTTTAAAAAAAAAGCAGAAAGTAAAGAAGCCGGGGGACGAGAGTAGTTAAAACGTAAAAATTTAATATTAGGTTTATATAAATAGTTAATGATAAATATACTGATGAGTGCAACTCTCTGTGAAGATAAAATTTATCTTGTGACAAATTCACGTTTCCATTTTTTCTAATCTCGCATCCAAGTAAGTCCCCATTCGAACTTAATTGAGTATTTGTTAACGAAAATTAATTTGTAATTAGATTTTTAAACCATCTCCTAAAGCTTGATTAAAGCAGAGCTTCTAGAGGGATCGAACTTGAGTTCAGTTTAAAGAGCAAAATAGAAATTCTTAAAGGGATTTTATCGAGCAGTTTATCGAGCAGTTTATCGAGCAGTTTATCGAGCAGTTTATCGAGCAGTTTATCGAGCAGTTTATCGAGCAGTTTGTTCAGTGGTTTTTATTAGGATCTTGTTTTTTTAAATTATAATTTTGCATTTAACAGAGTTATAATGTCGAAACTCGTTGATTTTTTGTGATAAAAAGATTTGACACACCTAATCGAAGTGCTCTGATACTAGCTGAAAACTGAAATAGCCACTAAAGCTCAAATAGTACCTGCTAACCAACCAAGTCCTTATAAATTAATTCGAGCTTAACAATATACAGAAGTAAGATGCATGCATAACAATCAATAAGTTTGTAGCTTAACATGATTCAACAAAAAGGTAGTGAGGGGATAGTGCTTCCCAGCCTCTCCTGTTTCCACACTGTCACGTTGTTTACAAAAATAAGCTGGCATGGTTTTCACCTGAGCCCAATTGAAAATTATTGTTTTGAATATGGGAGGAAGTCAAAAGATTTTATAATAATTTATGAGGGAAAGGATTACATTGAATGATTTGCTTTATCTAAAATAACTTCTTAAAACTCTTCAAGTTTTGAAAACATAGTTACGGACCAAAACAGATATAAAACATAGTTACGGACTAAAACAGATATAAAATATAGTTACGGACCAAAACAGATATAAAAAAAGAGATCTCTGCGTTTATTTTTTAAGATTAAGTTGTAATATTCAATAACATAAAAAACATCCTGATTGATCATTTTCAATGATTAATTTTTGAAAAAAAAATTTTTCAGTTACATCCTGTCATAAACTTTCTTAAAAGGTAACTCGGTAACGGAAGGACGAACATTTTACATCTAAACCTATACATCCCTCTTCCTAAACAAGATCCATTTTAATAAACAGTCAAAATAATTAGCAATTAGATATTGCAATAAACACAATCTCTTGGAAATTTTTTTCTTCAACATTGAAGTTTACATCTAAATAAAAATCTTCAGACGTAAACTTCCATGTTGAAGGAAATGGCTTTCATGGCGTTTTTTTTTAAAGTGAACTCGTAAACTGTGAAACAACATGTATAGTAAAATATATTTAAATATAATATACTTTAAACAAATATAAAGAATAATATGAATGTCATTTTTTCGGTTTTTTTTTGCATCCTTCACATATCTATGACGATAAAAATCCATTGAATAAAAAATTATTTCAACAGTTTTTTTTTAAGTATAGTTAATTAGTTGTCACAGTCAACTATTTTATGATAGTTTTAACTTACGGTTTGAAAATTTTGTATTGTTTATCCAAAAATGACTCGATCAGTCAATTTTCTCAGTTAACAACATCCTCTGAAGATTGTTAACATCTTTTCGGTTATGCTCATTTCCACTCTCTACCTGTGTTTTCTCAGCATCACTTAAATTAACCAATACAAAGTTCTTTCACAAACACACATTTTTAAACAAGCATACATGATAAATTTTTAATCAAACACAGGCGATAAATTTGCTAATAATTAAGAAAACTACTAAAGTTATAATTATCATTCTTATTATAATTATTATTAGTATTATAATCGAAAAATGAAATATATTATTTACGAAGTTATAATAGTTAAAATCATTTTACTTTTTGTAACTATTTTGTATTTAACAGCTTTTTTAGTTTTTATAATTATTTTAATTAACAAAATAACATATTCTATTTCTTAAGATTAAACTTCAATTTTAACCTTACAAATTTTGTTAATTTACATAATAGGAACGAATCTCTTAACTTGTGATGAAGTATAAAATCAGAGGGGCATAGCCATGATGACATATCTTTAAAACGTTTTTAAGAAAGCTTTCTAACGTCGAGGAAACGATTCCAATAGCTCAGAAATGATCTTGATATTCTAGTATCTTCAAACGTCACGTTTTAGTAACGTGGTTCCTTTTGACGGTTTTAAAAAGCCTTTATTATAAAAGCGTGCCATAAAGTTTTGGCACATGCCTCTTTAAAAACTGTTAAAAATAGCACCACGTGATGTATAAGTTATACTTTGTCGTGCCCAACTATCTGTTAACATAAATTTTCCTTAAAAAATATTCTTGCATTGTTCAATATTTTTTTCTGAACCCTTCACTTAGGATTAATCTCCTCTTCAATCAAAACTTTATAAAAATTACTGTTTTCTTCTAAACTTAGTCACATTTAATTTAATTTATAATAATCAGCATTTTATTTGATTTACAATAATCATATTTATGTTGTTTCAAAAATACGTTATAGACTTTCGTTATTGCAGATGTCAATGACTGATAAAAGCGGGACACAATGACGGGATTAACACGTTAATTACATACTCCTAGCTGCTTTGATTTCGAAATTTTTGACGCAATAAAATTAAATGCACACTCCATCCTTTGTATTTTGAATTTTTAAAACTAGCTGTAAATTTTGTTCGTTCGCCTAAAGTTAAAACTTAAACATCTTCTGAGATCGTTAAGCATCAAAAAGGTACGTTTACAGTTTGAATTCTTTATGTAAATTAAATTTTTTAATTGGCTCTTGCTTAAATCAATCTCGTTGAATAATTTTTTAAATAAAAAATCAGAGCAAAAAGATAGAAACACTCCTTAAGTACATTAGCTAACTTGGATGAAAGAAATCGAAGGAGAAAAAGAAGAACACGTCGCAAAGAATTTAATTAAGAACATTACAGAGATCCTCTTTACGTAAAATAAAGTGACAAAATTTTTAGATTTGTTCGTTCATTTCGTTGCTACGTGTATTTAGTACCTTATAAAGGTCCTAAAGCTTTTAAGATTTAGGCCAGCGCTTTATTATCGCTTAAATCTCTCAGCTTTACGGGATAGTTCCTCAATTTTAACTGCGGTTTGCGAATTTTAAAACTTTATTACCAAAAGCTTTAAATCGTTATAAAGTTAATTTTTCAACTTTCATGATAAACTATGCAATATATAAAAATCAAGATCTTTTTGCGTCCTTTAAAACTAATGTATCCGTTTTAAATAATATAATTCCGCTTTTTAAAAATACTGGTTTGATCCATTTACCTTCCCTCTTTATGGTTTATTCTTAGAACACTTCTTCTTGCTTGCCGTCTAATGTTTTATATATAATGGTATTTTTTAATCCACGTTTTTGTTGTTTCCAATTTAAAACTTAACAGTTACACGATAAGCTTCTGACATTAGAAGGAGAACTTTTGGTTTTTATTATGTAGTCTTTAAAGTTACCGCGTTTGTAATTGAATCATCATCATCTATCTTGTGAATCATCATCTATCTTGTGTATTACCAACAATTACCTTGGACTCAATTTTTGTGTCAAATTTTGTTATTTAAAAAATGTTACACTTTTGTAATGTAACATATTTTACGGAAAGAAAATGTAACTGATTAGTCAATCATCGAATCAGGGAAATTGTTGTTTTATTTGCTTTCCTCGTGTTTTGTTCCCTTTTAAACGACGTTTTAACATAATCACTGCAACTTTCAGAAGTTCAAAAATTTTTTAAATCCTATTACGATAGGTTGAGTTTTATTTGCTGTGTTAATTTAATGGATGAACAGTAAGCCCCGTTCAGCTAAGAATTAGATCTCTATGATACAGGCTTCAGATATAATAAGAATATCTCCTGTTAAAAAACATTCAGTACGCAATTTATTTTGAGATTTGATTTTTAGTTGCCCTCAATAAATACTGATTAATATTGTCGCGGATTACGTCATTGAAATAACTGCGCTTAAACTCCAATCTACTTTCGCAGCTGTTTAAAGTAATTCTGATTTTTTTAAACTATTCTTTACTTTTTTAGATTTATTAGCTCTACTTTCATCATCTTTAATCGTTAGTGATTATTTTTATTTTAATTTTCGCTAAGAGCCTTAAAATTTTGAAAAAGTTCTCTGTCTATTGTTTAACATAACGTATAATATGGGTTTTCGCAAATCAATAAATCAAAGCATTTCTGCTGAATCCTATATTTTTTAATCTCTGCGTAATAATCATTGATACTTGTAAATAATATTTCTGCCCTCAAAGCAAATTTTGACATCCATTAAAAGCGTTATTGTTTGAGCATTTGAGATTAATCTCTATTTTTGTTCAGTTTTTCAGCCTTTCAAAGTTCATTATTATGTAATTTAACATAAATTGCATAATAATGAACTTTAAAAAATATTCTTAAAGCATCATGGGGTTTGGCACCAAAAAAATGCGTTTGTAATCTTTAATGTAAGGCTAAGGATCTTCAATAAAAAGGTTCCAAGACAAAAAAAAGTTATTACCTCATATTGCTTTTAAAGCGACATGGAATAAAATGGATTTGAAACTAAACTGTGTGAAATATTAGTTTCAACCGAAATTAATCTTATATTTATATGCCCTTATCATTAATATGAGTAATAATAATATAAAAACTGGTACTCGATTACTAAGCACTTAAAAAAAAAAGTTTATCTTTAAGAAAGTGTGTGCATTTCCATCGAGAAAAAGATAGTCTAAAACTTTTTAGATTAAAATCCACGGTGTTATGTGGCAAAATATCACGCTCTCAAACAGCGCTACAAATCAAGTTCTTAAAACGGTTTTGCTTTCTTTTTTTTTTTTTTTTTGAAAAAAAAAAAGGGAGAACTATATTAAAAAGAAAGAAATTTCAGGCAACGCAAATTCAAAATTTTTTTTTTACATATTTATTCTAACATTATAGGTTCTATTTATTTCTGTTTTTATTTTGCCTTTTCTGATTAAAAAATTGATTCTTCTTGTTTATATTTCTTTCTTATTTCAGTAATTTCATGGGAAGTGTGGCATCTAAAATCAGTCTTCCATCAAACTTAGATTTGATAAAGATAACCCAGGCTGAATATGACTTCCTTCGTCTTGTAGACCAACATCCAGCGCTCTATTGCAAAAACGTTTTAAAAAATGCAGTACACCGTTACGAAAATTACTGGCTACCTCTTGCTTCTAAATATGAAGAGCCGCTTGTTGCTCCGTTAGACATCGAATGGGTATGGCATTGCCATATTTTAAATCCTATTGCGTATCAACGCGATTGCATAAAACTTGTAGGAAAAGTAATTGATCATGCTCCTATGTTTCTTACAACAGGAAACAAGCAGCATGCCGAAAAATATTGGTTTGCTGAGTATCCCGACGTCGATTATGAGGTTGATCTTAGTGTCACCAAACCAGCCATCATTTCCTTGGAAGCAGCTCGTTGCTCATATAATATTATTGCTGGCGCTCAACGTCACAAAGACTTCATTCGCAACATTACATTTCAACATTTCAGATCAGCAAAATATCTAAGAACTGCGGCAATACAATACTGGAAAGCATTATGTGTAAAAAATAAAAACCTGTCAACTCATGTCCTAACTTACAGCTATGCAATCGACTTAATTCTGCACAGCCATCAACAATACGTTTTGCTCTATAGGCAGGATTTAAAGTTTATTCTCGGAAAAGTTCTCAATCTCAACGAACCCATGTCAGATGAAAACCAGGTGATTTTGGAAAAATTAGTAACGGCCACACAAAAACGTATTTTAAGTATCACTGCAACAAGTGGATTCCTTCATCGAGGTCCACATTCGTACTTGCATCAGTACAACCTTTCTCCATTAATTAAGGTAAAATATTATTATAATCATAACAAAAAGTAACAACGATTGAGGTACAAAATAGAATGACATAAGAGGTTATTACTGTAAGGGGGGCGTTTTTATATATCTTTTATTTATTTTTTTTCGTTTGTTTACGTTGTGTTTGAAGGTAAGGGTAAGGGGAGGTATGGGTTGTAGAGTTGTGTTTGCTTTCCTCAGTATATTCTGTTATACAATAAAACTCAATAAACGTAATATTCATTACGTTTATAAAATACAAATAATATTCTCTTACTCTACTCGTAGTGTTCGATACTGTGTTTTGATCAATTACTTCTCTTTTTGGTTCTTCCTTTTAAAATCTCTTATTTGAAACTACTGGTTATTCTTTAATCAATATTTTTTCTGATTTCTATTTAATTCTTTACTTCTTCTGATTATCAAAAATCTCTTCTTCTTTTTCTCTTTTGTTCACTTATAAAACCTCTTGTTTATCCCAATGTTTTTCAATCACAAAAATTCTCTCTCTTTAAAACTCTTCTTAAATACTTTCTTAAAAACTCTCTTTTACTTCTCTTTAAAACTACGTCTTCCTCCCCCTAACCGTAAGACTCTTTTTTTGAGCTTTATAGTTTTTGCTTGTTTTCCGGTTGCGATACCTTTCCATTTATTTATATGGCATGTTGATGAGTCTTCGTGTTTACCTCTTTTCTCAGTTGTATTTAACTTTTCTTCTTTTCGTTTTATCATTTACTTACGTGATTGATGAATCATCGTGTGTAAGTCTTCTCCCGATCGTTGTTTTTAACTTTTCTTCTTGTCGCTTTATCGTTTATGAGTCTTCGCGTTTACGTCTTTTTCCAGTTGTGTTTTTAACTTCTTTACTTTTTATCGTTTATTGAAATGACAGGTTGAATGAGTCTCCGTGTGTACTTCTTTTCTCAGTTGTTGTTTTTAGCTTAATTCATTTTGCTTTATTATTTATTTAAATGAAAAGTTGACGAATCATTTGTGTGCGTCTTTTCCGATCGTTATTTTTAATTTAATTCTCCCTTCTCACATAAAGTATGAGAAAACGTAATGTGATAAGGTTGGAATTCCTGGAATCATTCCAATCATTAAAAGTTACAAAACTAGTAAGACTTCATTCTCATGTAATAGTCGCTTTTCTTGAGGAATGGAAAAAGAACTAAAAATACAAAAATGCATTTTATTTATTATAACTTGGCTTTCATTTCATTTAGCCGAGTACTTTAAGTTTGGTGTCAATACACATTGAAGACTTTCATCAAACGCAATGTCCAGAAACATTAATCGAAGTTAACTTCATTTTTCGGTTGGTGCTAAATTGCAATAAAGATGAAGCTGTCGCTGAATTTAGTAAAACATATCGGATTAATAACGGTGGTTTAGCGGTCACGCTTTTACACGGTAAGATTCGCACATTTTAGTTTTAAAAAAATGTGCGATCCACTTCGCTCTATTTTGACTCACTCCAGTTTTAGGTAATCCAAAGACTTCTGTCAGCTAGTGTGTTGTCATAGTCACGCTGCGTTTCAATATTGTGCTGTCTTGTCAATTAAAAATGATTTGAAAATTCCTCTTCAGTGATTTTTGATGCAAAACTAAAAAAGAAGATTGATTTTAAATCTTTCTTTTTCAGATGAAATATGTTTGAAATATCTGTTGGGATCAAGTTTAGAAATAACTTGCGACTGCCCAATCTTACAAAAGTCATACAAAGGCTCATTTACTATAGCGAATTCAGCAGGAAAAAGTTGCCATATTGATAACAAGCCTGTGCTAATTTATTTAAGGTGCACTTCGGACAAAGAAGAGTTGATAAGCTGTAAATTAAAGCTTCACACTAATGAATATGCAGAACCTAGAAGCTTCGAAGTAAGGGAAGCAAATCAGTGGTTTCATGACATCCATCTAAAAAACATTTTTGACTGCTTGCATATGACAGTACCTAAAGCCTTGCGCATGAAAGAAGTGCATTGTTGGTATTATGATCAAATTTTTACCGAGAGTTCTCATTCTTTACCTTTTACAATGAGGCTTGTGCATTCAAAAAAGCCTTTATTATCCGCAATTGAAATTCGTGCTTCTGATGGGACTGTTGCTGCAACTTCTCATTCGATTGGTCGTTCTTGTTCTTCGTTAATCAGAGGGCGAAAGGGAGATTGGGGAGTACTTAAAATTGGTCGGAAAAAAAAGTACCGCCATTTTCGGCCTGATGTTAAACTTTTCACATTATATGGGACTAAAACAGAAGAAAACTTCTATCTTGAAAATAAATCAAAGCTTTCATGGTCAACAGAACAAGGTATTGGCAGTGTGGATTTAAATCTTCGCAAAATAACATTATCAGCCAGTGTCAGAGATGTAGCTGAGTTTTTATGCGTAGGGTTTTTTCTTATCGCAAAACTACGCCATTGGTTAAAGCGAGACAAAAAAGAGGCAACGTTAATTAAGTCTTGAGAAAAAGAGCCTTAAGTATATTCAGAGATAAAGTCTTGATGCAAAATTTGCTCTTCACAGATGTTTATTTAAGGCATAACCAGATGGTCGAGGATTAAACAGAAAAAACGGGTTTTCTCTTGGGAATAATGAAAAAACATCAAATCTTTCCCCAAGTGTAAGATTGTGATGCTGCTGCTTTACTCATAACAACTAGTGCAGTGTTTTATCTTTTATTGTCCCCTTAGTAAAACATTTCGTGATTATTTTTATAACTATTTCCATAACTCAGATTGATGTTTTTGCTTCATACAACTTTTACATTTGTGTAAATAAATTTTTGTATAAAGTCACTTACTATTGCACAAGCCTTTATACTTATTATCATTTAAACCTATCTCATACTTCTTCTTTATTATTTATTTTGCTTTATTGCTTACTTTTCTTTTTCATTTATTTATTTTTTAATTGTATTTATTATTTATATTTATTTATTGCTTATTTTTATTTATTATTTACAGCTTTTTAGAACCTCGCAAAAAATTACACTCACTATATTTTTTTCGTGAACAAGCTTTGAATACCAAATTTTTTTTTGTTGTTGTTTTTTTGTTTTTTATTCCGTTCTTTAATATGAACGAAGTTCAAAATGTCAAAATAAAAAGAAACGTAATTTTGAACGTGATTAATTCTTTTATTATAAATAAAAAAATTGTATCTATTTAAATAGATTTATTATTGATTTCATATTTTAAAAATGAATGTTATGAATAATTTCTTATTAAAGAAAATAAAAACAAGAAGCTTTTTTTAAGCTTTGCATTAGAATTTTCAAAGTGTTTCCAAATTTTTTGGTGTTGCTAAATGTTTGCTTTATTTAAAAATTGCGGGTATTCTCTATTTTTCACGTTGATTTAAAAAACGTGATGTATTTAAATTGCATTTTTGAAGGGAATGGGCTTCATAGAAGCGGCCAAATAAAATCGAATGTAATTCTTAATTTCAGAAAACAAAGTATAAAAGCCAGTCTAAAAATTCGAACATCGAACATCTTGAACGTTGTTTAGTTGGGCATGCGACACCCAGCCCCTTAAAGTTGGTAAAAAAATCGTTTTTTCTATTATGAAATATGGTTGGTTGGAAAATTAGTGATGTTTCGTCACAAGTGTATCATCCCAAGTGTTTTCATCACAATAACTCTTTTAATCATACCACCAATTCCATCAACTGCTGGTTTCATATGTCATAACAAAATTTAAAACATTTAAACTTAATAAATAATTTGGAATCCTAAACTTGTTTTCCCAAGTTAAAAATTTGTTTCCGTTTTAAAAGATTTTTGAAAAAATTGCTAGAGCAAAAAAACTTTACCAAAAATGATACCACTTCCCATATATAGCAAGAGTAGGGAGGGAAAGGCGAAGGCAGGGAACGGTATAACACAAACCACCGCTAATACTTTATTTGTGAACAACCTATTGCACTTTTAGCAGTATCTAATAATTATTAAACAAGTGCTTGTGTCTGTTCTCGAACCTTTAAGTTTAAATTTTTTTAATGGGCTCAAATAAAAATACTTAAGTTAGCTAAACTCGGGAAACTGAACTCTGAATTTCGAAAAACATTGAATCCAGATATCGAAAGCCTTCTGAGTATCTGACAGTCTTTTACTTTGATGTCTTAAGGTAGAAGTAAAAAGTCAGTTGCTATCATTAATGAATTGAACTTCGCGATTTATCTTCCCCAACACGATTGCTCAAAAGACAGAAGAAGCTCCAGCCCTTTACAACTCCATTATATATATTTATTTACAGTCAATAAATTTAATTTCTGATATATGCTCTCTTTTGCTGGAATAAATTTATTTGATGTGTAGTGAATTAAATTAAAATTTTGTTTGTACTTTTTTGGGGATAATGTCATATGGTTTGCATAATTAAGTTTATATGGTTAAATATATTTAGAAATACGAATACTGCTAATACCAAGTGTGGGCAAACAAAGCGTTTCTCAAATAGAATCTTGACTTAATCTTTAAAAAATACATGAAAACTTTAGTAATAATATTCAAAACGCTCATGAACGTTTTGAATATTATAACAATATTGATACAGAAAAAGAAGAAATTCCTTCTTCTTATTCTGTATCAATATTGCCTAGACTTTGTGATGACTGAGGACTTGATTGGCTAGCAATCATTTTTGAAAAGTTTTTTCTCTTTTATGCACATCTAATTTTAATTACAAAATTTTAAAATTACAACCTTTTCTCAAGTCATTTCAAGAAACAGAAAAGGAAACAATTCTAAAAACACACAAAGCTTTACATTTGCTTTTGCTGTTTTTGGCTTATCTTAGATTTTTCGTAACCAACAGAGTCAAGCATTTCAAATAAAGGGTGAGATACAGTAATTTTGCCAATTAAATTGCACCAAATAGCATGACGAAATATGTTAAACTTTGTTTAACTGCCAAAAATCCCCAGTGAAAATGGGATTATTGCGATTATTGCGATTATTGCGGTTATAACTCTTTCTTCGTAGCTTTTTTTAGAAATATCAATTATTTTTAACAAAATGGACCTTTTTCACAGAATACCCAACAACAGAACCGTTCGGGTAATATCTTTTTAACGGGTTATTTTATATGTATTATACAACGTTAAATTTTATAAAACGTTGAATTTTAAACAAAAAATCAAAAAAAGAAAACATTTCATCCCTACAAAGATAAAAACCTAAAATTGATTTTTAATAACTGAGACTCTGATTCCTGATCTGACTCTGATTCCTGATCTGAGTCTGATTACCCAAATAAAAAGTTGGAATTCATGACTTCTAAAAACACTCCATAATTTACAGTTTAAATATGGGTTATATAAACTCAGCTGGTAGAAATTAACAAATAGTTCAATATTTTCATATTATTATTTGAAGAAATGCATTTTATTTAATAAAAGCTCGTAATTTTTACCATTAAATCCAATCTCTTTTTTTTTTGGATAATCTTGGATATGGAACATTCGAAATATTCACATTTACTTACTTACAAGGCAGAGTGAAGCGGCATTCATTACATTCATATAATCTAATAATGTTCATTCAATTAAAAAGAGGGTTACCTCACTAAATACCTCACTACGTAGCAGAAAAATTAATAGAACTTATAAAGTGTGTTTGCGAAAAGATTTGGTAGATTAGAAGAGATTTGTTTTTATTTTCTATAATTCAAGAAAATAGCTATAGGATCATAAAGTAATGTTTAATAGTTCGAGAGCATTAGCTTATCTATATTCTGCACCATTTAGTCATAAGTAACTCCGCATTATAGAACTATAATAGAACATTTTAACTCTATGATTACGTTAAGTCCAAATTTGGTGAAATTAAAAGCTTCTTTTTTTCATTTAAATTTAAATTTAGATATCATAAGTAATAGCAAAGAAAGGAGGGGGGAGGGGGAGGGGTTAAGTGGGTCAATGGATGAATGAAAATGGTGTTTTTCTTAAAGATAGTTTACAACAGATTGGACCTTAATTAGAAATGACGCCATAAAATATCCGCTATGCTAAAAATACCCCGTTAGGTGATGTGAAATTGTTTACTAAACAAAGTAAAAAATTCAGATGACAAGTTACAAGAATTAATTTGTTATGATTTATGCCCTTAAATAAGTCATTACCATTTTATAAATAAGGATGTAGGATTAACATAAGAGCTTTAAGCTTCATTAAACCTAACAAATCTTATGAAAGTTATTGGTGCATGAGTAGATGTTACATAAACAATCTTTATAAAGATTTCTACGATGTTGCAAAAGTAAAAACTACGCTAAAGAATCATATAAACAACCATACAAAGAATTGTTTAAAAGAGTCAAATTAGTGTTAAAGCCCTTAAAAAAAGCATTACACAACATAATTGAAAAATCCTCCAAAAATCATTATTTTTGCTGAACATTGCAGCCCTAAGCTACTGACTAGTTATAGTATAAAGAATAAAAAATTATCAACTGTTAATAGTTACATATACTTTAATGCTTAATTGAAAGCATGCGATATTTAAATATACAAAAATATATTTTAAAGTACAAAAATATATTTTATGTATATTTTATGAGATAAATACGATATTAAACATTTGTAGGGCTGAAAGAGGTTACAAGTGTATTGGAAAGACTCGCTTGACCTGATGCTCAAACAAAAACGAGTTCTTTGCATAAATTAAGAAAATCTCGAATGATATACTCATCGGCTTCCGCATTAAAAAACTGTAGACTCCTAATACGTTGTCAGACTGCTTTATTAATGCAAATGGTTAGCCAAGTACTGATGTAGCTTGATTCATTGTTAAATAGTAAAAGCAAATAAAAGTATAGCTTTTTTCGTTGTTTTAATGCAATGTGATGGTTGCATCAAATTGCTTCAATCATCTTTTTAAAATGTTTTTCGGACTTAAAAAGTATCACAAAAATAGAGAACGCAATTAAAATCAATAAGGCAGCACTAACAACAATTTACCGTAAAAATTCTTTTTCTAACAATAAATTTTCAAGTAACAAACCAAATAACAATAAAGAAGAGTTGGTCTCATCTTTTGACCCAACTAAATACACCATTTTCTTATATACATATTGTAAATGCATATATACTACGTACGTTATATTCTTTTATATGCCATGTACAATATAATAACATACAATGTAATAACCTGTAACATAATTTACAGAAAAAAATTTTTTTTTTTGTATTAACTTCAAGTAGGTGCTTCATTTTAATGGCTTGATTTATTAACAATGAGTTTTAAGTAAAATTAATTCAATTTAGGGAGCGCTTTGAACCATTTTAATAAGGGTTCCAATTCTCTAGCTATGGTTCTAATGGTGAAGAGTTAATTTTATTTAGACTGCGACCAAGGGGATGCAATATCTCTGAACAATATGGAGTTCTCTAAAGGATTCAAAAATTGATTGTAGCATGGCCTACTTAAATACACGGCCTTCTTTACTGCTTAAATCGAAAAAAAATAGAAGGCCAGTTTAAAAATCGTATATTCGGCCGGATGGACAAACTTTCTCAAATTAATTTTGATTATCGCGCTATAAATTTTCAGTATGTATATCTGGCACAGGATAAAAAATTTTACGTTAGCTAGCTAAATCTTAACTGCTAAATTTCAATAAACTTAATTGTGAATACTTAATTGTGGCTTCTTTTTAGTATAAGATAATGGTTGCACCTCTAATTATTTCTGTTGTAAAGTAGTCTCAGTTTTTTGTTTTCCAAACTACAATGATTTGAGAAAGATATGAGTTCTATTTTGCAATAGAAATTTTGGGACTGTCAAGTTCTGTGCATGAAATAAAAATATACAAATTCTCAAAAATAAGCTTCAAAAGTATAAAAAACTCTAACACAAACTGATTAAAAGTGAAACAAAATATTTTCATTTTTCTCTCTGTCTTTTTTTAAATGCAACTATGTTATCTGCAACAATTGAATCCCCGACTCTCTTTCTGGTGTTATTAAAATAAATATTTGAAATAACAGTGTGTATAATTTCTTTTCAATGACTTTGATGGTTTGAACATAAAAATGGTTGATACCCTTCTCTACTGCCAAGAACTAACTTTGCTGCTTTACGGTGTTGCATTTGAGACTGATAAATAACATCAAAAATGTGATCTAGCATAGCAAAACTGTCACAGACATATTCTAAAAGCAGTACTGATGGAGTTGTTAGCCCACCTCTGGATAATATATTTAAATAATTATAATCATTTAACTCCTGTTGACAATTTTGAGTACAAAGCAATTTGCAACATACTCCAAACTTCTTAATCAATTTTTTGGCAATAAAACCAGCAATATAACTGGCAACTTCACGAGAATCATCCGATAAAGTCACACAATCAAAATCTCTTTCTTTAATCTGCTCCATTAAGGATCTAACATGTTCTATATCTTTATCAGCATTGATATCATTTTCAAAAATGTCAATTCCTTCTTTTATCAAACTTTTTATTTGGATTATACTCTCACTATAAATGACATCTTTCAAACTGACAAGGAATCTACCACCGCTCATTTGACGGTATTGTCCATATCTTCTTTCTAAGGGATCACTTTGAAAACGAGCAGTCAATATAAATTTGTACTTATCTTCCAGCAGATCTTCAATTAATGAAGCATGACATAATAAAGTTCTTTGCAGTGCTGATGATGTTTGGGGAGATAATGTATATTTCTCAAAATTTGGAATTTTTGTGTTTTTCCATTTGTTTAACCAGTCAGCAAAAGCTCGAAAAAACTCAGGTTTTTTATCATTTATAATAGCAGCATTACCAAGAAAATTATTAGAAAACTGATTTTTTGAATTTGTAATTGTCCACCATTTATTGAATAGAGTTAAGAATGATGCAATATCTAAACGGTCAGGAAAATATGAAATTATTGCTGCTGCTGTAGTTTCATGGAAGATACCTAAGGCAACACTGACATTTTGCTTCCATTTTCCAGGATGGACAACTTTGTTATTTATATTTGGTGCTTTTTTTAAACTTGCATCCAACAGACTGTCCTTTTCTAATAAATCATGAAATATTTTCCATGATATTTCTCCTGATTGAACATGAATTTCATCTTTGAAAGCTGAAAAATTAAATTCTGGAAAAATTAATCTTTTTTTATTAAGTAAGTTGTTTCGAATATTTTTAATCAGATGCACTGTGTCAAAGAATAAGTAAACTTTTTGTGATAGTACATTAATAAACAAACCATCTTTTTTTTCACCATGCGTATCAAGTAATTTTGTAAAAGAAGAAACATTTGAAGCGTGATTGTCACAAACAACACCTCGAACATTAAAATTATTTTTTATTAAAAATTGAATCAGGTTAAGAATTTCAGACTTTAACCAGTCACTGTTCAATTTTACAATTGGAATTGCTTTGACAATACAGGAGATACTTTCTTTCAAACCAACTACCATGAAAGAGACAATGCTTCTATAACATTCATTTTCCTCACTAATCCCAATAACATTGCCACCAGAATATTCAGCACATTGTTGCAAATACATTTCATCAAAAATTATTATAAGATCTTTCGATAAGTTCCCATTTTCATGTAGCAACTTCAAAACTTTCATAGAATCTATTTCACCTGATTTAAGCTTGCCTAACAAAGATATAGATGGGAGTGGGAATTCCTTCAGCAGTAAATGATAAGTTTGCAGTGAAGTGTACCGCAACATTAATGCAAATTGAAGAACATTTGAAGAATAAATTTGTTTTTTTTTTATTTGGTGACTTTTGAGTTCTTCAAGAATAGAAGACAACTTTTCTTTTTCTGTACTAAAATGTGAATTGAGATTTTCCAGCATACTCCTTCTTTTTAACATACATTGGTGGGTTACTCTGAACCATGATGGTAAGGAAACTGGAAGATTTTTATAAAAAAGTTGGACATGTAAATTTTTGTCGATACGAATAGACTCAGCAACTTCAGGTATGTGTAGTTCATTTTGAATAATTCTATGGAACACAACACAATCATCAAATTTTGAAAATAAATATCCTGCTGGTGAATCAGCAGCTGAAAGGGAATCAACATCTTTAATAATATCTTTTAATAAAAATTTCTGATATTCATCTTCTTGAAATATTCTTTTAGCTGGTGATTTTCTTGGTCCAGATATAACTGGAAGAGAAGCAGTTGCTATGCTAGCAGGGTATATTGTAGGAACAGGCTTTAGGTTATACAGCAAACGAAATCGTTTTTCTGATGCTCCTTTATGTACAAACTTTTTCTCAAAGTGTTTTAAACAGATCACAGATGATTTTGTGACAGTCCAGAAATTTCTATTTACAAATCTAATCCATAACTTTCTTAAATCATCATCTTTTGGAAAACTGAAAACTGTAACTACTTCACCACCTAGATAATTGGAGGTACAACCAACAACACAGCATTTATTAACCATAATTACTATCTATTTATAAAAAGAAGCTATAATCAAGTATATGAGGTTTAGTTGATGTGAAGATATAGAAAACGCTGAAGTTTTTATCCTATGCCGGATATACTTATTTAAAATTTATAGCGCAATAATTAAAATATGTTAAGAAAGTTTGTCCATCCTACAGAATATACGTTTTTTAAACTGGCCTTCTATTTTTTTTCGATTTAAGCAGAAAAGAAGGCCGTATATTTAAGTAGGCCATGATTGTAGAATACTATAACATTCTGAATGCAAGGTAGTAAAAACCTTTTTGTAATGTTTGAGTAACAGGAAAAAGTTGTAAACATTTTTGTAATTTCAAATCAATATAAATAAATATAAATCAGTATAAATCAATATAGCCAAAAAAAATCTAAGTAATCACCATGCATTTTGCAATTGCTTGATTGTTATCATCCCGAGAGAACTTATTATAAGAGAATAAATCGGAAAATTTGAACATCCAATTCCAAGTGTTTCTAGAGGTATTGTTTTTTAAAATTTATCTCATTGCCGTCTCGACCCTCTCTTGCCATAAAAATTATTTTTTTTCTTTTATTAATAACTTTATAAATATTTTCTTTAATCAGTTGAACGTTGGTATCTAAGTAAGTTTGAGATCGAGGTATCAATTAAAAGTGCTTTAGTAGTAAAGGAAGAAATGGAAAACGTAGCATTTTTAGCTTTAATATTTAAAGTGGAAATTTACCCAGCGCTTCGTCGATGGTATAAAGCAGAAAAAAAACTTTGTCATTTCATTTGTAAATTAATAAACAAAGATTAAATTATACATTGAAGAGCCGAAATTCTCTTATACTTACAAAGTGATATAAATACCAACATATCTTATGACATAAAAAAAAGAAGTTTACATCTTAATAACATAAAAAAAGAAGTTTTGTAAAAATAAATCGATTTGATTCACAATAAAAATCCAAATCTAAGCTATATATGATCTTAAGTTACAAAACATAAGATGGAGTTCTGCATTTAAAAATAATTCTCAAGGAAGACATGCGGACTTTAGGAGTTTAAAACAATAAACAAAAATCAATTCTGAAAGTATAAACGAAATCGATTTCATTCGAAAAACATTGGAAATAAACAACGCTGAAGAAAAGTTAAACTCTACTATTTCTCCAATGAAATAAACAAAACATTATACATGTGCATAGTGTCAGTCAACTGAAACATAAAAGTGCCACAGTCTTCAAAAGTTTAACTGATAAAAGTAAATGCCAAGGTTTTACTGAATTTCTGGAGCCATGAAGTATAGAATAAATAACTTAAATAGAAGTTCCCAAAATTAACTTTTAACATTGACTCCAGAATCTTAGTCCAGAAAGTATGCTACTGAATACTTTGACGTAACGGAATCAAAAATTTGTATAGCATTTGAAAAAAAAAGAAATGCATTTTATCAAATCAATATACAAAAAAAGTAAAAAAGTTATCTAAAACAATGTTAAAAAAAGTAGCCGATTTTTATCATGATAATGAGTTTACAAG
Organism: Hydra viridissima; assembly: GCF_058129835.1. Lineage (NCBI taxonomy): Eukaryota > Metazoa > Cnidaria > Hydrozoa > Anthoathecata > Hydridae > Hydra > Hydra viridissima. The sequence continues at coordinate 7,587,318 of NW_028324311.1, read as the reverse complement.
GCAAATGGCATGGAAAAAAGACTGCATAACTATTAGCGTAAACCATCATATGCAAAATTATTGAAGAGTTTCAAAATAAAGATTCCTAATGAGAAAAGTGGTTTTTCTGTTTTTTTTTTTTTTTTAAAAACTAAACAGTGTGTAATCAGGGTAAACTGGAACCCATTCAGTTTTTGTCTCTACCTTACACCAAAACAAAATTTTGTTAACTAATGAAACAGGAGTTACACTTGTACAAAAAATTGATTCCAAGGATTTTAATATGCAAGGTAATTAACATTGAGTGTATAATTTATAGATGATTTTGCAGAAAATTAGTTGTTAGCTGTTAAAGATGAAATTCAAAGTTACCATTGGAGCAAAACTGGGTGCACCTTGCATCCAGTAGCACTTTATTATTTAAATCAAATGTGTTTATTTGAAAGAAAAACTGCTATATTTCAGAGAACAATAACCATGATACTTGTATTGTGTATGAAGTTCAAACTCAGATTGTTAACTATCTAAAAACTTTTCATCTAATAATAACTAATATAAATTATTTTTCAGGAGGTTGGGCTGCACAATATAAAAATCTCAAAAACTTTATAAATCTTTGCTATCATAAAATTTATTTCAATATTGATGCAGAGTGGACAACTTGTCACAAATCATGAAAAGTTGGTATGCAACAGAATAGGAGGATTTGTTAAAAGGTAAGTGGAAAATGCTAGTTTGTAAAAACCTTGAAGTGATCAAATATTAAGTTGCAATAATCTTTTACTTTTTATTGTTTGACTTGTATTGATTTGTTTATTGTTTTTTGCTTTGTAACTTGGAAATTTCTTGTTAGAAATAATATGAAAAGCATTTTTTTCCCTAAGATTTAAAAAGTTAACTTAAATGATGTTCTTAAAAATCTTTAGGTTTGCTTTCTAAAAGGTAAAACAATCTCAGGTACAAGAAGTTTTCATCAGTTTGGCCCCAATCATCTAATGATCAGCTTTAAATGAACAAGTGAGAGTTCAAGTATATTTAAAAGTGTGAAGAAAGTGGAATCAATTAACTAATTTCAGATTTAAATTTAAAATATTTTATTGTAAAAAAAATTCTTTTAAAAGTTCCTCTCTTAATTTGTTTAAGATAGTAATAAAGGGAATGCAAGCAATTTCACCACTTTTTAACCTTTAGAGTGAGAGTTTTGGTTTTTCTTCAATTTGATCTTTGATTTTAATTATTTAATAGATATGTAATGATTATTGTAAAGTATTTTTGCCTGCTTATCATGTTAACATTGATTTTTACTGCATCAATGAAGGGCTGGCTAAAATTGAACTTACGCTATTAAAACTAAAAATGTTGTTTTTTATTTCATCCTTTACTACTTAAGGATTTTTAATAGATTTTTCGACTTCAAACTCACTTAGCAACTTCCAGCCAATTAGAGAAATTATTTTTAAAGTTATTGATAAAAGTAAATATTTATTTTGCACAGCAATTGGGGGTTGAGACTGTTAATGTGGTAAACTTTAATAAACAAAATATACAGAATCATTTGGAATTAAATATTCAAACTTTCAGATATTTTAGTTGTAATTACATCTCAGAATTCTAAAAAAAGCAATTCTGAAATACATAGAGACATGATCTTGTCAAATTGACATGGAAAAGCTCATTTATCAGTCCATTACATTTCTCAGAATAAGCCTGCAAGAATTACCATCATATGTGAAAACAATTTCAAATAGTTTTCAAATATCAGCAGTAAATTTGCTATGTGATTAACACCCCACAAATAAGTGAAGCTTATGGTTGAGAAAATACTTCATGGACAAAATTTGCATCAATCATCAACTTTAACACTGTTCTTAACATTCTAAAAATACATTTAAATGGATTAAATTACTTCCACTGGCAATTTGTTTCCCACATGTTGTTCTCCTTTAAGTTTGGATTCTTTTAAGGTTTCACATGAGGATATTTACTTTATGCTGACAAAATAATGATCTATACTTAAATGTTCTATTTCAATTTAGAAATACCAGTTTTATTTTAATTGAAGAACTTATATAATTTTTTAAAAAATCCAGATTCAAATGTTGTCTCTCTTAAAATAAATCCTCAAGATTAGATTTCCTAATCTACAACTGTTCCATACAATCAAATATGACGCAACTCAAATTGAACGCATTAAAAGATGGTTTTTAACTCGAGATCAAATTTTTGACCAGTTTTTAAACTATTTGTAGTTACTTCGTGCATGTGACTCCCTTCTAAATTTAGGAGAGCTTTTTATAGATTAAACCCCATACAAAAAAAGTCCTATAGTGAATAACATTAAAAACAGTTGTTATAATAAAAAATAATGAAAAAAATTAACTTTACAGAAAATCATCTGTCTCAAAAGTGAAAATAATCAGAATTAAAACTACATTATCATGTTTTTGGATCCCCACACCCTACCCCAACCCCTATTTATTTTGAGAGTAAAACGCTTGAATAACAAAACAGGAGGAGAGCCTTATTGAAGTATTTTTAACCCATGGAAATAGGAACTTCACGTGATTTTTGTTAAAACCACCGTCCCGCTCTTATTAAAGTCGTCGATTTTACAAAATAGCTAATTTTTTTTTTTAGCTTCATAACAAATAATGGTGGAACATGATGACGAAGAAGAACTTCTTGTTCAAACAAATAGAGAAGAACAGCGTTTGCACCAAGATGGTAAATACTTTGTTATAATAAAATAGAAATTTAGTTGTTTTATTTTGAAATGTGTTTACCGTTCAAGTTAGGAAATTTACAGCATCAATAGTGTCTATGTTGGCATAGCTTTCCCTCCTGCTCTCACCAATAGGGTTGCAAATATTTATTTAGGTATACTGTATTTTAAGTTCGTTATACCTATAATTATAGTACGGTAATATAATGCGGTAAATATAATACGGTAGCTATCGTACTGTATGACAACGGTTAGTTCTACTTGCCTAATATGATCTTAAATGATAAGAAACTTTGTATTTTAGTAAATTAATACTGATCAAAAATGTTTACTCAAACAAATGAACTTAAGTCAACTATGGGAAGTTGTATGATATGTTTCTTTTTAAGTCAATTTTTTTTTACTTTTGATATAATATTTTTCTGTTATGTCCCTAGTATAAAGTTTGTATTTGGAATTTGGCATTTTGCTTTACTATATTGGATTTTTAACATTTAATTTTACTATATTGGAAAATAGGAGCTTGTCTCTATTTTCTTAAACATAATTTATTTATGTTAAATCATTTTCCTTTAGTTTTTCTTTTGTATGTATGTATGTATGTATGTATGTATGTATGTATGTATGTATGTATGTATGTATGTATGTATGTATGTATGTGATGTTTTTCCATTTTATTTAAAGTGATGTCAACCAGGTAAAATAATAACTAATCCAATAAACTTTCTAAAGAGTAAAATTTTCAAAAAGAGTTTAGAAGTTAACAGTTCCTTTTTATTTACCATTAAACAATTAATATTAAAACAACTAACATTAGATTTAACAAGAGTACATAATACAAACTAGCATCACAATACTGTGATGCTAGTCTCATTTAGATGAAAAAGCATAAAGTTCAAATGTCTTGCAAACTCCGGGATGGTAATCTCTTTTGAATTTATCCTCAATAAACTTTACTAGTTATTACATAGAATTTGACATTACAAAGTTGAATTTGGTGTGGCTGCTTGGTAAAATCATAATTTTTTTAACTTTAGATCACTCTAATTTTAACATAAGAGATACACTCAATGAACCTCCGCCAGATTATGAATCATCTGAATATGCATCAAGAATTCAAAATGGTGCACTACATGAAAATGGTGCAATGGGTCAGCCAACAGTTGTTTGTAGGGTGTGCCAACAGCTGGTCTTTATTCGTGGCAGAGAAGGGCAACGGGTAGTGAAGTGCTCAAACTGTCATGAAGCAACAGTGAGTGTATAAATTATATTAGTTTAAGCTGAGTATGGCATATTAAGTCTTCATTTTCTACCTTGGCATTAGTTGCATACTTAAAACCCAGAAATAATATTAGTGTCATTTTAATCTACAAATTTATTCATAAATCTATCTTGTAATCTGTTTTTTTCTTTTAAGGTTTTTTTTTTTAAGTTAGATGGTAGTGCTATTAGTCTGTGAATTAGGATGTGTTATAATCTGTTAATACTATATGGCAATAGCCTCACAAAATGCGATTTATGGTAAAAATATAAAAAACTTTGGTTGCTCTAAAAACTAATACTAAGAACTCATAAAATATTTCACAAAACTTAGAGTAATAAATTGTATACCACAACCAAATATAACTCAACCAAATGTAAATCAACCAAATGTAACTCATAATTTAGAATAAGCTAGTAAATAGAGGAGATCACTTTTTAGATAAAAACAATTTTCAGAATTAATATTTCAGCTATTTGTATATTTCTATACTGTCTCTATTAGTTAACTCCAACAGAACAATTTTATATTAAATGTGTTTTTTTATATCCCTGTAAGGCAGCTTTTGAATTATGTTTGGTTCAGTGATCATTATTACTTATTTTAATGTTAATAAATTATAATTATAGTAGTGGAATTCTATCCACAAAAAAACTGCTAAGTATTATGCCATTATTTATCAACTTGATTTTTAAAATTAATTAGCTTTTAGTTATTTTTAAAATACAAATATTTTATTCTGATTTCATCAAAACCATATGCAATGTTTGAAGAAATTTTCTTTCCATCCAACATTTCAACATCTGTATGTGACAGTAATATGTATGTGACAGTAATGCGTGTGACTGTAATTTGTAGAATGCTAATATATTCTTATGACATTCCTACTTTTGTGTGTCTGTAATGAGAGTATACTACCATTTTATAGTTTGCACTTATATCCTTCAATAATACTCAAAAAATATAAGTTAAAGATGAAAAACTCTAATATATTGTAATAAATTGTTTCATTAATTGCAAGTGATTTTTGGATCATAGCAGTTTCCTCCTCAGCAATATTTTTGCCAGCTAAATAGAGAATAGTATAATTCTTCATTTGACCCAAGTCCATTCATAATTAAATTGTGATAATTAAGAGCTAGTGTTTCAGTAAAATGATTTTTAAAATTATTTATCAAAGTGTGTAAATTCATGTTTTAAAAAATATCAAATATTTTGAAAATGCTTAATAAAAACTGTTATTTATGACAGATAACCTCAAATTATAAATATTGCTGCAACTGACAGCAAAAAAACTGAAAAGTACACTTTCAATAAACAACTCGATATGGAAACAAGCAGTTTCATAAAAAGAGGTTTTTATCAAAATCATCAATATTTTTTATATTAAACTACTGCTTTATTTGTAGCACTCTAGAATATGTTAAATAAATTAGAATATCTTATATATTTTATCTGATAAATTTTATTTACTCAATATTCAATAATAGCTCATGCTAGCTATAGGTAGTGAATTTTTTGTGATGATCACAAGTAACTTGAAACAAGTTTATAAAAAAATATTACATTATCAATATCTTTATTAAACTTTTTTCTATAAATATTTTGTTTTGTTTCTTTATAACTGTTGTATTTTTTTCTAAAATATTTTGTTGCATTTTTTACAAGCCTGTTTGTTTTCAGCCTATAAAACCTCCACCAGCAGGAAAAAAGTATATTCGCTGTCCTTGTAATGCATTACTAACCTGTCGTTCCACCTCTGCTCGCATTTCATGTCCTAGAGCAAACTGGTAAGTAAAAGTTTTATATATAAACAATAAAAGTGTATATAAAACAGAATATTTAAAGCCAACAAATAAATAGTTAAAGAATAAAACATTATAAGCAGTGTAAATATTGCTATTAAATTGCCTTGCTAAAAATACAAAAAAATGCTCTTGTTTGTTTTCTTGTCTTGGCTTGAGGTGTAGATTTAATAAATCACAGTCACAGATGGTACTAGTTTTAACTAGTTGCTAGCTTTATCTATATAAAAATCATTCTGTTTGGTAATCTGTCTGCATCATTTCTATCTTTTTAGGGAAATCTAAGGTATGCAATTAATTACACCAACTTTTCCTGTACTCTTAAAAAGTTAAAGCACCATAATCTAGTGTGCAAAATTAAAATTTTTTTTATGAACTAAAACATTTGAAAGCGTCTTTCAGGATAACTTTCAAATAGTTTTTAAAAATTTCAATAAAAGTTTTAATTTAAGTGCAATTTGTTTTAACATTGCTTACATATAGTTTTGTTCAATTTTGCATAAAAAAATTTGATTTTTAAAACTTTGACTTTATTAGATATTATAATATATTCTTTTTTTTTTTTTTTTTCTTTACTAGCAAACGCATAATTAATGTTGGAAGTGTACCTCTTCCAACTACAAGTGAACAATCTATCCTTTTAAATAACACAGATTCCAGGGTACGAGTTTCTTGTGGTCATTGTAATGAAGTATTCAAGGTAAGTTAATTAACTGGTATTAAGAAGTTTGAGTTGTACCAATAGTAATGCAGCTAATCATTTTTGATCTTATTCTTTAAAATTAATTTCAAAAGCTTGGCTTAAAAATCACCCTTTATATATTTATATATATATATATATATATATATATATATATATATATATATATATATATATATATATATATATATATATATATATATATATATATAAAGGGTGATTCTTTTGCTGGTATCTTTTTGGCAACACTGGTTTTGACAGATCACGCATGGATTGTGTCTTGTGTCATTGTCAAACTTGTTCAGTTTGGTCTATAATTTAACCATGAACCGACTTACTAGTGAACAATGCTTGAAAGTTATTGAATTTTACTATCAAAAATCATGCTCGGTTCAAAGAGTGCATTGCGCACTTCTTCCAATTTATTGTCAGTTTGGTCGGCCTACTGAGGGAGTTATTCGGAAGCTTGTGACTAAATTTCAAACCCAGTTTACATTATTGGACATTAAACCACCGTAAAAGTGCCTGATAAAAATAAATAGTTCATATTAGCATTTCAATTTGATTGTAGAGTAAGGAGCCTTTTTTTTTCATGATATCCTATGCATAGTGCATGATATCCTATGCATAGTTCATGATATCCTATGCATAGTTCATGATATCCTATGCATATGCATAGTTGTGTAGTTCATGATATCCTATGCATTTTTTTTTTTTTTCTGATTATTTGATGATGAATTTGTAACAAGATTTTGCACCTTACTAGTACCTGACTTGTGAGTTGTTAAAGGGATATTCATTTTGGCCCACAGTGCAAAAATTTTTCAGCAATAATTTTATCAAACAGTTTAAAAATTAATCTGTAACAAAGTTTAATGTATTAAATGAAGTGATCTCAACTTTTGAAAAACTTTGTTTATCAGAGATTTTTTTTTTTTACCAAAGATATTAAATCTATTTTTTTCATGTGGATAAAACTTCATCTAATGATTCCATGGTCGTTTGAATATAGTAAAAAAAGGGAAAAACATCACATACATACGTACATACATACATACATACATACATACATACATACATACATACATACATACATACATACATACATACATACATACATACATACATACATACATACATACATACATAAATACATACATACATACATGCTAATATATATGTAAATATATATAGGTATATATATATGCATATATGTTATTTGTATGTATGTATATATATATGTACATAATGTATAATAAAATGTATGTACATATATAAGTACATATATATGTGTGTGTGTGCATGTATATTTTTTCCCAAATATAGCAATAGGCCTGATTTAATTAACATATAGACTATTCATAAATTTTAAAAGATTTTTTTTCTAGTTTCGATATGCAGCAGGCTTAGCTAAATGTCCATACTGCAGGAAAATGTAAGTGGTCTTGATTTTATGCATAATAAGAACTAATTTTTATTTTCACTTTTTTTTTTGCTTGTCTCTAAATGCTGTTGCTGCATACTGATTTTTCTATTTAGATCTTCTGTAGGATCTGCATTTGTGAAAAATCGAGCAATTCTTTTTGCAATTATTGGAGTAATATTTTTAGCTGCTGGAATAGGTCTTACAGTAAGTTCCATCAATAATTGAAAAAATTCAAGTATTGGATTAGTTTTCTATCCATGATGTGCTGCAGATGATGTACTGTGATTTTTTACATTTAGGTTGGCACTTTGTATTTTGCGAAGAACTCAAAAGGTTTGTATTGTGAATTTTCTCTCCAATTTTTTTTTCTATAAGGTTTATATATGAGTTTTGTAAAATCATTTACATTTTATAAAGTGGAATTTTCTGTTGTTGTCTTCCAATACCTTAAGACTGTTAAAAGTAAAATGCCTATTTTGTTATTTTTCTGTTATTTACTCTTTATAAATGTTATGTACAACTGATCAGTCAAAAATATCCTATGTGAACAATGACTGTCAATTTTAATGGTGGTCCAAATCTGATACTCTAATATGGAAATATTGTTTCTTATGTTAGCATTTAAAATTTCAAACAAAAATAACATTTTTCAACAAAAGAAATCATTAGCTTTACTTACACTTAGGGAAACTTTAACTCATTAAAAATATGTTGTGAAATAATTAAAAATTTTTATAATATTTTACATTAACTTTTGTCCAGGTCATAAATAATGAACAAACAAAGAAATTTACTCAAAAAAAGTTCAATTTTTTAAAAAACTTTGTTATGATGCAGTAAAATGAAAGAAATTTGTGACTATGAGTTGTCTTTTTATGATTTTAGTTAGTTTCAAGTCAAATTTAAATAATGATCATTCAAGATAGTAGATATCTGAATCTTTAATTTGATGGCAGGTTCTACTTTTGAAGTTTTGAAGAGTTGACCAAGTTTGTTAAAACAAACAGCATAATACTGAAATTGTGTTGAGCATTTTTTTTTTTTCTTGCTGACAGGAAATTGTCAATCATGAGTTGTGGTATAGGTTGCTAAGAAAATGTTGCACATCCTCTAGGTGATAGAAGTAGTGACATTTTTTTTATACTTGTAACTTATTTTTTAGGAATATACGTATCATGGGCTGGTGAGTTTTTTTTATTCTAATTTTATACTTCGTCTTTTTCATGGTTTTTTTAAACCTTCTATTCGAAATTTTTTTTTAGTAAGTTTAGTTTTTTGAAATTTGAAAAAGCATTGTATAATGGAAAATTAATGGAAAATTTCTATGTTCATTTGTTTTTATTCATTTATACTTATTTTAGGAGCATACTTATTTGGCGTATCTCTCTTAATTCGAAGTATATATTATTGCTGCATGACCGTCAGTAATGTACAACCAACAGTCTAATGAATAACATGAAGAAAACGTGATTTTTAAAATTTTTTTCTCTATTGATTTTTACTTCATCTTTACAGTTTATGCGCAGTTTTTATTCTCAACAAATGAAATTTTTTCTGAAACTAACATATCATTTATTCTTTTATCTTTATTACCTTGCGTGACGTTTAACAGCATTGATGTTTTTCTGGAGACAAAAGAAATGGTGAAAATTTCAAATGGATTTTTTTTTCTTCTAACTTCAACAAGTCACTTTCGTATTTACTTTTCTTTTTATCACTATTCCACTTTAAATTTTGAATAAAAAATAGTAATAGACAAATGTATATTTAAAGGTTTTATATGTTTTGTAATATAAATTTCCGTGTTTATTTGTTTACTGATAAAATGCTCATTAACTTGCAATTTGCTAATGGAATTAATAATGAAACTTAATGGAATTATCAGCCTTTTACGATTGATTAGTTTCTTTTATGTTTATACAGCTGTGTTCTAAAGAAATAGTAGAGACTAAAAAGTGATAGAATTTTTAGTTTCCAACAAGATCTAAATAACTTATTTGTAAAATCGAATCTACAAGCGTCCGTATGGGCTGTGTTAAGCCTTCCACTGAGGAAAAACGTTAATTGATCAGAAACCTATGTAAACACTATGTAAACACGAACTAAGAAGTTCAAGATGTCGAATGTTCAACATGGCTTGTAAGACGTTTGTGGAGACTTTTAATGTTCAGTACACTTTACAAACTGAAGCAGGCGTAAGTGACATGAAGCAGAAATCACCAATAATATTTTAATACAAGTAGTTTTTACGTTGCTTGACTGTCTGGCTAATTTTAAAAAATGACACCATTTTGACTATAATCAACTCAAACATGCGCATGACTTAAATAGTTAAATTTTGTTTCAATTTAACTTGTTTTGAGAAGTCTGAAGAAATCGAGTTATTTTTATTTTTGAAAAGTCCTTTAATTCACAGCGTTTCATTTTTATAGAATTTTAACATTTAAGATTGAAAATGGTAATAATTTTCACTTCCTGTCCCTCATTTTACCTTCATAAATCAAAATGAAATTAATGACTGTAAAGTTGAATCAGGTAAAAACAGTTTTAATGATTTTTTAAAAGTGACACGATATTACATATGAGTTTTTCATACATTAAACTAGGATTACAGGTTAAGAAAAAGTACAAAAATTTCTGTCAACAATTCCTTGTTTAATTGTTCATAATTGTTTGAATTGCAACATAATTTTCGCATCTTTTTTGAACAGAAGGCTTATTTTTAAAGTCATGGTTACTAGACTATATCAGCTATCCATTAAAATGAAAATCCATTAAAACTTTTAGAAGTTCTTTGTAAATTCGTTAAATATATCAAGCATGATAGATACACTTACAGTTTAATTTAAAGTTTTATCGCCTTCATTTTTTTGTTTTACCGTTTGCCTGAAAACCTACATAATGAACACGATGTTGAAACGTGATGAAAGATGAACAAGAGGAAAGATAAGACCATTAAAACAATTAGAGAATTATACCGGAAATGCTGCAACAAAAATGACCGATGTTGGCACTTGATAATTTCTGATCATAGATTTAGACATTTGCAATATCACCTTCTAAATAATCGAGAAATGATTGCTACTTATTACTTCATAGAGCGGTTGATCTAGTAAGCGTTAGGTATTTAAGAACTTTTTATATCGATTTTTTAAAAGCTCGCAAATGTCCCCTCAGGACAACCCAACAAAAGATGCTTTAGTTCAGCGGGAAATTACACTTTATAATTTATAAGTGGTGCGTTAAATTTTCGGTTAATTTTTAATTCATATCGATTGAGTTGCCGTTAATTTTTGTTTCATGTCGATTGAGTTGACACGAAAATTCAAAGTAAAACTTTGGTATTATTGAATTCCTTTATTATTTGATATTCTAAAAATAAAACTGTTACAAAATTAACGACTTTCTAAAACGCAGTTGTCTACGTATACGATGACGCAGTTGTTACGTATACAAACGAACAGTCATATCAGCACCAGATGTAAAAATCCAAGGTTGATGTGGATGGAACGTTATGTCCGTAACACCTGTGGAATAAATTTAAAAATTATCAGGCATATAATGTTAATTTGGGTTAAGACTAAACACAAAAATAAGTAATGGTGAGTTACCAAGATTGTCTATAGATTTGTGTCCACGCAGTATTTTAAGAGGTACAATCATCGGATTTTGCATTAAATCACTAAAAGTAAAGACCAATAATTCAAATACAACATTCATAAAGTCATAAAGTATACAACATTCATAAAGTCATCAAATTATTCCAGTAATCAGTGTGCTTTTCAAAACTTAATATCGGTTTTCATCTAATATTGATAAAGTATATAATATTAATCCAAAGAATAATATTATATATCTTATCAATATTGGATGCAAACCGATATTTATTACATAAACATTAGTTACTAAAAACAACCTGTAAACTGTCGCATGGCTCACGACAACAGTACCGTCATCTGATGCAGATGCGAATAATGGATAACAACGATGAAATACAACCTGGCGTACAGCTTTTTTATGGTGTCTAAATAAAGCATTTACATGGTTGAATAGGTTCCTTTTGTGCCTGGAGTACAGCTTTTTTATGGTGTCTAAATAAACCATTTACATGGTTGAATAGGTTCTTTTAAGTTTAAACATTTTCAGTCTTACCTCAATACTTTATACGGTTTTGAAGATAGGTCCATGTCAAACCAACACAAACGTTTGTCGTAACTTCCGATTATTAAATTGTCACCTGAAAATATTTTGTTTCGTCATTGAAAAGAAAATGACATTGCAAAAGACAGCATTAAAAACCATTTTGAAAGCAACCTTGAGAATGAACATCAATGCTAGATATCCATTTTACACCAGACATGAGTTTCTTGGAAAGTTCTTGTTTTTGAAGGTTGTATACGCGAACATATCTTTGCGTCTAAAGTATTTTTTTACACAAATACATCTCTTAATTTATTAATAAATTACAAAGAAACTGGATCATAATTTAGGATGAAGTTTATCTCATTTTATCCACCATTTTTATATTATAAGAATTCATTCACTTCAAGTATGTAATAAAGTCATACAATTAAAAAATAACAAACTAGAGGTCTTAAGGTGAAATCACTTTCATAATATACTAATAGTTGAAAAACTCGCTGAGATAAAATTCAATAATAGACCAAATCCAATTTTGAATCAAGAATAGTTAAAGCGAATGCTCATGACAGCATTTACTAAAGCTGAAAAAAAAAAAAAAAACTTACCACGACAATAAAGTAACTTACCGCGACACAGAAATAACTTACCGCGACACAGAAATAACTTACCGCGACAAAAAAGAAAGCTCTTGAAGGATGAAATTTTACACATTGAATTTGTCCTTTAGCTTTTTTAAACGGACACTAAAAAATGTAAAATCATTATATAAAGCATTTTAAGTAAAACAACTTTTACAAAGAAATCAAAAATAACAAAGCAACAAACTTGGCTCTTTCTCTTTGACAATTGGTGCAGCAGAATCGATTTGTTGTCACCTATTGGTTGTTTTCAATTTTAAAAAAGGAAAAAGATTTTAAAATCCACAGCAAACTGAATTTAGAAATTCAATGCAAAAAATCACTTTCAGAAAAATCAAAAATCAAAATACTTTCCCTCTTCTAACTATAATACCACTATCATGGTTTCAATATTTAAAATCTTACCTTCAGGACAGACTGTTGCAAAGTAATCCCCTTTTGCATGCCATGTGACTTGTTTGATGGGCTGAAAAAAAAAACAAGAGTTAAATGCTAAAAAAAGATTAAGTATTAGTCATGACTTAAATATTAATCGCTATTCAAAATAAAATCAAAACCAAAATATCAAACAAGATTTTTACCTTTTGATGCAGTAATTTTAGTTTAATTCCAAACTTATGCTCTTCAGACGTAGGTTGACACCATTCAATTACATCTCCTGAGTCTAAACGACAGTAATTTGTTCTTTCAAGCCAACGTCACACTTTGTAAAATCGATATAAATTTCCTTGTTGACACAACTAACTAACCTGTGTCACCAGAATACTGATCTATCATTTTATCAACGTTTTTACATAGCAATTTATCACCGAGGTTTGGATTGATAACATTTAGATGCGAATCTCTAAAAGATCAAAACGATTAGAAGACAAGTAATTTTAACTTTCATCAACCCGACAATCAAAAAAAAGAAAAGAAAAAAAAGGCTCACACAGCAGCTATTAAAATAGGTAGACTTTCCATTGGGTTCCATTGGAGACTGTGTACAACTCCGTCGAACTTTATCGACTTTATACAACGTGAAGTTAGGACCTCCCAGAAGCGAATACTCTTATCTGAGCTGCCTAAAAAAAACAATACAAATAGATTAACGAATTTTAATTATGCTGCCTGCAAAAAAAAAAAAGAAGTTTAAATGTACCAGTAGCTAACCACTGTCCCGTGGGATCGACCGATAAACATGTGACAATCCCTTCATGTCCTTTGTATATCTATTTTATAAAAAAAGAGCTTTTATAGTGTTTCAAAATATTTAAAACAGGTTTTTCCAGATATATGCATATATAGACATAAGTAAATGTGTTTGCGTGCAAAATATCTCACCATAGATTGAATAGTCGGATAAGGTTGTAAATCACGTGGACGGGGAAGCTTAGGTATTAAATCCTCAGGATCTATTTGAAGCTAAATTTAGACACAGTTTAAATAATAAAAACCAAAAACAAAACAGAAAACTATAATTTTATTAAAAAAACGTTCGTACTCTGACTTTCTTTTGCCTTGCACACAAGTAAAGATCAAGACATCGATCAAACTTCTCATTAATAAACTTTGAGTATCCTGGAACCTTTCTCAAAGCATCAAATTTCTGTGAGAGAAAGTTTTGAGTTCTATCTTCAGGATCTGTGGCTAGCCAAACTGCTTTCTAATCAAATAAGTAAAATTTTCAAAATCTAACAGGAATCTGCATATAGAGGAAACAGCTTTAAATTCTAAAGCTTTTGAAAAAAAAGAAATAAAACTTTGATAAGACCTCTTCTTCAGTTGGTAGATATTCTGGAGGCGGATTGTATGATTCTTCGTGACCTAAAATGTAATTTTTATTATTTGCTATTACAAAATTAATTCACACTAAAGATGATACTTTTTTAATTCTTTAAAATTTTGTTGATTTTTTAACCTTGAACTGCCTTAGTAAGTTGAAGCTCTATCTATTATGCTTACCAGGAAGTTTCAACTTTGGTGCTGGCCAATGCATTACATGATTTTTTGACTGAAAAAAACAAAATTCATTGTTTACTATTTTAACCATTTTGTTTTTTAATTCTTTTTTTTTACTCTTCATTCTTCAGACATCATTTTTCATATTCAACTAAACTACATAAACAAGACAACAATAATTTACCACATCATCTTTTCCCCACAATAAATAATATTTCGGCTCATCTCTCTCAATCTTAGGTTTAATCCAACCATTACGTATTGCTCTGACAATTTTCATTATCTAATTTAGTAAATAAAAAGTGACAATAAAAATTCAAAATAAAAAAAATCTGAAAACTTTTTTTCTAATGTATAGAGCAATACCTTTTTATGCTCCCACTTTGAAGGAATGAAACTTCTTTTTGTAGCAGGATTATCTTTGATTGGATGAATCATTTTCTCTCCAGAAAAATAGTCAACGTACGGCTAAAATATGAACACAAAAAAAACATGAGAAAAAGTAGGAAACAACATTTTGTTGTTTGGTCAAAACTTAAAACATGTTTATAGTAAATGTTCAACTTAAAACACATCTTAACATTAATACTGAAAAGATGACCTCATAAGGGTCGAAATCTTTCTCAGGGAATTTTCCAGATTCAATTCTGTGGATAATAGCAATTTCTTCATCTGTAAGTTTTATTTGTTCCATATTTGTTTTATCATAAACAGTTCTCCTGGAAAAGGCAAAAATTATTACAAACAGACCTAAAGAAGACAAGCAAACAACATTTAATTAAATTTTAATGAGGGAATATAATTTGCACACCAGTAGTCTGGATCTTCCATCTTTGAAAGAAACTCATCCAACTGTATAAAACAAATTAAAATCTTATAGTAAAATTGTTGTTAATTTGTAATTAAACCTGTAGAACTATATGAATTAACATACCTGGTCACCTTGAGTTGATTTCTTTATCAACTTTTGACCATCTAAACTGTAGCCAAAATGTTGATAGTCATTATACCATTCCATTGGGATGTTACCAACAGTGTTCCTAATATCCTTTAAAGGTAGATCAAATAAAAACTCAAAAAAAAAAAAAAAAAAACAGAAACAAAAAAAAAACATTCTCTAGCAAGAAAAAGAGTAAATATAAATAAACTTCTCTAAGGAATTTGAGTTACAACTTTTAACCTTTAAAAAGAATTTGAGTTTTAACCTCTTCATCAGAAGTATCAACTTCATCTTGTTTTAACTGTTGAATTACTGTTCTACTTGGTTCTACATCAATTTTTTTAGTCCTGTTTTGGATAATTTTTGAGACCTTCTGTTCATCTGATGATGAGTTTGACAGTTCTTCACCTTCATTTGCTGAATTCTAAAAATAAATAAAACTTGTTTTACTAAAAAAGAACAAGTCTATTATGTTTATCTAAAGTAACTTATTAAACAATACCTTTATTAATTTAAAAAATCTCTGATTTCATTTTGTTCTTTTTTTAAAAAAAAATTTATAATTTTGGATTCTACAAAAAAATTGCAAAAATGTTTATTCTTGACAATTTGTCATGAAAATCTTAAAAGTAAATAAAGACTAAAAAAAGTAAATTAAGATTAAAAAGTCTCCATTTTTACTAAATAAAAATCTCTCATTTTCCAGATTTCTTTGAAAATAATTTCAAAATTTAATAAACCTTTTATTCCTTTCCTAGATTAATAAAATACTTAGAAACTTTTCATGAAAACAGTTTAACCTCGTTTTTCTCCTCATCAGAAAAGCTGTCAACATCAGACTCTTCACTATCTGATCCTTCATCTTCTAAACCTGAGTATACACTTTCCTCACTGTCAGTTAAATCATCATCACCATTCAAAAACTCATGCTACAATAAAAAAAAGTTTGAAAACAAAATGACAGACAAGAAAAAATCAAAACAGAAACAAATACAATGAAAAAATATCATAAGAGAACCTTTTTCTCAACTGCAGGTGCATTGCTTTGTCTTTTTGGCATTTTTATTTATTAAAACTTAAAAAAGAAATTTAAATTTTATAAAAAGAAAGATTTCTAAATTAAATTTACTTTTAAAATTTTACACATATAAAAATATATAAAAAAAAAACAAAGTAAAAAAATATAAAGCATCAAAAAATAAACAAGTTAACTTTTTTGGTCAATAATGAATAACTTTTTTAGAGACAATTGTTACAACAACAGTGGTCATTCAAAAGATATAGTAAAATTGTTTTTCAGCTTTATTTTTTATAGTGGCTACATTGTAGGGTTATAAAGATTTAAAAGACATAATTATTTATGTTTGGTCTTCATTTGCTTTGCGGTTGCTTCAATTGCCTTTATGACAAGAGAAAGTGAATCATCTTCTGCAGGAGCAGGCTGAAAAAAAAAAGAGATTGATATTTTTGTAAAATTTTTCATTAATTACTGAATGCATTTTTGAACTTATAGTGATGTATTCTTTAACTTAAAATAATTTTGTTACATGGGCTAAAAGCAATGACCTTACAAATACAAGAAAAATAATTAAGAATTGTGATTTCTTAGAAAAAATATTTTTATCAGTAGTTTTTTTTTATCAATATTCAAAATATACAAAAATTTAACACTGTAACTATATTTTATACCTTTTGCTCAACAGTTTGTATTTCCTCACCAAATGATATACCCAGAGATTTAAGTTGTTCTTGATATTTTAAAGCTCTGTCATCTAATTAAATTTTTTTTTTTAATTAAAAAAATGCCTTCCAAAATTCACCCACACAAAAAAGATCAGCAAAAATTGAATGTCTATTGCTTTTTATTTCTTTTTTAGCTGTTAATAAAGGAGAAAACATCTAGTGTAAAAATCATACCAATCTTTGATTTTTTTTGGGGGTTTGGAATGCTTTTGCTGACATCAAAAATATCTTTCATTAATTTTCTTTTCTTTTCTTTCAACTCTATTGCAGCATCCTCTTTAGGTTTTTTTATACCAGTATTAAACAAACAAATTCTACCATACATATTCTTTCCTATATATGCAGAGCCTCTGGTTAATTTTTCAATTAGTTTTTTCCGAACTTCTTCATCAATAGACTAAAGAAAATGAAACTATATTTTTTATTTGCAATACACCTTTAAAAAAATAACACATAACTTTTAAATAATGAGAAGAATTTTAACTGTTTTTTAAGTTATATAATAAAAGACAAAAAACTCAAGTAACAGTCAAATAAAATAGTAAAATAAAAAGTTAATTTAAAAAAAAAATAATAATAAAATAAAATAGAAAAGTGAGGAAGTAGTTTATTCAGTTTAATTTTAAGAGTACCTTCCACATGCTATCAAAAACACGACTACCAAACTTGTCGCATACTAAAGCTTCTAAAGATGGCAATAAAGTGCCAGCCATATTGTTCTTCTTTATAGCAGGAATATTAATGTTCTGGAAAAACGCCTCAAAAGCAAAGCTGGCACTTGGGTGGCAGGCAACAGAAAGAAGTTCTTCAAGAGATAGACTCATAAAACTTGATACAACCAACTTGCTTTTTTTAAAAGTGAGACACTGTTTAAGCAAACAAGCTCCATGATAGTTTATATCACTCTTTACCAACAGCCGCTTGGATTTTTCTGGTATTTTTAAATCATTTTCAGTATTAACATCATCTTTTTTATGATATATATCATATGTGATGAGAGATAAAACTAATTGCACCAATGATTTGGAATTTTCCTTGCTATCTTTAGGAATATGGAGAGCCGATGATAATGATTTAATAAAAAGTTTTTGCTTTTTAACCATGCCTAAGCGAGAGATTGTTTCAGCGCCCTTTACAACACAGCCCATGTGACCTGTAGCTAAGATATCTTCAATGTAGTTAATTAGCTTGCTAATTATCAGCTCTGCCTATAAAGAAAGCAAAATTTAAAAAAGTTTTATTAACTTTTTTTGTTCAAACAAAATTGCATTTCAATAAAAATGCAAGATTTAAATTTCATTTTTTTACAAAATGAATTAACTCCCATAACAATCAGTGCACATTTAACATGATTACTCATCTATAACTTGTTTTTTTTTTTTTTTACAAAATCATTTCACAAAATGAAACATTTTTACTATTTTATTACTTAAAGATAATGAAAAATATAACAGCAAAGAAGTTTAAAAAAGATCCTCTCGAGATATTGTTAACAAAGATCATCTCAAGATAATAATAATTATAGATCCTCTCGAGATACTGCATCGATATAATTAAACTAAACATTAGTTAAGAAATTCAAAAAACTAAAAATTCATTTTTGTTCAAGTTTTAAAAAATTACCTCTGCTATTTTATTAACATTCTTCAAGAATGCCTGGGCAATATAATTTGCAACAGGATGAATACACAAGGACACAAAAATTCGATTGAAACACTTTGTTGCTAATTCGCTAAAAAATTCCTCATCTGCAGTTTCTACTATAACTTCTAACAAATGGCTACCAACCTCATCTGTTGGAACAACAGGCAAACTAAAAACTCAGAAAGATTTTTTTTTATCACTCTTTTACATGAACCCAATTAGACCTTTATTAAACTAGAATTGTTAAATCAGCTTAAAATGAAAAAGAAAAAAAAAAAAAAAAAAAAAAAAAAAGAACAATATAATGTAAATTCTTAAACCAGTTTACAATAAAATGTTTTAAACCCTATAAAATAAATCTATGGAAAAGTGTTTTTCAATCTTTTTTGTACCATGTCCACACCTAAGCCTTTAAAAAAATATTACACCCTCTATGTAACATACA
Organism: Hydra viridissima; assembly: GCF_058129835.1. NCBI lineage: Eukaryota > Metazoa > Cnidaria > Hydrozoa > Anthoathecata > Hydridae > Hydra > Hydra viridissima. The sequence goes on along the minus strand of NW_028324311.1, from coordinate 7,567,931 downwards.
CATAATTTTTAACATTCAAAAATTTAATTGTTCACTGAAGAAATTGAGACTGATCATATGGTTAAACTAAAGTTTTGTCCACATGTAGGATGTAACCCCCATGTTGAGAAAAACTGCCATGTTGAAAAACCCTCATTTTAAAAAAACCCCATTTTGAAAAAAACTTTAGAAGTTCTTAAAAAAAGTTATTCAATTTTTTTTACTTAAATAACTTTACTCTTCAAAAAATAGAAAATTGCCTTAAAGTATGGACTAAAAAAAAGTTTCCTAAGGAAGACTTATGTTTTAATATTTTTTAATTTTTTATGTTTTAATAGTTTAATCTAAGACCATTTTAACTACCTTTGCAGTATATCTTCAGAGTCTTTCTCACCATTATCGTGTATATTTGATGATAGAATCTGTGAGCGTCCAACTATTAACTTTGAAAGTAAATGCAACAGATCTCTATCTATTTTACTCGTGACAAACAACAGCACTTGTAAAACAGGACTAGCTGTGCGATGACAGAGAAGTTCCCCAAAGTTGTCATCCTCAGTAATTACCTTGAAAAAGCGCTTGAATGACTTCAATAACAGCTTTGGTACATTAAATACACTCAACACTTGATGTTTATTTCCTGGATAAACAATCATAAAAACAAAATAATCACAGCAACAAACTTTAAATTGTAACTATTATAAGATAATCATACACAAATTAAATATACCATTTGCTAAAAAATCTTTTTTATTATTTGCAGCTTTTTTATTAGATTCCCGACATGACCAGCTACGAGTAATCACTTCAGGTACTACCACTCCTCCACACATTTGCAACACTGTGTTAACCACATGACTACCATAAACATCTCTTATGAGAATACTTGTCATCTTCCTAATATCTTTACAAAATTTATAAAATAATAACTGCACTTCATCATTTTCTAAATGATGCTTATTGTTCCAACAAAGAGTTTCAACAACATGCGAAGCGAAGCGATCTGAACACAACTTCTCTATATCAGGTTTGAAAATTTTAATCATCATTTTAAACTGATCGCTTGTTATTAAGGGAATTATTCGTTCAAATACTTTACTTGTCAAAGTATGACGTGCTAGCTGACTCCCATCATTCTCTATTTGGTATGTGACATTCTTGACAAATGTTTGTCTGTTTTCATCATCCTCAAATGCATCTTCTAGTAAAACTTGTTCAACACGCTTAAAATAATTTATTGTTTCTTCAGATAATCTACCTTGTTTTTTCTCAATTGCATTTTCTTTCTTATCATTTTTCATGATAAACAAAATTTTTTTTAGAAATTGTCATGCAAGCCACAAAATTTTTTTTTTCTCACTGAAATGGAAAATTAAATTACAAAATTATATCTAAGAAATATATCTAAGAAATATAAGTAGGAAATTAATAATTTAATCAGCATTTTGACGTAAAAAAGATGCATTAAAATCTTTTTTAATGAAGAGTGATTAAAGAGTTTGACTTTCAGCAAAGCAAAAGTAAACAAATGAAATAATAAACATTATAAGAAAAAAATTTAATTTAAAATCTCAAGCATTGTTAAGTAATAATAGCAATGGGTGTTAAAGGACTCAAAACTTGTTAAAGTTGATTTTTTAATTAAATCTTTTTTTTTTTTCTAAAAAATCATTTGCTTTATAAACTCAGTTCTAGTTGATCCAGAAATGTGTTTTACACGCTCAAGATTGATTTCTTGGGGGTACTTTATTATTCTGCTGAATTGTTTTATGTGATGTTTTACATGCCAGTTGTTCATTTTTCTTTCAGAATACTCAAAAGATCTCAACTCATTCTGGCACATTTAGTAGATTAAAATTACATAATTTTGGGCTCAAATTAAAATAACATTAAAATGTATACTGGCTCCAACTTCCATGATATAAACAATTATCTAATGAAGTAAGATTTATAAAATGCATCATGCACACTTCAGATTAAATGGCGAAATGGTGAAAACTGCCATATTTACTAAGATGATGTAACCCCATTGAATAAAATGCTAGACAAGTTAGGCGCTGCATTTTAACATTGTTTTTTACAAGTATAATTAGTTCTCAGACCTCAGACCTGAATATTTAAAGTAAGTAAAATTTGCTATATTTTTGGGCAAAATTACTTTTTAATCACAAAAAAAAAAAAAAAAGAATCACAAAAAAAAAAAAAGAAAAGTTTAAAAACTTAAATTTTATTTCATTTCCAAAATAGGAAACCAGAATAAATGTTGGGTGCCACATATAGAGCAATCCAATGGTTGAATGGGAAAAAGCATTCTATGCCTTTCACAATTCCAATGATTTGAAGAAAACCAACAGATGTTATAAGTTGTTACTTTTTTACTTTTTTATTTTTGTTTTCAATAAACTTACAATTGTTTTCAATAAACTTATAATTGCCTGTAAAAAAAAAAAAAATTGTTTATATGTGAAAAAAAAAAAAAACCATCACCAATACAATCCTTATTAAGAAGGCCTACTAATTTCAAAAGCAACTAAACCTTTTGTAGAATATTTTAAAAGCAACTAAATCTTTTTGTAGAAATTTTTTAAATTTGTGTACTAATTTAGATTTTCTTGATTCCATAATTTTTTCATGGGTTCACACTTTTCCAATATGATTTAAACAAACTTTTAAAAATATATATAAATTAATATACATACTTTAAGTTTTAGTTTGCAAATTTCCCACTTCTACTCTTTTTTTTTGAAACACCTTTACCAGGGAGTACTTTTTAAGGAAACTTTGCTGCTTGACAAAATTTTACACTCATTGGTGTTTAGGAAATATTGCTTAAATAAAAATTATGATTGCCATCAATTGTGCTATGCAGTGATGTGAAGTAAAATTCATTGTAGATAATGTAATGTGTAGGTAGAGCATGTGTTTCTATTGAAGTTTTGTTATTTTCAATTACAGAACTGACAAATAACCTACTGCTCAGTTTTCAGTGTCTATTTTTCAATCTATCATCAAATTTTTACTTTCTATCATCACATTTTTGCACAGCTTCTATGAAACCTGGTCATGTTGGTTGAATTGAGCATGTTTTTGAGGCACCTGATCTTTTAATCATTATTTTAGCACTATTTACCAACTTCTTTTATGCCCTCAATAATTTTCAGCACACTGAATTTTATTTTAGATAGGAACCTGTAGGAACTAGACACCTTTTTTGCTTTAAAATGATATGAGGTGATCTAACAACTTTAAATTGATTACTGTAGATCTGTATGATTTGTAAATCTATATTCTTAAATTTTACAACTAACCTGATATAAAAATGCAAAAAAAAAAAAAAATCAATAAGTCTATTGAGAATTACATTGATATACAATTAATACTGATTATCAATATTTTTTGATTTTTTGAACATATAGCAATACTAAATTGAAAAATAAAATTGCATTGAAAAAGGAAAAAAACAAAACAAAATCTAACTTAAAAAATTAACAAAACTTCAAAATATCTTCTAATGAATTTATAAAAGGTTGTTCACTTTTCTCCATTGATCTATCAATTATTAACGCTTTTATTCCAACTGAACGAGGACCATCGTAGTCATTTAAAATATCATCACCAATATGTAAGCATTCATCAGCAGAACATAAACCTTTACTTAATGCAGCTTTATAGATATGCTTTTTAGGTTTTACAAGTCCACAGCAGCCAGAAATTACAGAAAAGTCGAAGTAAGAAATAAGTTGTAGATTGTGCAGAACCTTTGGTAAACGCTCATCAAAGTTAGAAATAATACCAATCTTAAAACCAGAACTTTTTAGTTTTGTTAGAGTAGGCACAACATCTGGAAAAATATACCAATAATTAGCCAAGCAAAAGTTGTCATACAAGTTTCCTGCCAACTCTTTCATAAGTTGATCATTAAAATTGCAGTTCAAATGATTAAATGTTTTACTGATAATTAAATGCCAATATTGTCTGCTTGTTATTTTACCATAACCAGAATTAGGATACATACTTTGAAAGTGTTTGATTGCTCCCTGAAATTCTTTTTCTAGTAAATGAGAGTCAAATTCTAAATTCCCTTTTTTTTTTATCTCTTCATTTCCTGCTAAACTGTTTCCTTTAGCTTTCAGAAAACTATCAGCTTCCTTTGCATAGATAAGACCAACACTGCTTTTTGTTTTAATCAGTGTGTTAAAAACATCAAATGTAACAAGTTTTATGCTTTTATGCATTCTAAAGAAAACTATTCCTTTTAGATATTCCTACTTTTTATAGCATCATTTAAATGTTGTAAGAAAAGTTGTATTAAAAAAAAAAAGTATTGCAATGTAAAAAAATCTTTTATTTTAAGAAAATAAATAAAACCATATTTCCTTTAAAAGAAACAAAAAAAAAATAAATAAACAACTGAAAAAAAAACATCCTAAAAACAAATTTAAAATGTTTAAAGTCTAAGGAACTTTTGGGAGAGAAAAGAACACAAATTTGCAAACAATTTTTCAAACTTAAAAATAAAACCTTAGCACATCAGTTTTATTTGTTGAAAGATTCTCAAGAACATCAAGATATAAATTAAGAACCTCAGCATTTGCCATTATACAATCAACAAAAATTTATTGAAAAGGTTTTAGTTTTTTAAATCAAAATTATCTTTCAAGATCTTTTTTGCTTTTAAAAGTTTTTGTATATAGATTGTGATGATGCTATCACCATAGTTCAGATTTTTTATTATACATTGAAGTAATCTTTATCACAGAGATCTTCTGACTCTAAATCACTAGAGAATTCATCACTCGAGCTATCACTTGCATCAAGTGGAGCCACAAAAAGGCGGTCACCAGGTTGATAAGCTGTACATATAGGTGCTGGAGGTAAACATCCATTACTGTACCAAGCTATAAAAATTTAAATCTTTTGTATTTCATATTAAATATTAACTATGTTATTAAAAAGAGCCCTCGAGCTACTCGACAGTATATATCATATTGAAAAAAAAAAAAAAAAAAACATTCTAGTCACAACAAAAATGTTCTGTTTTTCCATAAAAAAAGAGTTTTACACAAAAAATTTTGGCCTTAAACATTTTTCTCCTGATGTTTTAATAATAAAAATCAACATTTTGTTTTAAATATTTTTAACTGTTTATATTTATATGAATGGCATTAACATTTCTCTGGATTAAAAATTTTCAATCATCAATTAAAAAGATTGGATAGTCAAAAACAAGTATACTTGTTGTTTTAAAACTAAACCTTTTTTTATTATTTTAAACAACTTTGTAATAAAACTTACTTTCAAAAGTATCTTCACACTCATCAACATCAGAATCACTCCAACGATCATAATCAATACCAATATTTGTGACCTAATTTTTAATAATTATATATATATATAAAAAAAAAAGAATCAGCTAAACTAGTTCCACTGTTCCTATGGTTTTACACCTTTTGCTTAATTTTGTTATTCAATCTTTTTATATGGATAAAAAAACTTGTGGCTAATGAATACCTTTTTTTAAAATTAATAAACAAATTGAGTGTAACTTTTATAATTTTTTTAAAAAAATGTTAATGCAAATCAGCACTGAGCCATTGGTTTGGTTGATTTTAGAACATGCATCAACATGTGACACAAGTTACATTTTGCATCCTCATGAAACACACAAAAGGAGAAAACAGTCTTTAAAGAAGAAATTTTAGAACTTTAAGTTAACAAGCTCATTCCTTCTATATGAATGAATATGTTGAAAAGGGTGATTGAAATGGGGATATTGCCAGGTTAGTTATTGTTTTAAAAATAAAACCTGACATACAACTGCTATCTAAGCAAATCAACAAAGCTACAGGCCTATTATTGCTTGATCAACTCTTAAAATTTGAGAATTTTTTAGCTTAGAGTAATGTAATCCTATGCAAACCAAAAGAATCAAAAGAAATTAAAATTAACCCTTTTAAAAACATTGAAGTTTTTTCAAAAGGGTCAATGGCTTTAAAAAGGTAAATTTTTTGTTTTCTTTAATTTAAATATCTAACATTCTTTACAGATTATGATTACAGATTATTTACAAGAGTTTAACTTTTGTGATCTTAGCAGGTCACCATGATACAAAGGTTATATATTATTTGAAAATGGGATCAACAAATTATTTTAATGTATCATCCTCTGATGTGCAACTTTATTTACTCAGAACCAAATTTAATTTTAGTTGGATACTTGTAAACATTTTGATGTATACTAGTAAAAATATTGGTGTTGCCCTTTTAAGCAATTTAGGACTTATTATAAGTGTTAATTTTGTCAAATGAAACAGATTGTGATATAAATTATGAGATTTGGTTATATAAGAACTACACTTAATGGTAGTTCTATTTTGAAATACACAAGGTTTTTTAATTCTTACTTTCTTTGGAGATTTTGGTAACCTCAACCAGATTTCATTCAAAACTTTATGAAGGACAACAAGTACTTCGCTGCTTTTTCGACTGACATGGCATTTCTAAAATATAGTCATAAACTAAATTAAATCAGATAATTTTGAAAATAATAGATTACAAAAAAACTTTAATTCTTATCCAATTTGGTTTTGATTTGCCAGTAGATTTTTACTTTAGACGTGATTTAGCTTACATCTAATAAAAAAGAAATCAAAACTGATGGCATTTTAATATTACAGTTATTATTGGAGTTTATTGAAAAGTTTCTCCAAAGTTAATACAAGAAGATTTCTTAGTTTAAAAAACTTTTGACATTGAAGGCTTCTTGTTCATCAATACACCAAATCTTTTTCCATAGTTAAAAAGGTTCCGGTTTGAACCTGCCAGAAAGTTTTTTTAAAGAAATCAATGTTTAAAATTTAAATAAATTGGTACTATTACTAAATTAAAAAGCAAATCAAAATAAGCTTTATAAAAGACAAAAAAAGTAAACTTTTTCAGTTTAAAAGTTAAAAACTTTTCATGATAATTTCATCTAGAAAATATGAAGCATGGAACTATTTTGGATTTTCAGAAGAATTACAACAATCAAAGCAATCAAAAGTTTTTTCAAAACAAATGATATCTTAAATGCTTTATTGATTTTTTAAACAAATTTTTTAGATCTTCAACATTTTTTTTTGTTAAACAAAAAGATTACTGAGCTTTTAACATAAAATTTTTTGGAAAATTTGATAAAACATTGTAAAGAATTTGAACATTTCCAAATAGGTTAAAATAAAAAAATTTTTGAAACCTTAAAATAAAGTTTTGAAACTGTTTTGTTTAAAAAAGGTTTTTAACTTTAATTGTTTCAGTTGTGCCAAGAGAGAAAATATAGTTTTTTTAAATCTAAGATCATTTAATGTTAATTTAAATAATGATTAAAGTTCAATTGGTTACTTTTATAAACCAACATCAAAGCCTAATTTAAAATAATTAAGCACTTCTCAATATAACATTTAACTTGAATGTTCAAAATATTCAGATCCTAGGTATAATGTACCATCAGAATTCAATATTTTAAACTTTAATCCATGCAATATATGGTAACACATTATAGTTTTTAACAACATAATAGAAAAATGATTAAGTAGTTAAGTACCATAATGCCTTGCTATTAAGTTAAGTTAAAAAAAACTAACTTCAGGAATAATTTCTCTGTAGAGCTGCAAACTCAAAATATACTCCACCCCATTTACTACAGTCCTAAAAAAAACATAACATTTTTAGAAAACTTCAGCTGGAGAAAGCAAGTTTGGTAAGAACAAAGAGACTTCATCCTAATAAATAGAAGATTTCAATACTATTTATAATAAATGTGTTACTATATTATTATAACTTGAATTTTGAAATAGGCAGAGGACTTGAGAACAAAAAAAACTCACATGTCACATAACCTTTTTTATCAGATATAGTTATAACTACACCTAATATAAAAGGTTATGTGACAGAACAACAACAAAAAATACAAATACCACTCTGTAGGTCAGAGAATTCATTTTGTTGCATGTCATAAAACATAAAACAAAATGCATTCTCTCGTTTGATAATTTAGTATCCTATAAAAGTAAATACATTAAAGATAACAAAAATTTCAAATAACCTGAATTTCATTGATGTGGATGTAAATGAAGTTTCTTCTGATTGCACATCACGCAACTGAATAGATAATGTGACAGTGTTTGAACGCTGTGACCACAGTACTTTAGGTGATACACTTGATCTGCAACAAAGATTTATATTAAAGTAGACTAAAAGAAAAAAAAACCCACCTAAAAACATTATAGAACAAGTAAACATACTTTATAACTGAATGCTCTTTCTTCAAATTCTCTACTAGCTTTCCATTAACCAGGTTTTCTTTTTCTTTTAATATTTTGTGAGATTTGGGAACAGGAGAAAGTTGAGCAATTAAACTGTTCATTAGTTTTTTTGTGTTGACACTGAACCGCATAGGCAAAAATGCATATCTAGCATAAAAATCTCCCAGTAAAAAGTCTTTTAAACAGAACCTTTAATAACGAGACTATAAAATTTAAATTATAAAGCTGCAATACAAGATGTTTAATTTTGATTTTATGAACTTGGCAGATATGTTTGGACCAAAACAACTGCATTTATGAAAATTGTATCAAAAGAATTTTGCTTGGTATTTTGAACAAAACTCATACATTTTTAGCTGCTCATGGACAGCCACTTTGTGTAGATAATCACGATTTTTTTCATTATCAGTTATAAATACTTGGAAAATTTCTAACACAGACTTTATCATCTAAAAAAAAATTATACATATTATAAGCATCAGACTAAAAACACCTTTTAAATAGGTTTGTATAATGGCAATAGTATACATTCTACTCAAAAACATTACCATTTCATTTGGTTTTCTTTTGATAAGTGAAAGTAATGTTTTTAAACCACCAATTTCTCGAAAGTATTCCTGATTCCTAAAAAAACAAAAAAACAATCTAGCATGTTGGTAATGTTATTTATGATTTTTTAGCTTCACCTATAAAAGTTCTTGTATAAACTTTTACATACAAAAACTAAAGTTATTTAGAAAAATTAGGTGGGATAGGGTATACAAGTTACATAAACTGTATGCAAAAATGTTGATTAACTTATGTAGTTATAAAAAGGGTGAATGTTTTCAAAGAGATTGCTTAAATAATAAATAAAAGAGCCAACATTAACTAGCTCTAACTTACTTTCATGAAAGCATCGGAGTCATGCAATCAAGTTTAATTAATTGCTAAGGGGAAAAAATCTCATGTAACTTGATGTAACAATCTCATACTCGTTCATGTAACTTGAAAAATGTTCATTTACAAAAAGTTTGTATTTAACAACCATTATTACTGCAATATTATCCAAACTAATGCAGCTTGAAACTTTAAATATGAACTAGAAGTTAAACTTGCTGATATAATTGAAGTAAACTTGCTATATTGCATACCTATTTTAAAAATCTGAAAACACATGAAAAGTTCAGCAAGAAGAAAGTATTTGTTAGGCAGTAACTGTTAATACATAAAACTATTTTCAATCAATAAGACCATTGAAAACAATTAGACTACCATGATTCACCAATTAGAACAATATAGAGTGGCGTGCAAAGATTTCTGGCCAGTGACATTTCGTACTCTAAGTTTTTTTAAACAGTAGACTAATGTTTTTTAATCATTTTGAGACGTTAGTATGAGGTATACAAAATAAAATAATATAGTAAAAGAGTATTATTTATGTTTGTGAATTCGTGTATTATTATAATTGCTATAGTTAAATGTGCAAGAGTTTCCAGCCACTTTGTACAACAAGAAAAACTATGTTCTATAATAAAATTAAATTAATTAAATTTTAACATTGCTGCAAAGAAGATGGAATCTTATCCCTTTTTTCCTTCATTTATTTGAACAACTACGCTTTCAAATTTGAAGGTATAGCATTTCCCATAAGTTTCTATTAGGTTCAAGTCTCTCAAACTTGATGCAGAAAATCACTGTTTTAACAACTTGGATGTGTGTTTGGGGTCATTATCGTGCTGAAATATGATAAAAAATTGTTTGTTGAAGATAGCAGGGTTTATGTTTTCCTTAATCTCGATCAATTAACTTACTGTTGTAAAAAATGACGAAAAATTACTTTGAGCTGACCCGAGAAAACCGCTTTGACAGGGTGAAACTACAATGTTTCCTGACTCCAAAAATGTAAAATTTGAAATCTAACTATTTCGTCCAAGAAAATAATTTTGATTTTTAGTTTTTAGTACTTTGCACAATAGGGCAAAATGACAGCTTTTCAAATTTTGCATTTTTACAGCATTCAAAAACTCTCCAAAATTAACATTTATTACTCTAAAACATAACAGTCTATATAGCAAGTATAATTTGTATTTATTTTAACTCAGAAGATAAAATTTTACCTACAATTTCATGGTTGAACTATATTATAAACATTTTGTTGCATCAAAATTGTAAATAAGCTAAAAATTCCGGGAATAGGCAGTGAACATGTTTGTTTTAAGTTTTGCATCAAAATTGTAAACAAGCTAAATATTCCGGGAATTGGCAGTGAACATGTTTATTTAAAGTGTTTCACTTATCAGTTGTGTGAGAAAAATTTCAAAATGCCAAATTTTTCAAAAAATCATGAAGATTGTCGGAAATCTGTCTGTGTCTTGTGTCTGAAGAAGTGCTCTCGAGAGTTGACACAGTTCCTTGTTGAAAAGATCCTCAAGCATTACCATACAAGTCTTGATTTGACTGATACCAGAGTGCCAAGAGGCATTTGTGACTCATGTCGAACAATTCTTCGGAGAAAAGATGAAGGAAAAGATGTTAACCTGCCACCTTTGTTTCCTTTCTCATCTATAAAAGTTAGACCACCAACAAGAGATCAAGGTTGCAACTGTCTTATTTGTCAAGTTGGACATTTGAAGTTGAATGAGAAGAGCCCAGTGGACTATTCTAAACCTGTGGAAGATTGTACCCCTCAAAGATGTGGTGATTGTTTGAGTCTAGTTGGAAGAGGTCTGCCACATCAGTGCACTCCATTCACTTTTAGAGAGAATCTCAAGCAGCTAGCTACAGCTAATCCACTCGCTGCAGAGCAAATAGCTACTCAAGTCATCTCTACTAAACCTTCCACACCTGGTGGTACTGCCAAAATATCGCATCCTAAAGGCGGCCCACCACTTAGAGTTAAAACAGGTGATACTTTTATATATACATATAAAGATGGCAGGTTCAGAGGGAATACCTTTAATTTTAAAACTTAAAATTACAAAAAGTGTTAACATAATTTCATTTTTAGGAAGCTCAAGTGCAAGAGCTCTTTTTCCTGAACCCAGCATCAAAACTGAAGATCTTGTACAAGTTCAGCTAAACACAGGACTGTCCAACCTTGGCATGAAGAAATTGGCATCAACCATCAACAGAGTCAGTGACACCAAGATTGTGGAGACTAGTTTTCTAGCTAAGTTTGAAGCCATTGGCAAACAGTTGTCTGAGTTTTTTACTCGAACCAGCATCCAAGTTTTATCAGAGAGTAACTCCACTGACTTTGTGGTTGTGCATTGCAAGGATCTTGCCGAGCTTTTGAATGAAGTCCTGCTTTCTCGAAGAGTTTTCCAGAATCATATTGTCAAGTTGGGAATTGATGGAGGTGGAGGATTTCTGAAAGTTTCTCTTGGCATCATGGAGTTGGATTCTCACTGTGATTCAAGGTCACCACCACAGAAAAAACTTTTAACTCAGAGGACTGCCAGAGACAGTAGTGTAAAGCGCCAAATGCTTGTGGCTTTATCAGAAGGACTACCAGAAAACTTTGAAAATGTGAGGCAGATCTTGTCTTTAATCAAGTTAGACAAAGTCAACTTTGTTGTCTCATGCGACATGAAACTTGCCAACATCCTTTGTGGCCTTCAGAGCCATGCAAGTACTCACCCTTGCTCTTGGTGCAACACAGAATCAAAGCATCTTTCTCAATCAGGATCTTTGAGGACACTAGGCTCACTTGTTGCCTGTTATCAAGAGTTTGCTAAGTCTGGTGGTGATATCAAAAAGGCAAGATCTTTTGGCAATGTAGTGCATGAGCCTTTGCTATCTGGTTCTGAAAACAAACTCATCTTGGAGCTCATACCACCAATGGAACTCCATCTTCTCCTTGGTGTGGTCAATCACATGTACAAAGCCATGACAGAAGTTTGGCCCAATGTTGTCAAGTGGCCCTCAGCTCTCCACATTCAACAAGAACCATACCATGGTGGGCAGTTTGCAGGGAATGCCTGTCACAAGCTTCTCAGCAATCTTGACCTCCTTCAAAGAATTGCAGAGACTGAGTCTGCTTTTCAAGTCTTTGGAATCATTGATGCCCTTCGAAAGTTTAAGTCTGTAGTGACAGCATGTTTTGGTATGGTTCTGGAGGATGACTTTTCTGAAAAAATTGATCGCTTCAGAGACTCATATTTGGCAATCATGAACATCAGTGTGACTCCAAAAGTTCATGCTGTTTTCTTCCATGTGAAGCAATTCATTGAGATCAAAAGGGCTCCCTTGGGGATCTTTAGTGAGCAGGCAACAGAATCAATGCATCATAATTTCAGCTCACATTGGCAGAGATACAAAAGAGACCGCAATCATCCTGAGTATGCAAAGAGGCTTCTTTCATGTGTTGTGGACTACAACAGCAAGCATTTGTGAAGAATCAAATATTGAGAAGAATTTATTTTATGTACCATTTGCTCTTTATGTGTTTAGAATCAAGAGGTTGTTTTTGTGTTTTGGCTTAGAATAACTAAAAGAATTATTTAAGAAAGTGTTTATTATTTCCATCTTGTTAATGAAAAACTATATCAGTTGTGTCAGAATAAACTATTATTCAAGTGAATTTTAGACAGTTATGTTTTGGAGTAATAAATGCTTATTTTGAAGAGTTTTTGAATGCTGTAAAAATGCAAAATTTGAAAAGCTGTCATTTCGCCCTATTGTGCAAAGTACTAAAAAATAAAAATCGAAATTATTTTCTCGGACGAAATAGTTAGATTTCAAATTTTACATTTTTGGAGTCAGGAAACATTGTAGTTTCACCCTGTCAAAGCAGTTTTCTCGGGTCAGCTCAAAGTAGAATTGGACATCCTACATGTTTTCTACCACCGCTTCCAAAAAGATTAAATTTAAATTGGTCTGAAAAGTTTTCTAATCTTTTATTATCCTACTTAGGTGATCTTTGGCAGATTGTAATCAGATCTTCTTATTCTTTTTACTGATTAATGGTTTTTTAATACCTATACAGCCAAAAATCCCCACATCATTAAGTCTTAGTGTCACAATACTACAAGTAATATTAGCTTGGTTTTTACCCTTAAGCTTACGTGCAATTTCAGCAGCAGTTTCCTTGATATTGCAGTTGATTTGCATTTAACAATATGATCTACTTTTTTATGTTTTTCTTGGTCTTGGAACAGTATTTTACAATGATATAGAGTACGGTTGGGAAAAAGGAAATTCATAAGAAGTCTTTGAAAATTTTATCTTTCTCTCACAAACTTGGATTTATGGTGAGCCATGCTTATGATACAACTTTCTATAATTTAGACATTCAACACGCTATTATTCATAATTGCATCTTTAAACATTTAACTGCACCTATGTATATTGTGTTGCTGAATACTTTTACAAATTTAACAATTGTAATAATGTAAATATAATATTTAAATGTAAATAAAACAATTGTAAATATAAAAAATACAAAAATAAATAATGTAATATATTTAAATAATAATGTAAATATAACAATTTTAGTAATAAATACTTTAACAAACTTAAATAACATTCTATTTCTATAATATTTTGTTTCCTATATCTCATACTAACACCTCATAATGATTAAAAAACATTAGTTCTTTTTAAAAAAAAATACAAAAGTTCACTTGCCAGAAACCTTTGCATGCTATATAGTTTTGTAATCAAATATAAGACTTCATTGTTTTGATGAAATGTCCATATACCATAGTTAAATATATTTTTACTGCTTATTGTTTGCTTACTGTTTTAATTTAACAAAACTCACAAATGTTAAATATTTCATTATAAACAAAATGCTATTTGAAAGGTCACAAATTAAATAACTATAAAAAATATTGTAGTAATAAAAATTTGCATACAAATAGTATTTCTAAAGCAATACTACCTAAAACCTAAAAGAGAAGACTGAAGTGTTTCTAAACTTGCTAAAATAATGCTTTCATTGTTGTTTTTTTCAAGGAAATGCAAAATAGTGTCAAGAGCTCCTTCATGTCGTATTACTCCAGCAAATCTGAAAATTCAAAAAGATATAAAAATGGATTTTTTACAAAAAATATATATATACAAAATGGACTTTTATAAAAAGTAAAATACAGAAACTTGCCAAACTTACATGCCATTTTTATTTAAGCTGAGATGAATTCCTTTTAAAATAGAAATAATTATCTGAAAAAGAAAAATCACTTTTTCTATCTTCTTGATTATATATTTCAAATTTTTTCTTTTTCTTTTTTTTTTTTTATATTTTTATTTTTACAATTATTTACATTACAACACATTTACTTTAAAACAAATAAATTTTATTATAAAAGACACTTAAAATCACCTCAGAATCATTTGTTTGTTTTAAAATCTTACAGCAAGAGGTGACAAACCCATTGTCGCTTAAATGAAGGAGAAACCTACAGAATAAAAGCAAAGAAGAAACATATAAGAAACAAAGAGGGAGCCTTCATAGTATAACCTGATCATTTTGAAGGATATACAAAGGTAGAAAAATGTGCACAATAGAATTATAAAAAACTTACAGGTAATTTAAAATTCAACTGACTCAAAAACTTAAGCTCATTTTAAACTCAGATAATTTCATTGATTAACGGAACATTAGCTAGTTAAACAACAACTTTGCTGAAAAAATTGTTATAAAAAAAAAACAACAAAAACAAAAAAAACAATAATAGTTTAGTAGTCAAATTTAAAAATCTTGCTAGCAGATAAGAATCAGCTAACCAATCTGAGCCAAGATTATATAATTTGATATTTTTTTTGGAGCTTTTAAACTTTTATGCCAAAAACGATTTCTAAACTCCAGGCAGAGATCCAACAGCCTTTACAACACATTAGATTAATTTTTATAAAAATTGAAAGGATTCGCCAGCAGAGGCCTGGTACACATTTGTCTGATATTTTTTATATAATCACACTTTTTTTGTATTACAACAAACTAAAAACTTTTTGAATAAAAAAACCATTCAAAAACAAAATTCAGTGCTATTATTGGGACACATATTTACCTTTCTTCATCACAGAAATAAAGTATGATATTAAGAATTAATTTTTGCAAACTTTCATTACCATTCTAAAATTAAAAACAAACTGCATAAAAAATTGCAAATAGAAAAGAGATTTATGGATAAAAAAAAAATCATTGTAATTTATTTGATTTACATTTAATTCATTATACCTTTTTCAGAAGAATACACATTGCTTTTAAAGTACCTTCATCAAAGAAGATGCTGCAATTTCTTAACAGAATTTTAGAAAATTAACAAAAATGTAAGGTAAAACATAAAACAATTTTTCTTGTTAAAGATTTTAAACAAATTACTACACCATACTCTTTGCTAAGATGAATGAAATGCTGCAAACACTCCAAAAGAATCTTAAGTAGAGCATCATCTTTTGTTAATGAAAAGAGCTTACAAATAGAGTAAACACATCCTCTTTCAACCAATTCATTACTAAAGTATATATACAAAAAGATAATCTACTGTGATACTGTAACATATGTATGCATGTATGAATGTAATGCATATAATGCATGTAATGTATGTATTTAATCAAAAATACTTGTTTGAAGCTAGGACAATATCTTTTATTTGATGGCACTTGGATAACTTCTTCTTCAAATCCTACAAACAACATGTAACAAAAAGCCAGCAAAATGTAACAAACCAGATATATATATATATGCATTCTATAAAATTTAAAACACTGGTTTAAAAAAAAAAGCTACCTGTTCTTCATAAGTTTGCACGCACATATCAGCACATCTCTCAGTGATGCTCTTTAAGCATAATACTTTTTTATAGTTAAAAAAATTCCTGTTATTAGGAAGATTAAAAAAACAATATTAAACATTAATTTTGCTTTACCTTTAATTCAGCAGCATTACTTAAAGTAGCATGGGGAAAAATTTCCTAAAACAGTAAACTGATTGTTTTCTTTTTATGAAAATATTACTTCAAAATAAAAAGTCAAATATTGTATGTGCATGTTTTACCTTTACAGATTAAAAAATAATAAGTTTAAAATTTAAAAAAATCTATATTTTTGAAAATTTACTTCAAAAAAAAAGAGAAAACATTTTAAATAAATAAAAACTTGAGATTTAATTTACAATGATTATGATTGTGTTTTAAGAGTGCTAGCATTTGGTAATTAGACATATTACCCCAGAAAACTAACATTAAATTGGTAACATATAGATTAAAAAAAAATAGAACATAAATATCATCTATTTTTCTGATTTAAATTCATACTATTTGTAGTATAAGTAGATATACAATTATTTATCATCATCAAAAGTATATATATACATATATATAACTTATGAAAAATATAATTTTAGTGTTTAAAAATATATTTAATGTTTCAGATATGATAAATCAATTCTATGGTTTATTTATGCGTACTTTTATTTAATTGATATAAGTAATTTATCTTTTAAATTATTGAAATTTAGAACAAACAATTTAAAAAACAATTTAAAAGCCCTTTTATTTAATCAGCCATATTAAATCATTGAATCCATAAAGGTGTATTTAATTAAACATGTTGATTTTTAAACAACTTGTAAATTTAAACATTTTTTCTGCATATTTAAACTTGTAATTCCACATAAAAACGGATACAATGATGAAAAGTATTTCTGAATAAATTCACATTCCTGATTATCTTTTATCGGGTCCGCCAAATAACTTTTTTTTTTTTGAAAATGCTATAAAAAAAAACTACTGAATATTTTCTCAAATGTCTTTTTTTATTTGAAAGTACAATCCTTCCGGTTAATAATGGAAAATAATTTCATTCAAATGACTGCCTCGGCTGGCCATGCAGTAGCCTACACGATCGGTCCAATTTTTAAGCACATTATCGATTGTGTGCAGCTGTATTTCACCAATGGCTTCACGAATATTGTCCTTTAAAGCGTCAATTGTCTCTGGCGTGTCGGCGTAACCTTTATCTTTGAGGGCACCCCACAAATAATAGTCTAACAGTGTCAAATCGCAGCTCCGAGGCGGCCAAACGACATCAGCTCTGCGGCTGATAATGCGATCTTCAAAAACAGGGCGCAAAACATCGAGTGTAGCTTCGGCTGTGTGGCACGTAGCGCCGTCCTGTTGAAACCAAATGTTGCCAATATCCTCCTCTTCAATTTTTGTGAACAAAAATTCCGTCAACATGGCCCGATAACGATCGCCATTGACTGTAACGGCCACTCCTTGCTCATTTTCGAAGAAAAATGGCCCAATTATGCCTCTGGACCAAAATCCGCACCAAACAGTGACTCGTTTTGGGTGCATCGGCTTTTCAATGTATTCGTGCGGGTTTTCTGTGCTCAAAATGCGACAATTTTGCTAGTTTACATACCCGCCAAGATCAAAATGAGCTTCATCTGAAAAGATGATTTTTTTGGCAAAATCGGCATCTTCTGTAAGTCGATCGCAGGCCCACTTAGCGAAGCGAAAATGCATTGGATGGTCAGTTGGTTTCAACTCCTGAACCAATTGGACTTTGTATGGTGTCATACCAAGGTCTTTATGCAAAATTCGTCTCAATGATGTCTCCGAAATGTTCAATTGTTGAGAACGACGGTGAATTGATGTTGATGGCGCTTCACGCACACTTTCTGCCACAGCAGCAATATTCTCGGATATACGCACTGTTTTTGGCTTTTCACGCTTTGGTTTATCGATGAGGATGCCAGTTTCTTTCACTTTTTTCACAAGATAACGAACATACAGAGCTGACGGTGCTTCTCTTCTTCCAAAATCCGTACGCAATTTTCGCACACATTCTGCAACATTACCATGATTTTCAAAGTAATGTCGCAATATTTCCCAGTGTTGTTCAAGCGTATACACAACCATATTCGTTCAGCGGAAGGATAAAACTAATTATCTGTCAAATCAGACATGAGCTAAGTGTTAACATTCACGAAATAAGCACTAGTTGAAAAAAAAAAAGTTAGATGGCGAACCCGTTAGATGTTATTATTTTCTGTTGAAGTATATCTTTTGAAAATGTAAAGATCAGTGGTTTTAATCATTTTTTATTCATTTGTTTCTGAAATACTCATAATACATATAGTATACACTTAAACTAAATACCAGACAACTTTTATGAAATATTTTACTGAATCTATGTAATGCCAGTTTTCTAAAAATGTATGGTTGGGTTGAGTCATTTTTGTTGAGTTGATGTCAGAGCGCAATGGGAAAAAGATCTTTTCAATGTCAGGATCTTTTTGTTGATGAATTACTTATCAGACAAAAACATCTATTTGCTCCTACAAGATTATTATCAACATAATATCTTTAAACAAAATTTTACCTTTAAACATTGCAAAGAGGCTTTGGCTGCACCAGCTATCACAAGCTCATGATTTATATTTATGGTTGGATTACTTGTAACATCAAATAGTTCTACTTCATATCGTACCATGTTGCTGATATTTGTTGATGCTTGTGTCGAAACAACCTAAGACATTTTAACAAAAAATAGAAAACAATTTCTATAAACTAAGGGAAACTATAAGGGTGTTTAAAAACTTTTTTAAAAAATGTCTTAAAACAAAAATGAAAGCAAAAAACAAAATCTTTTAGAACAACAATAAACGCATTTCAGTAACAAAAAGAAAAAACAGATTATCTAAAAAGAAACAGTTGGTAATTGTGAAAAAAAAAGATAACCTTGACACTCAACAAACGATTAGAAGTAATTTCCCACATAATATCTCCTTCATAATCCTCCCACTTGTTACCTAAAAAGCATAAAACTCCTTTAATTTAATTGGACACAAATTTATCGAAATTAAGAAGAATCATTTGCATTTTCTTAGTTGTGTATAATTTTTATGTGTTGAAACAAACTGGGGGAGCGGGGAGGGAAAAAAAAAACAAAGAAGAGAAAGTTGAAAGAAACTTTTTAAAAAAACTTTTAGAAATATTTTGTTAAAATTATATTAGATAATTATATTAGAAGTACAAACATTAATATAAAACAAATAAAACTACCATTAGGTAGAACACTTGTGCACGCACATTCAATTGCTTGAAATGGTTGCTGGGAAAAAAAGCATTAGAAAATGTCAATAGGAAGAAAACTAGAAAAAAAATCTAGAAGGAAAAATCTCAAATATAAATAAAAAAGATAATTTGTAAGAAAATTATGAAATAAACTTGAATACAATTAATAAGTCATCCCAAGCTGGAATAACTTTTTCTTTTGTCAGCCATTCCCTATCCCCATGGTCAACGAAAAAAATGTTGTATTCATTCTTGCTTATTTCACAGACCTTTCCACGATACCACCTAATGCAAAAAGTATATGTATATCTTTTAAACTTTTTAAAAAATTATTTATGCAAAAAATATGCTTGATACAATCCTTTTTTTGCTAGGTCTTTTGCAAATTTTATTACCATTTAAAAAAAAAACTAAAATATCTAAGTTTAACGTATATAAGGTAACAATTACTGTAGGGCACAAAGCAGCAAAATGGATTAAAATTACTTTTTGTCTAAACTAAATTGAGCTGCACAAATAGATCCAATTGGGAAAACTTGGTTAGTATTGCTTTGGTCTGTTTTTGTGACTGCCATAGTTGCTTGTATTTTGTCATCTAACTTTTCAATACTAAATAATGTAAAAAAATGTAAAAAAGTAAATATAATTAAAAACAATCTGTTAATTAAAATTATGGACTTAATATTTGCTTTACTTCAAATTAAAAGTAAAACAAAAAGTAAACAAACTTACAGAGCTATACTTTCCATTCTTTGAACATAAAACAAACCAGGGTGAACCACAGCAGAGATGTAGACATCCTCATAATCATCATCATGCAAGTATTCAAAGTCATGATCAGTCATACAATGTGGTAACCTGGCAATAGAAATTCCTCAGAAAAAAAATTTCAGAATATTTTAAATAAGATTTTATTCATAAAGTTTTTTAGGAAAAAGTTTTTACATTTTCAATTGAGAATTTGTATCCATTGGTCGTCCTTGGACATCATATAACAGATTTCGAAGGTTAAGAATATGCTGAAATAAAAAAACAAAGATAAAATATAAATAGTTTTTTTCTTTTGTTAAGTTAAAACCTAATGACTAAACATAATTCTTTTGATAGTTATATACTTATGATAGATTTATTTTTCTGATCAATATATTCTTGTTATAAAAAAACAATGTGAATTTTAAAGACCTAAAATAAAAGCATACAAATGAAAGAGCCCACCTTGCTATTTTTATCACCGTAACCAAGATATATTAGTTCTCTTCCTACATCAAGTATATATGTTTTAGTTTGAACTCCACTCAAAACATCCTTTTCTAAAAGTGGATCCACCCAAATTGTGTTTTGGAGACTAAGATGTAAAAGTATTCTCTGGATTTAACTATGTCTGTATAACATCATTTAAACAAGATTATGTTAAATTAACTTCTACATGTTGTAGGATTTTACTAAACTAACCTCTACATGTCCTAGGACTTTATAGACTTTTAGAAAATGTTACAAGAAAAGAAAATAAGAAAATTTTGAGAACATTAAAAAAAGAAAAAGAAAAGGAAATAA
This sequence comes from Hydra viridissima, assembly GCF_058129835.1. Classification (NCBI taxonomy): domain Eukaryota; kingdom Metazoa; phylum Cnidaria; class Hydrozoa; order Anthoathecata; family Hydridae; genus Hydra; species Hydra viridissima. Next base: position 7,547,084 of record NW_028324311.1, on the reverse strand, counting down.
AAAATTAACCATATATTACAATCACAAATAGAAAAAAGGTCACCTAAACTGTACTCGCCCTTCCAATGTTTTACCCAGTATTCTCCTTTCCATGGTTTGAGAAGCCTAAATGTTTAAATATGCTTACTATTTTTTAAAATTTGCAGTTAATAAGAGGAAAATTTAAGCCCTAAATTAAATCTAGCAGTAAAATTAGACACTAATTTTTGTGATAATTTATTTATGGTAGGGTAAAGGAGGTAGTTTATTCAAATACTTTCAGTTCTTTGCTTAGAACTAGATAAATAATGTAAAGTTCAAAGTGTAACTTTTTTTAAATGACAGAATCATAAACTTCTTTGAAGGGAAAATTTTTATTCTAAAAAATATGGGGCGCCATAGTAACATAAATGCAAAGAAGTTACAACAAAAAATCATGAAAATTATAAAAATGGGGACAATAAGCCCCAAATATATAAAGCATTTTGAGAACCAGTACAAACTCATGATCTTCATAGTTAACCACATAGTTGCATAATCATTCACAATATATCCATTCAAAAAGTTTAGAAATGATAGCTTCATTGTACAAGCTTAAAGCCTAAAGGTGCAACATGCAACTGTCAGCCACATACTATGGCTACATGGTCCTTTCTTCAGGCATTCTAAATTATGATCAAATGGACTACAAATCAGTACTGATATAACTCTCCTCTTATATTTTTGCCTATCAACAAATCCTTCCATAATTTTTTTGTTATTATTTGTACATTACAAGATAATTTAAGATATCTGGTAGTAATTGTCCAATAGTTCCAAAATACATGTTGTTACCTGTTGGTGGGCAATCTAATTCAGCAATGATTTAGTGGCTATTTATTTGCATGCAAAAAGCAAACATTTAATTGTAAAGTACATTCAATGCTTACTTTAATCAAATGATTTATTCCACCTTCAACTCTAACATTTGTATTAGTGCCATCACATGCTTCAATTTGACCAATAGTGCCATCACATGCTTCATGCTTTCACATGCTTTCACATGCTTTCTCATACCATCACATGCTTTCTTATTTTTAAAGAAGTTTGAAAGAGCATGAGATTTTGACACTCTGGATTTTTATATCTTCTGACAGCTGCTACTCAGATTATACTTCAATACTTTTCATTCACTTTGAGAACACAGAACTTAATTGTGTCTTTTTGAATGGTAAGGATAAAGTTATTAACTTTTTCTCAATACTCCTCAATTTGTTAATACAGTGAGAAAAAAAAAAGTTTTTGGGGACATTTTCCTTACATATAAAGACTAAAATTTCAATTAGATGTATGCATATGTGTACTTATGTAATGCATACATTACATACATCACATATATTACATTACATACATTACATACATTACATACATTACATACATTACATTACATTACATTACATTACATACATTACATAAATTACATTACATTTCATACATTACATTACATCACATTACATTACATTACATTACATTACATCACATTACATTACATTACATTACATTACATTACATTACACTACATTACATTACATACATAACATTAAATACATAACATTAAATACATTAAATTACATTTAGATTACATTTATATTTATATTTACATTTACATTTACATTTACATTTACATTTACATTTACATTTACATTTACATTTACATTTACATTACATTACATTACTTTATATTACATACATGCATTACATACATACATTAAATACATACATTAAATACATACAAAAATTAAAGACTAAAAGTATTTCAAAAATCACTGCTTCATGCTGTTAAATCTTTTCTAAAAGTTGGTAATTGTGAAAAGAATTTATATTTTTTACTTTTATATATTTACTTGTATATATTTACTTTTATAGAGAAATGTTGCAAATGATGAAAAAACAGTTATATTTACAAACTTTTTTTAGCTTGAAAATAATAAAAACTTTTTAAAATAATGAAATCTAATTATTTCAGTAGTGCAAACCATGAAATACTGCAGTACAATTAAAAAAATTAACTAAAAAAATCAAATAAAAATTTTTAAACATTTTTACTTCATGGGTCCAAAAAGAACTGGAATCAACTGGTTTAACACAGCTAACAATTATTTCAACAGCCTAAATGAAAATAAAGGAAAAGACAGTTTAAAAAATCCATTAGACAACAAAATAGAAGTTAGAATAAATAGCATTCTTACCTGGGCTGGGACTTCTTTGAAAAATTGGGGACAAATTAACAGCTCTTTAAACATCACTTTTATTGTTATCCCACTATCAATACCAAACACCTGTGTCAGACACAATAATATTAATTTATAGCTCAGATTTTGAGACCAAAATAAACATTAAAAAATTTTTGACACTTGAGAAGTAAAACATTAAAGTAAATACTTGTAATAGTTTTGGTCTCTCAAATTCTCTTTCTAAAACTTTTTCCACACGAACTCTAAATTTACAAAATAGTATTAAATAATGCAGCTTCAAATGATAAAAAACTGATAAAGAATCTAAAAAACTTCAAAAGACAAAATATATTAGATACTTTGTTAAATAATATTACCTTTCATATCCACAGTCAGTTTTAACAACACATACATCAAATCTCTCAACTGATACACATGGTTGGTGAAAAGACTTGTTAGCATAATAAAGCTGAATATCTAAGGCTAGTCTAACATACTGGATTGTTTCATAAGATGAGTTCTCTTGTTTAAATGGTAAATTATGCTCTATAATACGACCCCAGTAACTGGATGCATTAATTATGGCAAGGATAATAACCTAAGATAAAGAGGTTTTTGATACACACTGAACTAGCTATAAAAATGTTAAAGAGAATAAATTAAAAGAATTATTTTCATTCCTGTTTCAGAATATATGAAAATAAAAAAGGACTTAAATCATTAAGAAAAAAAAGAAGCCTTTTAGATCTTTAATTTTCAGATAATTAGAAAAATACCTTCACATAACCAGCTGAGGGACATAAACCAATTAAATCTCTTTGTGGGAAAATAGTATGTCTTTCATTACAATCTTCAATATAACTAAAGAAATTTTAATGCTTAAATAAAATTTAAATATATTTATAAATGATATTAAAATGAAAAAAACATACTTGCAATAACCAAACAACTTCAAGTGAGGACAAATTTCATAAAATTCTTTTTGAGACTCTTTTATCTATAAATTGTTTCAAAGTTACAATTACAAATTTAAAATTACAAAATCATAAATTAAGTCATTTTAAAGAGAATCTTTGCATTTTACTAAATTTTAATCAGCAAATCTTTGCTAACAAAACTAAAATGGTGTCTTTAACAAAAATAAAATAAAACTATTAGTTATATATAAATGTTTTTAAAATGATGAAATCAAATATTTTTTTATTAATACTATCTATAACTAATATTAAAACTATAACTCACATGAAAACTAAAAAGATTACATTCAAAACTAAAAGTATAAATGCAAATAAAAACACTAGCATGAGCGAACAATCAGATAAAACCAAATAGCTATTTAAATCTGTAAGACAAATTAAATCAATTAAATATAGGACAAAACAACCAGTGGAATAAAAGAAGCATCTTATAAAAAGTCTCTTTTTTTAGGTTTTATTTTAAACACATCAACTTAACATTAACATTAGGGGGGAAAAGTTCATTTTACTTAATACTAATAAAAAAAAGTGATTACTTTGCTCAATGAATTGCTTACTCTAATTATTTTAAATTTTTCTGTTATATTATTTTAATTATTATCTATTCAAATTTTTGGGGCAAGAGTTGGCAAAAACTAGTTTGCCATCTGATAAACTATATTTTTGATATTCATTTTTTGTAATAAAATCTTTTTAAGTTTATATTTAAGCAGAATTTTTTTGAAAATTATTTAAATTAAGTAAAAAAATACTTAAAACTAATATATAAATAATATTTACAATAAAGTTTCAGCATGAATAACAATTCATTTGTTAGGAAAATTTTTTTTTATTATATATCTCTGTTTATTACTATATATATATGCTTATTATTATATCTGTTTTTTATTATACATATGTATTTATTATTATATATCTGCATTCATTATTATATATCTATTTGTTACTATACAAGTGTATTTACTAATATATATGTGTTTTTTTTTACTTCATATCTGTTTCATTGTTATATATCTGTTTTTATTATTATATATCTGTTTTTATCATTACATATCTATTTTTGTTATTACATATCCGTGTTTAATATATCTGTTTTTATTATTACATATCTATTTTTGTTATTACATATCTGTTTATTATACAGTATGTGCTGAAATTATCACCATGTTTGAACAAAGAAATATTTTATGTTTTTTTTAATAGAAAAGCTGTGAAGGAAAATGAAATTTTAGTTTTATTAATTAAATTTAAGACTTAGCTAACTGAAAATATTGCTTTTTATTAAATTTAGAGGATATTGAATTTTTTAAACATTTTTATGTGAAGAGCTAATGGTGACAATTTTGTCGTGAATGAAAGCAATTAACATATTTGCCCACAGTTAATTAGGCATACAACATAAATTAATAGTCTTATGACTAAAATGATTGAGTTATCAACTTTTCACAGATTTTTAACAATTAAATATCATTTAAAGTTTGATTTTGTTTACAAAACATAAAAAAAAGTATTGTTATTATCATTACGAGGAAAATAAATCTTAAACGAGAAAAAAATATTGTGGAAAGGCTTAAATCCAGACAATCTTATTGTGAAATCACTGCTGAGTTCGGAAAGTCTCATAATCTCATATATAAAATCAATTTGCACAATAATTTAGGAGTAGATAAGCCTAAAAGTGGTTGAAAGAAAATTTTTACACCAAGAGACCAAAGAACAATCACTTGTTTAATTGCTTCTGGAGGACCTAAAACTGCAAAGGATGTTACTAATTTAATGAATAACAGCTATGGGACTCATGCTTTAATGCAGACAGTCAATAGAAAGCTCAAAAAAATTGGTTTTCGATCCAGAAGAAAGATCAAGAAGCCATTGTTAGTTTCTCGTCACCGCCAAGCTTGTTTAAATTATGCTAAACTTTATGCACACATGACTTTTGATGACTTTTATGACTGAATTTGGACAGATGAAAGTAGAACTAATATGTTTGGATCAGATGGTATAAGATATACTTGGAGAAAGTCTTATCCACCACTCAAGATTTTACACCAACCGTTAAATATGGCGGAGAAATACTCTTGTTTTGGGGATGTTTCTGTGCTCGTGGAGTCGGTGAATTAGTTAAAATTAATGGAATAATGAATGCTGATGGCTATATCAACATCCTTAAGGTTGGATATTTCAAGTCCCTTCAAAAATGGGGCAGAACTGTATGTAACACGATGTTCATGCAAGACAATGACCCCAAGCATAAGGCTGATAAGACCATTAAATTCCATCACGAGAAGAAATTGAAAGTCGTTGACTGGCCAGCACAAAGCCCTGATCTTAACCCACTCGAAAATTTATGGGCAATAGTTAAACAACGGGTCTACAACTTTCCTACTCCACCTAAGAATAAGGATGAACTTTGGGCTCGTGTACAAGAGGTTTGGTACTCAATTACACCCAAGGAATGCCGCAAATTGGTTGCTAGTGTTCCTGGAAGAATTCAGGCTGTAATTAAATCTCAGGAAGGTTATATTAATTAACTACAATATGTTATTTGCTTTCATTCGCAACAAAATTGTCACCATTAGCTCTTTACACAAAAATTTTTAAAAAAATTCAATATCCTCTAAATTTAATAAAAAGCATTATTTTCAGTTAGCTTAGTCTTAAATTTAATTAATAAAACTAAAATTTCATTTTTCTACACAGTTTTTCTATTAAAATATATATAAAAAATTTTTTTGTTCAAACATGGTGACAATTTTGGCACATACTGTGTCTGTTTCATTGTTACATATCTGTTTTTCTTATTATATATCTGTTTTTGTTATTACATATCTATTTTTGTTATTACATATCTGTGTTTAATATATGTTTCATTGTTACATATCTGTTTATCTTATTATATATCTGTTTTTGTTATTACATATCTATTTTTGTTATTACATATCTATTTTTGTTATTACATATCTGTGTTTAATATATCTGTTTAATTGTTATATATCTGTTTATCTTATTATATATCTGTTTTTGTTATAACATATCTATTTTTATTACTACATATCTGTGTTTAATATATCTATTTTTATTATTACATATCTATTTTTGTTATTACATATCTGTCTTTAATATATCTGTTTCATTGTTATATATCTGTTTATCTTATTATATATCTGTTTTTGTTATTACATATCTATTTTTGTTATTACATATCTTTTTTTATTATTACATATCTATTTTTGTTATTACATATCTGTGTTTAATACTTGTTTATGTTTTTTCAGGATTAGACATTATTTTGTTGATGTCTTAAAACTTTTTGGAGCGTATTAATGAAAAATTTACTAACTATTTTTTTTAATATTATCAAGCATTTAATGCCAATATATTTCTTTTACCTCTGGTTATACAAACTAAATAGTGATAAACTTTTTATGTGCATTATACGTTACTTAAAACTTAAAAAATTTACAAGTTTAAAAATAAAATCAGCAAATTAAAAATAAAATCAGCAAATTAAAAATAAAATCAGAAAATTAAAAATAAAATCAGAAAATTAAAAATAAAATCAGCAAATTAAAAATAAAATCAGCAAACTAAATATAAAATCAGCAAATTAAAACTGAATTTCATCTTCATCTTCAAACTTACAACAAATTAGATTTAATTCAAATTTAAGGCTAAAAAAATCAAAATTGCAAAACTAAATTAAAACTAAAACTGGTATTTAAAGCAAAGACTAAATCTAAACTAGACTAAAAAAACTATTAGCCACTCAATTCAAAAATACAGAGGTGCTCTATATAAAGTAATAAAAAATTTACTAAAAAACCTCTTGTGATGAAAGTGCCATAGTTTGCAGTTCCTCAGATATTTCTTGGCCCGATCTTCTCAACAATTTAACAAGACCAGTGGAATATCGCATACCATTATCTAGCTCTGTCACAAAGATCAAACTGTATAACTCTTTCTTAGAGAATGAATCTTCCTAAATAGAAAAATTATTAACAATAAGAAAGAGCTTGAGAAAAAATAAACATGAAACATGAAACTTATACTTTTTGATTGTCATTCCCCACCTTCAAAGAACTGGATTTTAAAAAAAATGCAAATCTAAACCAATTGAAGAAAAATAGGAAACAAGGAAAGTCTTTTAAAAATTTTGAAAATAAATTAAAACTTAAAAATTTTGATACATGAAATATAAGAAATGTTTTTAAGTCTGTGCAAATAATTATACTTGCATACTTCACAGTTTTATAGTATTAAAAGTTTTTTAAAAGTTTTATGAGATATGATTGTATTGAATAATTTATATTCAGATGAAAATAAGGACACTGGTATATTCTGTAAAATTAATAATTATAGTAAAAGCAATATAAAAGGTTATTTGGTCACAAATATATACTTTTTATTCATACATCATTTCTCTGTAAATAGAAAAAATGGTTGCCTCTAACAGCAATTACATGGATAGTTGATTTGATTATGTACATGAATACTTGTACTGTGTATTATATATATACTTATACACAGTACATATACTTGTACTGTGTATTATATATATATACTTATACACAGTACATATACTTGTACTGTGTATTATATATATATATATACTTATACACAGTACATATACTTGTACTGTGTATTTGTTAAATATACTTTAAAACCAAGAGAACTTTATGCATCTTGTACTTAAAAAATATATTCTTAAAACTACAAAAACTTTTTTTCCACACCCAATACTTGATTGATTGTTCTTCTAAAGTGTGAAATCTATCTATTTGTTATCTATGTCTATCTAATAAAAATTTATTGACCCTTTTACTTGGTGCATTTAACTATGAGAATTGACACAATTCAATTAAATTCAAATTTAAAAAAAAAAAAGAAATTTTTTTTTTTTCCACTTACATTTTCTCTCATGATTTCTTGTAAACAATTTAATCGATTTCCAAATTCACTTTTCTTTTGGCAAAAATCATAATGAACAATGTAAGATGCATTTTTGATACCAGAACTTAAAACTGATTTATCACTCATTACTAAAAATATTTGTGTTTTATTTTATTAGAAAATGGATAAACAGAACAAAATTAAAAAAAGTTATTCATCAAATTAAATAACAAATTATATTTTCACGATTTGCTATTTAATATGAAAAATTGTCTGGATGTTAGAGTCATATATATATATAGATAAAATGTTTCTTAAATTTTTTATTAAATTTTTTTGGAAATGGTTACTTAAAAAATTGCTTTTTCTTTTCAATGAAGTATTCCATGAAAGCTTGACATCTTTTACAGCTAATGGAGACATAAACTCAGTGATAACATTTGAAAATATGCTATATCTGGTCAATTGATCTTGCAGCTCTTCTGCGCTTTTTGCTGAGTTAGTAAATATTATTGTATTCTTCTCTTGAGCATCAGTTTCCAGAAAACCTAAAGCATACACTGATTCAAGATAACAATAATTCCAGTTAAAGATTGATTTTGATACATCATAAAAAACTTTAAATAACATAACTCAGTCATTAAAAAAGCTTGTTAAAGATTTATACTAACAGATTTTTTAATATTCTCCTTAAATAATAATGGAACACTGATGGCATTAAAATTGGATTTTAGGCAACAACTCTTTTTTTAAAAAAAATGTTCTATTAAAAAGATGAAAATAAAAAGTTTCATCTTTGATTAACAGGTGCTTCAAATTTTTTATTTTTTTTTATTTTTTAAAAAAGACTATTCAAGTTACTTTTCGATGAGATAAATAGTCAATTTTAAAAATTTGAAAGTATCCATAACTTGTCATATTTATGTCAAAATATACATTTCTTTTTTCTTTTTTTTTTTGTTGATTGGAAAAAGATTAAGATCCTTAAGCAATAATCATAAAAATGTGATGGCTAAAAACTAAACATAAGAGTGAACTCACCTAATAAATAATCTAGTCTTTCAACTGAATTGCATAACTGAACCACCATTGGCACTTCAGCAAACAAAGCTGCTTCTATTTTGTTGCCTATTATAACTAAAGGGTCAACAAGGTAGCTATTTATTAGTGACCGAATTCCATTTGACCATTTCTTTGACATAACAATAATATGTTGTGTAGACTCGCTTCTTTTAAGCTCCTTTAATGTCTGTGCAAAAAGCCTCATAAAAATCTTTATATCTTCAGTGTATTTTTCTACCAGAACATCTGCATTATCAAAAATAACATGACATAAACGCTTCAAATTTGTAAACCCCCCAAAAAGAATTTTTATTAAAGCTGGCATTGTCACAATAAGTATTTCACAGCCATTTATTAATCTAACATTGCGCTCCTCTTCATTATCCATCCCACCATAAAAAATATCAATGCGCACTGTCGTTTTGTAACTAGCAAGATTTTGACAGACATCATACACTTGTTGGGCTTCAATCCAATCAGAGACACATACAAGCACAAAAGGCTGTAAAAAAATAATAATTAAAAGCATGAAAAAAATTTTAAAAGATTTTTATGAAAAAATAATCTTTTCAGCACAATATTTGAAAACTTACCCCATTTCCATTACCCAAGTTTTTGTAAATGTCATTTTTTTCAACTAAGTTCTTTAAAATTGGTAAAATATATCCCACTATCTTTGAAATATTGTTGCTATTTAGCTCAGGTATTCCAACTATATGTCGAAAAGCCATAACAGCTGGAAATATATGTGATTGAAATTGAGTAGGAGATTCAAAACCTAATTCTATAACTTTTTTTTTCAGAGGAAGTGGTAATTCTAAACTTGATAATCTTTCAAAAGGCTCTCTCTTTAGTTTACCGTGAACGAAAATGTCATCACTGTTTTTGGTTGAGCCATTCATACCTCCAACTGAGAGAGCTTGTAACACTGGAGAAGCATCAACTAAATTTGAATCTTCTTCTGAACTTTCTTTAGAATTAAGAAATGCAAATGGCTTGAAAGGTGTGGGGGTACTGAACTGATCATTAATTGTGTCAGCTTGTATCTGTTTATTAGGTGAGCCACTATTTATGCTACAAAGTTGTTCATTTTGAAGATTAAAACTTTTAGATAATATATCAGAAGATTCTTTTCCTAAATTATTTTCTAAAAGCTTACTTGGGCTAACAAGTCTTGATTTGAAAGATTGAATCTTTGACATATTCATGGATTCCATATTTGAAATATCTGAGTCTTTTGTAAAAATGCTTTCTGGAGTAACATTTGTTTGATCTTTATTAAGCAGATTCAGCAAATCCTCACAGTCTTTGCTTACATGGTTTCTACATAACTTTTGTTGTTGATCTCTCTGTTTTTGTAAAAGGTTATAGCTATTAATAGTCTCAATAGTTGATAATTTGGGCTCATTGACTTCATGCAATACTGGCAGATTTTGTTCAAAATTGATCTTGGATTTTATTGGAGATTCATCATTTAACATAAAATTGGTCTTGGATTTTATTGGAGATTCATCATTTAACATAAAATTGATCTTGGATTTTATTGGAGATTCATCATTTAACATAAAGGAAAAAGGAATTTGATCTTGAGTATTACTTTTAAAAACATTTTCTGTAGGTTTTAAGGTATCCACTTGAGAAACATCGTCATTTGAAAGAATGTAACCAAAATTCCCTTTTACAAGCATTTCATTTACACTGCACCATAAGCCTTCTTTTTGTACATACAACACAACATTTTTAGAGCAATCAGAATTCTCAGAGACTACTTTGATAGCAGTATTCTTGCCTTAAAATATAAAACAAAAATACTAAAAAAGAAAAAGTGAAAACTCAATTAAGGAAAAAAGATGTTTTTTAACTCTAATTGCAGATAAAATACAACCACTATTTGGAGATTAAGAAATAGGCTAACAACTACATCTAACAGAACTAAAGATGGATATATTATGTTTAACTTACAATTAAATAACAAAATGTTTTGTTTGTATATTAATTATAAAGAATATAAAACTACAAAATTATTTTTTACTTAGAAACATAAACATAAATGATTAAATAAACATTTATCCCATATTATACATACACTAGATAAAAAATACAATGATAAACTTTTAAAAACATAAATTATACACACCATTTATTGTCTGTTCAACAAATTCTGTAGCAGAGTTGTCCCAATACAATGTTTTTCTGAAATGATAATATATGTGATAAGTTTGAATGAAATTTTTTCTCTTTTCTCTACATTTTTTTTTATCTTTAAAAAAAAAGTGCTTTTACACCACTGTGTTGGTGCTAAAGTAAATAAAAATATTTATTTAATCTTTAATAAAATAACAAAATTTTGTAATCTTCAAAATTTTATTCTTTTAAAACTGATAAGTAAATAGTAAGTAAATAGCAATGTTATTCCTCTGAATAATATTTCCATTTCTTTTTTTTTTTTTAAATTAAATATGGACAATTCTGTTAATGTAGTATCAAAATCTTCGTAAGTAAACATGAATTTTTTTACAAAAAGTAAAGAAATAAAGTCTTGTATTTATTGACATCCTTCTGCTGTCTAGCTAAGAAAGAAAAAAGTTCATGACTTACTGGATTGACATCTGAAGCTGGAAGTTTGGAGACAAAGTGACAGGGGCAATTCCATATAGAAAACATTGGAGAAACTGATGAGGAAAATTTTCAAACTTAGGGTGCATGACTTTCAATCTAAAAGATTATTAGTCTATAAATTCAAATCTCTGACTTTTTTTAAGATTTTTTTCATAATTTGAACATTTGTTTTATATTTACCTTTTTACTTAACTAACATTTGAGTGTTATTTAGAAATTGATATTTTTAACACTACTTTAAACATTATTTTGAATATTATTTTCAACCATGATTATTGACTGAAATTAGTAATTTAAAACTAAAAATCAAAGTTTAATTCAGATGATTTAAATTAACTTATAAATTTATGAATGGAATAAATTCTAATTTGTAAAACTTCTGAAACAAAATAACAAAATTGACAAGCTTGATAACAAATTTTCTTAGCTTCTTATTAATTCTTTGTCAGGATCATTACCTTCTTTTTAAGATTTTTTTTTTTTAAATAAAAAAATTATGTTTTTTTATGAATTCTGACAAAGACCTTCAAAACTAACCTTGCTTTTGTTACACAAACAATATGACCTTCATCAACCAGGAAAAGTCTAATAGTAAAAGAAGGAAATAAATATAAACAACAAAATGCAAAATTGAGAAAAATAACTCAAAGGACTGAAAATTATTTCTTGTATAATGCAACTATAATTGCTCTTTCCTCACTGCAATATCTTAAACTGATATTTTATTTAGCATAAGAAATGGGTAGCATTTTTCTTAATACCCTCAATAAAAAATATCAAGCTTTTGATTATGTGGATGTTTAAAAAAAACATCATAAACATCAAGTTTATAATTTTAAGACCTTTAATTAGAAAATTTTTATGAAAACAATACCTTGCAATAAACCCACCAGTGCTCTGAAAAATACATATTACTTGACCACGATACCAAAACTTTTGATCAGAATCTCCAACTGATGTGTAGGCTGCATACAACTACAAACAATAAAAACTAAATTCAATAGAGATAAAAAGTTTCAAATCAGTCCTAATGAAATTACATACATTATCTATATTATGATAATGTACTATTTTTTAGCTAAGAGAATATAACAATTTTAACTTTAAAATCTTACAATTATTATAGATTTTTATAGTTTTAACATTTCATTTAAGAATCTATAAAGACTACCTGTCCTACTCGTGGCATATACATTGAGTCGCTGTCATTGTTGTTATCAAAATAAGTATTTAATGATGCAAGATACTCCAAGTAACAGTCAGATTTATCATTTCTAACTGGCTGACAACAAAACTTGCCAGCATGCTCAAACTAAAATACAGAAAATAAAAGCAATAAAAAGACAAAACTATGCTCATAAGTTTCTAAGACTATGAATCAGCCTTAACAAAAAATTATTGAATAGTTACAAAGAAAATTTTTACAGGAAACATTTAAGCTTAAAAACATACCTTTGTAATTGAAACTGTTTGCATATCTAACATAGCAAACTTTTGCTTACAGTTTATTATCTAAAATATACATAATATATATAAAATATTAATTACAAAAAACTAATTATTTTAACTATTATTTCTTCAAGCAATTTTTAAGAGCACTTATTATACTTAACTGCATAAAAAATAGAACAATAACTTAAAAACTAAACAAGCTGAACTTGTTTGAAGTAAATAAAAATTTAACAGAATTTTAATTTAAATATTACAATGCATACAAAGTTTATTCAGAATAAAAATTGAAGATAGAAAACTTTTTATTAAAGAAAACATCAATAAAAAAAAACATCTTAAAAAAAATATAAATATTCTCTAGATATCTAAATAAAGAAGCTAGATATATATAAAAAATAAAAAACAACCTATAAAATTAAAAATTTAAGAATATTGAAATAATTACATACTACTTTTTAAAATATTTAACAAAGTATTTCTAAAATTTACTCAAAATGAATCTTTTTAAACTTCTTTTTTTTTATCTTTTGGTTTTTTGAATCTCAACAATTATTCATTTTTGAGTAAAAAAATACAATTTTTTTTTTTACTCAAATGTAAGTGTTATATTGGAAAACATAGATTTTGTGTTGAGTAAAGAAATATTATTTGCTGAATGCCATAATTTTGATTTCAATCTAATAAGTTTGGTTAAATTTTCTAGAGTGACAAGTGGACTGTATGTAAAAATTTGACAATTTCTACATATTTACATGGTGTAAAGAAGCAGTCACTTTTATATAAAATGTAGTTACATAAACCAAAATTGATAAAATTGGAAATGCATGATAATGATGTAATTTGGTTTTTATTATGCATTTAAAATTTACTATTTTTTAGGGAAGTGATCATTGAATCATCTAATTTAAATTGATCGTATTGAGGAAATGGACAATAGTAGTATTTTGGCAGGCTTTTTAGTTTTACTAAGAGTCGGTCAAAGATAAAATGAATACAAATTTTCTTCATTTTAAAAAGCAATTTATCTGCAATAAAAAAAAGAGTGCTAAAGAGAACGAGCTTTAATAAATCAAATAACTTTTTCTTTAAATAGCAGTATTGTTGATAAAAGCTAGCTAAATTTTTTTAACTCAACAAACTTTTCTTTTCTTTTTTTTTTTTATCAATTTTAAAATTTTTTAAAAAAGAAAAAATACGAGTGCTATCTGTTTCCAAAAATTATTACCCATAGGAAAAGATAGTAGAACTTCTATTTGCTTACTTCCTAACTCGATCATATTTAATAGAACCATGTGCTCCTTTTTTTTTTCAGAAACAATTTTTTAAATAAGACAGTTGTTACGGACCGCTAGTAAATTTATTGCTTATTAAGTAACGAAATTTATGGGTATAAGAAAAACGAAGCTTAACTTTTTGTTAAGCTTCATCCGCATTTATTTATAGATAAAAATAAAATTAATGACTTGAAATAAGACAAAATGTTTTCATGAGCTATTGTTTTCAAAGGAAAAAAGATTAGAAAATTTATTTCGGAACAAAGGCGAGAAAGCTATTTCTCACCAGAAAATTTGTGTATGAATACAAACTTTTCTCACCAGAAAACTAGATTTATCTGAAGACGGAAGTTCGCTAAAGTCGGTTGAAGTTGGTTATTATTCGCCATTGTTCATAAAAAATCGAAAAAAAAGGCCGATGATTACACCAGTGTTTTTTCAAAAGTAATATTGACTATTGGAATCAGGACTTAATCACCATAGAAAAAAAAGTTTCATACTCCGGGGCATTTGTCCCCGAAAGCTTTTTTCATCCTGGATTATTTCTAGAACCATAAGTTAACCAAAATACTGCCCAACAAAAAGTATTTTCAAGGTCTTTTAACTTAATCCAACTGGGGAGTATTAATAGAATTTAGTTGTACAGAGAATTTGAGGTCAGTAAATGCCTTTTTTTTATATTAATTTTTTCTGTATAATTATTTATTTTTCAAGCTCAGCACATGGTATTGCAAGTTCAGCAATTTGAAATTTTTTTATATTGTGGAAAAAATGAATTTTTTCCGCGACACAAAAACTTTTTTATAACTTTAATTTGACTTATCTAATACATTTTAACTCTCTATTAGTTATTTTGGCACAATCACCTCAAGTAATTTCCGTTCATGACTGTTTCTGAAGCTCCATCTATGATAATTAGTTATCTTGCGATAACAGTGCTGCATTTGTCAATTTAATTGAGCCACGAGTCAATTGCACCAAGGACGTATTAATTAGTGATCGACTGGAATTCGGTTCGGATCCGGTTTCCAGCCAAAATTACGGCCGGAACCAAAATTTCGGTTCCGGTTTCGGGTATATTTAAATTTTCGGTTCCGGCCGGATTCCCGGTTCAAAATACTACTGGAAAAATATATTATAAAGCTTTATTTAGCATAATACCGTTATTATCATTTTGATAAAAATGATTAAAAATTTTTAAAATTAGTAGTTAGGCTTGAGAATTAATGTAGATAAAACTTGGCTTTGTTTGAAAATTCATTAATTTTCTTGTTAAAATAAATTTTAAATTATTATTCATATCTTGTAATGTTTTTATCGCTATTATTTGAGCTGAACTTATACCATTCTGATTCTTACCAGCTTATTTTCTTAAACATATTGTCATGATCCAAATGGACAATTTAGAACCTCTTAAAGATGAATTGGCTCCTGCAGCTCAAAGTCTGGCGACAATGAAAAAAAACTCCATCTTTTTCGCACATTTTAAAAATTATTGCGCAATCTCGAACAGGGGAAAATGATTAATGTGCATTTTGAAAATCCAAAAAATCATTTAAGTGTTAAATGATTTTTTGGATTGTGTAATTGCTTCTCTATGCCTTGGGTTTCGGAAAAACTAAAAAAAAATGTAAAATTTTAATTATTTTTACTACATTAATTTTTGTTTAAATTAGAACTAACTTTTTAAATATATGTTAGTTATTTTTGGTTCAGGTTTCTGTTCCTGTTTCGGTTGGGATTTATTTTCGGTTCCGGTTTCGGTAAGGTATATTTATGATCTGTTACCGGTTTGGTTCCGGTTCCGGCAAAATCTCTGTTCCGGTTGATCACTAGTATTAATAGATGGACGTTAAATGTTTTGTTTCATAAAAAGTATATGGGTTAAGGTATTGTTTAGATAACAATAGCGAAATAATTGGTGATAATTGCGAAACCGGGGAGTATTTTTATTTTATTCGACGTCGGAAAAAGATGGTCTGGACTATCCAATAAAAATATTTCTGAGCAGCGATACATAAAATGAGAATGACAGAAAACTTCAATATTAATCAAGAAGATTATTCTTTTTTGCTTGAAAATATTGATAACAAAATTGAAATAGTTGTGGATGATTTTATTGAGATAGATCTTGAAGAGTTAACGGACTTGTTATCAGAGTATTTTGAATTAAAGCTCATACCACCAGCAATTCCTACAGAGAAGCTGATTGCAGAAGAAGAAACCAAAATGCTGAAAAAAAACAGAAGAACGGTTAATAACTAAATTTACCTGTCCGAAATGTCACAATAAATATCTTAGAGAATTAGTACTAAAGATGTGTTTATACTCACATGTTGTGGAACTTAACGTCTTGGCTGGTGCTATTTTATATTTGCAAACACTCCTAGATTATGAAAATATTTCAATAACTCTTAGTTTTGATTTTAGAAATTATTCAAAACTATAAATTGTTGTAATGTACTATTGAATTTCCATGTAGAAGAATACAAGTTGTCTTTATTACCTTTATTACATATACTGTTGTAAGAAAATATGCAAAGTTAAAAAATGGCTGGTTAAAGGTAAGAGATAATTGACTTTCTTTACTCTTTAACCTGCATTCCATTACACGAAAGTTAGTACAGTAGATAGTACTAAAATCACAACAAACTTCTGACCATATTAATGAACAATCTTTATTTCTAATAACTTCAAAGTTTTCAACTGTATTGCCTTCTTTCGTTTTAATTATTCCAACATCCTCATTTGATGTGCTTCGGAAATTTTAAAAGCAGAAAATTTACTTCTGATTAGAAAAAAAGATAGTGGAAGTCATTATTACCTTTATAGATGTTTACACATGAAATGTTGGAGAATATAATATTAGTAGATTGAAGATTAAGTTGATCTGGAAGAGATTTGTTAATACTAATGGATAATGGCACTTTACGATTTAAAACAATTAGTCTCCACATGCCATTTCATCGGTGATAACTATTGATTTTAACTATTACAAAATAGTTTTTGTTATTTTCATTGTAACAGTCAAAACCATGTTTTGATGCAAATGCTTTTAACTGTTGATGAATACTTATCATATGTGCTTTTTTATTTCTTCCAACTCTTGTGGGTGTGTTACATACATAACAGGTTTCTGAGTGTTCAGAAAAAGTGAAGAATTTATCATTCCTCTCAACTTCAAAGCCTTTTTTTGATTTTAAATCTAACCTGTATAAGACCATATAAAATGATTTGCATAAATATTCAGGATGAACGTTTTGATAGTCTGAGGTTATATCCAGCTTGTAAAAACTAAGAGTTGCTTGTTTAAAGATAACAACAGGTTTTATTTGACTATCCTGTTTTATTATGCAGCCACACTTTCTACATAAATGTTTTAAATATTCCTCATTAAGACTCATTATTTATCCAGTAATGAGATAATAGATAGGAATATAAGATTACTTCTTTTGATATATCTAGAAAAGGTTAAAGATAAGGTTGTACATCACTTGTAGAAGGCTCAAGAATATGCAACAAAAGGAATGGTCTTATCATTTTTATTATCATATGTTGTTACTATTAGTAACAACAGTAATAATAAAAGTAATAAGATCATTATAAGTTAAAGTAGCTTTACATGACTGACTGTTTAAAAATGCTTTATCAAAAATGCTCATTAAAAATACATACTTAATATTTCTTTCCAACTTCTAAAATCAACAGTTTTTTATGAACTTCAATCCTTTCATGCTCCAATTATTTTCCCATAACTAACATAACCCACAAAAAATTATCTACAAAATGATAGTGGTACTATGAAATGTTAAAGTAGACTTTTTCTACAGCAGTTTTCAATCGGTTAGAATGCACTATTTGCATTGGGGAAGCTTAGTTTAATTTGTTGTTATAAAACAACCCAGCGCATGAAAGGGTTAAGATGCTTTTAGTTATAATACATTTAGACAAAATGCGATTTAGGTATCACAAATAAGAAAATTTATAACTAGGACGAAAAATCACAAATTCAAGAGAAAAAAAAAGCGAGGCAAATAAGTTCGAGATTTCCGACAAAAATAAAAAATACTCTCTGATTTGAACCTTAAATTGGGAAGCATAATTTGAGAGTGGGGTAAAAAGAACACTAAAAATATCTTTTTCGACCTTTAAACTATATCAGCAGTTTCAATTTAACAAGGAAAATTTGTTTCACTTTACTCTATCCATTCTAGTAAACCATACATAGCCTTTTTGCAAAAGCCTTTTTTTAGACGTCAAAGTTTAAACACAGTTTAATTTTTATTACGCAAAGTTCATAGCTCAAATTAACCTTTTTCAGATTTGTGAACTATTCTTGAATAATTTTTTTGTCTTTTATAACCATAAGCTTCAGTAAATGCATAATTATAATGGGTTTACTGAGGGAGGTTTTTTGACGTAAATTTGACGGGTAGAAGTCGGAATATCTGTATCATGAATTTAGAAAATTGACGGTAACACGCACAGTTTTTGGCTAATTGGCGGCACCTTTGATCTATAACAATGCGTTGAACGTCAAACGTTAATACGTCCTTGATTGCACTTATTCCTTGGTTTTTTTGCGATCTCGTCCTTTGATAAAAGAATTTTACAGTTGATATTTAAAGCTTTGTAGTTATAAACGAAATAAATAATAGTTAAAACACAAATACAGGGACACCCTAATGTTAATCATTTTCTAAAATAAGTTAACTTTCTTTTTTTAAATTCTTATTATAACAACATCCATTTAAATGGTACATTAATGATAGAAAATATGTAATAAAACAGCATGTATATTATCTTAAACTTAAATAAGTAAATAGTTATATATTATCATAGGAGCCGAGAGAAAATTCGGGCCCCAGGGAAGTTTTCTTAAGGGGCCCTCATTATGATCAATTATATACCCAGGACCAAAAGAAGCGTGCTCTGGTCATTAAAAATAAAAGTTAATTAAATCTTTTAGAAGTTAAAACTATTTAAATCTTTTAAAAATTATTTTAAAAAATTACTTGTACACACACGGGGCCCCGTGAATTTTCCCCGTCTATCCCCCCTCTCGGCGGCCATGTATATTATATTTCAAAAATTTTCCCAAATAAAGTAACTAAAAATCACAAGAATAGGATCTTTAAAGGTAACTTCAAAGTATTCCTTAGTTTTGTGCTTTATTTTGCTTCTTTTTTATTTATCATCTTTGCTTTTAATGTCCCATAATTTTACAGCGACGAAGTTAGAAACTGCATCATGGGTAATTAAGAAATTTGTTGTAAACCTAAAACCCAGTAGGCATTGGACGTCCAATTCCTACTGGGAAAGGTCGATTTATTCAAAAAATTCCTGAACCATTTTATTAAATGCCTCATTTTGGTTTTGTGCTTTTCCATGTAAAGATTTGCCAAGAAGTGAATCACAAGTTAATTTATTTAAAACTTTTCAGACTCAGAAAGCAATCTTTGTTAGCAAGCCTGAACCATGCCTAAATTTAACATCATTCGCACGTTGATATCCGTAAAAATTCTCTTTTCCAATTAAACAATTAAAATAGGGAAGGTATGAAAAAATTTAGCAATGTAACTTTTTAAGAAAATGCTTTTTGAGGTTTGTTTTTGATCAATTTCATTATCAGTTTTTTTCTAGTTGACTCATTCTAAAATCGTGAAGCCTTTGTATTTTGCATAACTTTATTGCTGCAATTTTCATGAACTATCATTTGTAAGCTAATAAATATTTATATCAAATATTTGAGATTACATATATAAAACATAAAATATCAATTAAAAATGTAAAATGAAGTAGATTAAATATAAAACATATAGCATAACATTAAAAATGTATGTAAAAAAATGTTATATAAATCTTGTAAATATACTTTTAACAAACTGTTATATAAATCTTGTAAATATACTTATAACATATATAACAAAATGACTGAAAAAATGTATTAGAATGTTAATATAATATTACAAAAAATAGAGTATGAAAAAGCATAGTTATAAACTGTGGGATGTTTAAATAATGCTTTACTACTTATTATCTCTTCTCTGACTCCTTCAATTAATAAAAATTGAAATCATGTCCATTTCCTCTCAACTAATGATATCTTCCTCTCATCTAATGATATCTTATCTCATAAACAGTTACTAACTTCAAAGATTATTAAAAAGCATCCCAATACAAAGGGGAAGTGGAAGAAGATTAAGTTTTGAATTGTTGACTTTCGATAGCTAACACGTAAAAACTCACAACCTATAAAAAAATTAAAATGAGTTAACATTATTAAAATGAATTGAGTATTCCAAAGTTTGTAAAATTTGATCAAAGAAAAACGTTTTAAAACGTAGATTACTACAAATGACTCAAATTGAAAAAAAAGGAATACCTCTTAACATAAATCTTTCGAAACAATTCTTTTGCTCTCTTGTAAAGTTTCTTCTGTAAAACTATGAAGTATTTGATCATGAAGCAAAATCTGAAAATTGCAACCCTTCACTGCAGTTTCTAATTGCCATCATCACATAAAAATGTCAAAGAGATAAAAGTATGTTCGATGCATCATTCCTTTTTCATTTCAGCCGAATTTTAACTGCATGAACGCTATAAAACGCGATCACACGGGTAAATTTTTTAAAAAGTTTTAAAAAAAATTTTTTATATACCTCTTAAATACTTAATGGTGTCTATGAAATATGTACAAAGATACGTTTTTTATTCATAGCAATTATAACTTCACCTCTAAAATTATCTATTGACATAGCTGTACAACTTTCAGCGGAATGTTGTCAGCGGCTTCGATGAGCACAATCAACCTATGGTCAGCGTACTGCGATGTCATTAGAGTTTAATATAATATTCGCAAAAATTGTTTAAACTAATTGGCGGTTTTCTGCTATCAAAAGAAAAGCTATTATACCAGCAGCATAATTCATTGCTTTTGTATAAACAAATTTTTATTATTATAGATTTATTTCATGCTATATAGTAATTAATATACGATGGTTTAAATAAATTTCATGGGGTACTCAAAAAAAAAAATCTTCGCGATATAAAACTTTCATAAAGTCAAAAAAAAAAAACTTCTTGTTTAGTAGTTGTTTGAATTTCAAGGATAAAAAAGTACAAGATAAAAAATATAGAACTATGTACCAGTTAATCTTTTTAATTTGATGATGAAAAATTAAAGAAATGGAGCAATTAGAAGATGAAAAGTGTTTAAATACAATTGTATAAACAATAAGATGTGAGTAACCAGCTCTCGAGTACTAAAGTTTATGTTTAAACAATTCTCTCAAAAATTATTGGCTCATCTGTTCAATGATTATTTTAACCAAAAGTTCATCAACTTTCGACTTTATAAATTAACTTCACGGGTGTTATACATTTTCATTAAAATTAAACCGTTTGTTTCAATATTTACAAAATTATTAGCTAGTAAATCTTTACAGAAAATAATTGCTAACATACTCTGTCATCAATAGACTACAAAATCATTCAATTGACCTAAATTAAGTGAAAGCTCATTTTATTTGATATTATTAGTCAGTCACCTAACCTCGAACCCCCTTATTGAGTTTGCTAGCATCTAAAATTGATATAAAAGCACCCGGCTGCTTGAAATAGAACTAAATGGAAAAAATTGTTGCGTAAGTAACAGGTGAAGAATTTGACAAAAATGATTACTTTATCTTCACGTAAATTTCAGCATTGTCCTTGCTGCTTACCGGAAAGGAAATTGGAGGAAAAGAATTTGATTACTAAAGCCGGTATGGACCCATACCGCATTCAGAGGGTCCCATCATATGAACCATTTTCATACCGAAACTACAATCAATTTAATTCGGAAATCAACAAACAAACTACATCTTTAAACTTTTATTCGGAAAATCAGTTGAAAATTCAACAAGAAAAGCCTTTGTATCACACAAGGCTGGGTGAGTTCAAAAATTAATAATTATTTTTACAATAGAAAAACTACTGTTATGTTAAGCTCATAAAACAGAACAAATTTATGAGATAAGCATGAAACCAAGACTAACGTCATCCACGACATAAAATATGATAACGCTGAACAACAACAGTCACATAAAATAAGAAAAGTAGTTTATTTTTCTATATACACTTCTATATACACTTCTATATACACGTCTATATACACGTCTATATACACTTCTATATACACGTCTAGGCTGTTATTGCAACCATCAGAAAGGATATCGACGAATGCGGATGCGCACAAACTTTTCACCGTGGCAGTTAGAAGAGCTTGAAACAGCGTTTAAGAAGACTTATTATCCCGATTTGTATATGAGAGAGGTGTTAGCGTTGAAATTAGAAATAGCAGAGTCCAGAATTCAGGTAGATAACAAACAATTTTTGTGTCTTTTTCGATTCTTCTATTTTTTAATCATCTTTGAGTCTCGTTAACGCAAAATACTTTACATATAACAAAAATCTTTTTCAAAAAGTTCAGTAGGAATAAATTTATATATAATTAATTAATTTTTTTTTCTACTTTGTAAAGGTTTGGTTTCAAAATCGTCGTGCCAAATGGCGAAAAATAGAAAAAAACATGTTGCCGAACAACGACAGCGAAGATCAAAGCATCACTTCTAGTGGAAGTACAAGCATTAATTTAGTCACAAAGAAGAAAGCAAATTCCTTGGATAGAGGATTAAACGCGAATACCGTAACGCCAAACAACGAGATAAAAAAAGACTCGAACCATAAAGAAAAGACATCTGTGTTAGAATCACTTGAAAGTAATACATTTAAAAAGGACAATGATAGTTGTGCCGACTTTTGGAGAACTCCACCTAAGTTAATTCCCATTTCAAAGGCAAATTTGACAAACATGCAACTACTATAGAGATGTGTTCAAATAATACGGAGATATGTTCAATTAATAAATAGAATTTTGTTACTATTTTGAAGATAGTTTTGTTAAACCAAATGAATTTAAGCAAACTGCTGAGTGTCTGTGTGTACTATATGTATATATATATATATATATATATATATATATATATATATATATATATATATATATATATACATACATATAAGCCTGGATGAACCTAAAGTCGACTACGATATGCTTCTATACTTTAAGTCGACAGAATTTAATTCTTTTGATTTTGTCAATAAACAATAATTTTTCTGTTTATAGCAACTTATCATTGATATATTTTACATTTAAAGAGGATTCGACTGATTTTTGAGGGAAATGTTAGAAAATGTCGACATAGCGTTTTGCATTGCACGCTCTGTTGACCTAACGCAACTAAAACATTGGATCGACTTTAAGTCGACTAAATAAATATTAAGTTGATATATGAAAACATTTAGCTGAACATGAAGCCATTAAAAACGTACAGAATGTAACAGAAATCTTACGATAATTCTTTCTTGATTAGGTTATTTAGCAAACTTCGTTTTAAATGTTTTATTTTTATCAATTTTTTTTTCATTGTCAATTCACAAAATTTTGGTAATACTGGAAAAAAATAGGCCATCGTTTAGGAACGTTTTAAAGCTGAGATGCTTATTGAGGATGTGAAATAATACAACAAAAAACAAAAACAACTCAATTACAATATCATAGACATATGTTTTTTAAGATTACGATTCTCTTTACTTTTTCTTAATGCACGTTCGTTGACGATGCGCGTTCGAACACGATTACGAGGAACCTTGTTTCCATCCGCAAATTGGTTCATTTCATCACGGCCTAAAAAAAAAAACAAGATGTCAACTTATCAGCAAAATTGGTATCTTAACCCTTTGCACAGCGCTGGTGACTGACGCAAGGCATTCATCTAATTGTTTGAATATCCATTTGCATAATTTCTTTTTTTTTTTTACTTATATTTATACAGAATTCAAAATATACTATTTCTACTTGAAATTACGAGTATGCTGTAGCTTCAGGTATATCATACAAGAAAAAAATCCGGAGTGCAAACGGTTAATGACATGTATGACACACGTCTACACTTTTGTACATGACCGTTTAACAAAGAGTTATTTTTCCCATAAACGATCTCGTATACGGTGTCGTATATTTGAGGTCTTAGTTGTACATGTTTCGGATTTTTATGTTACAATATTAATCGCATCAGAAATAATCAAATAAGAACTCTTGTGTTACACTATATCCCACAAAATCGCTATTTATAAATTGTATAATTTTTTTAAAACACGGAGCCTTCGTTTTTAATAATAAAAAAAAAAACTCCCCTAAATTTTTTACGAGGAAGAAGAAGAATCTTTTTTCAGGTTTAAAGTAAAAAAAAACTTTTCATCTGCCGACCATAACGGATTTATTTATCCCGATTTGTAACCCCCCCCCCCCCAAAAAAAACAAAAACAAAAACAAAAACAAAATATTAAGGTTTTAAATTTTACATAAACCATTTAAGGGAATCTAAAAAAATCGCATTTTTAAAGTACTGGTTTTCATACTATTTGGTAATTTTTTTAAAAAGTTGTTATTGCTGTCAAAAATGCTTAATGCATTTTTTACTGTTTGCTTCTAATAGTTGAAACTTACTTTTTAAAATATAAAACAGGCAATCCAATGTCTTTCAAACATTCTTAGAACAATTTTGCATACTCAAACACCCCCTGATATTTGCATAGATGTTTACTGCAGTGCTCATTAACATTTTAGATTTAAACGCCTAAAGGCACTTTGTTCATTAATGTTAAGAAATTCAAGGAAAAATATTAATGGAATTTATACAAATAATAACTATTACTTGTATTTTAAAGGTATTAATAATTAGTATTTTAGTGATATTAATTTAGCTATAAATAACAATAGTTATTAATAATAAAGGAAAGCAAAGTAATCGTTATTTAATAAATTGATTTAATTATATTAAATGTGGTTATTTTGTGATAGCAAAATAAAATTCTCATGAGAATAAAAAATTAACAATTAGATACATAGTAACTGAACCCCTTTCCCTAATTGAGATTTAAGAAAATAGGACAGTTTAAAACTCTGCATGTCTTATTAAAAGGACTTGAATCACTCAGTGCAAGTTCTACATAACTAATTAAAAACAAAAAAGTTAACTCTAAATTAATTTTAAAATATGCTCATGAAAAATCTACGATCAAATAATAAAACATACTCGGAAATCCTTTATCGCGAGCTATGTAGCTCCCAAAGGTAGCTTCAAACGATTTTTTTTGGTTTTCAGTCCATTGGAAATAAATTCTTGCTAATTGCAAAAAAAAAAAAAAGAAAAAATTAGATGTAAAACTTCAAAGTAAACAAACTGTTAATCATGTTATAGCTATTTTAAAAGAGTCATTGTTTAAAAAAATTGATAAAAACATTTTAAACCATTCTACATTAAAATATTTTATTTACATAAGTAACATTATTTAACAAAATTAGATCTCATTGATTTAATGCATAAGTTACCAGATTTGTCACTTTTACATTTAACATTATCATCTTCATGATCCAATTCATCCTCCTCCTCATCATTGTTGGATGAACTAACATATCCTTAGAAAAAAGTTTTTAGATCAAACTTTAAGTCAAAATTTGTTAGCTGTAACAGAAAAATAGCAATGAGAAGAGTTTATACTCAAAACTTTGGGGATAAACAACCTCTAAATGTTCCACCAATTTTTTTTTTTAATTTGTGAGCAAAAGTAAAATCAGAAATCATTTTTAAAAAATTTCATATCTTGTTTTATTATCTTTCACAAAAAGGTACTCCAATAACAATATACTACAATTCATGATACATTCTAGCTAATGTATATTTTCTAATTTTTTTTTTTTTCCCATTAGAGGGTTTGTTTCGGAGATTTCCTTTAATTTTGACAGATTAAACCATCATTCTTGACAATTATTTATCATCCAATATGTTTGCACAATAATACTTTAACATATTTCCAATATGTAATGCAAGGAAGAATTCCAAGTAAAGAACTTTAAATTTATACTAGGATATACGCCATTCAGTTTAAAATATTTATCTACTATGTAAAATGATTAAGTCAAAAAAAGTATGATAGAAAGATATATTTCTTAGATATTTACATACTTTTCCTCCTAGCTTCTTTTGATTTAATTGGCTTTAAATCTGAAATCAAAGAGGTTGATATTTTTCCTTTTACTAAATCATGACTTTGGGAACTGTATGAACCAGACAGACCCTGGTCAATTGCTTTAAGAAGCTGACCTGCAAAAAAAAAAAAAAAAAATTAAAATTAGCAAAAATTACCTGCAAAAAAATTAGTAACAAAAATCCGTTTAAAAAAAACAAACACATTTAGACATTAAAAAAACACATTTAGAAATTAAAAAACACAATTTATAAAAAATATCATGTTTGCTTAGTACAAAACGGGAGGAAAAATGAACTGTTTAAGCAAACATGGTATTTAACAGCAATAAAAAATTAGAATGGAAGCTGACCTGTTGCTCTTAATTGTTGTTCTGCTTGGGGCACTTGATATATGTTTTTGTTCACATCACCACTGTGTCCAAAGTGGTCAAACACAAGCTGTTGATTTGATTCTGATAAACCAAGAGCTCCAATCAAAGAAGATACTCTATGCCTATTCATAGTACCAGTAAGTTTGCCATCTACATTAGCTTTTTTGCAACAAGACACTAACACATGCCAGCCTGAAACATGACTATCACTTCCTTTTGTAGATGCAAACAAGTATTGATTTTGAGGAGCTGTTCCAGAATCTTTTCTTGCTTCTGCTGAGCTTAAAAATTCCATTGAAGGTACTAGGTCTGGAGGAAAAAAAACAGGCACTAGCTTATTTCCTTTCCCTTCCTGAAAAGTTATTCAATTCCCAGTTGATATTTCATCTATGTATGACCTTCTAGCTGCTTCTCCCACCCATGTCCCAGCAACAGCTTCTTTCCATTGGTAAATAAATAGCCTAGCTGGTTCACCACCTCGACGACCATTAAAAATTGTTTATCTTGTACATGCAGCATCTCTCACATCCACAAACACAGAACTTGGAAATCTTAGGGAAAAAAAACCACTGTCTACTATCTTATTCAAGTAATTTTGTAATATTTTCAGTGCTTGTTCATCAGGTAAGTTTGCCAGTTTTCTTGTTGATTTGTTTCTTTTTTGGTGAATTTGGTATAAGGCATCCCCAAAAAGTTCATGCTGAATTATAGCAAATATTGATATAAAATCTCTAACCATCTCAGCTTCATTGTTTCGAGATTCCACCATAAAATGAACTTGTACCATATTAGCAACTTGTTTAATAACATTTTGCAAATGAACTTTTAAACCAGACTTCATTCCATTTGAATCTTCAGTTAGTTCACGTATAGCATTATTTAAATGACTAATGTTCTCTTTTTTAAACATATCTGATGCATCACTTGATGAACCCAGTGACTTTTTAAATGTCATATAAAGTCGAGCAAGTTGCCTCATAGTTCCTCTAACACGCTTCTCCACTTCAAACTTTTTCTCTTTTTTACACTTATTAGCTTTATATATACGTGCACCTATCATAATTATGATAGGATCACTTTTAGCCAATGTTGATATATCGTCCTGGATCATCTTATTTATAACTGCCTTAAAGTCATTTTCTAAACCATCAATCCTTACCAATGTTTCCATTGGCATTAGTGGAATCATAACTTGGCCATTATCTCGACCACAATGAATTTGGTGCCTAGCCTTATATGGTTTTGCATAACAACCCTTACATACAGCACAAATCACAAGATTCTCAGCATCAGCATCACCATCAAGAGCTTTTCTCTCTCGAATAAATTTTGGATCATCTTTTTTCATTTCCATCAAATTATGATTAAAAATTCCTTTTTTCCGAAGTAAACCAAATGCTTCAACTTGCTCCCTTTTTGGAAGAGATAAAGCCTTTATTATAGCTGGCTCATCTTTGTGGACTAGTTTTAGGTGGCGCGTTAAAGCACTTTGAAGTTTACCATCCTCACAAAATGGACATGGTCTGTGAATTTTCTTTTTAGATGGTATTTTCTTTTTAGCACTAAAACTGACTTCTTTGCTTTCATTAAGGCTACCACCAACCATATCATCATCTGTTTCAACTACATCAAGAGCATCTTCTAATCCAATAGCTGAATCATTCATCAAACTTATTTCATTAATAGAATCAGTCTCAGAAAATAGCGTAGGCGATAAATCTGTGGAATACTAAAAAAATGAAAATTGATTAACATTTCAAACCCAACCCTGGATGCATTATTAACACACTACAGGCAAATTTATTATCAATAAATAAACCTGCTACTTTTACATATTGTACAAAAAAGCATTAAATTTAATTTTTCCCTTGATGAATTAACATTCTGCAAGATAAAGTTATAAATATATACAAAATAACCTTCTCTCCAAAAAGTACAGTTTTCTTGGATCCACTGTTGTCTGAATCAAAAATAATTAAAACAATAAATGAAAATATAAAAAACAGCACAAGAAAAATATTTATTTATCAACTTAATTTCTTTAAATTATAGTAATTCTGACTATTATTTATAAGTAGATTATATTTACATAAAAAACAAAGATGATTTCCTAAATAAATTTAAACAATTAAAGCAAACTTTAAAAAGAATATAAAATTTCACAATTTTAAACACTTACATAAAAAAAAAAAAAAAAATAGCAAAGTACCATAATAAGGAGATTGTAACAAAAGAGAACAATTCTGAAGGATTTCACTGTAAGAAATTTCTTCATCTGAATCTTCCACATCAGAAAAAAGAAGACCATCATCTTCCATCTTTTAGTGAAAACAAACACATAAAAATCAATTATAAGTTCAAAATATTGAAGATAAATCATTTATAAAACTTCAATTCAATACCTTTAATCCTTTAGTGACTTTTGAGATTGGAGTGGAATGCACATTACACACCTGGTTATATTACAAATATTATTAACTGAAAAAATAAATTTCTCATACAAAATTAAAAATTATAAATCTGTGTGACTGTTATATAATTTAAAAACTAATACCTCAATTTTTTTGGAGTCTTTAGATGAACCAGTGACTGCCTGTTCATTTTCCACCTTGTTAGGATAAACATTAATGCAAAAAATTTTTAACAACCAATAAGAATCCAAAAAACAACTAAAATTTGAGTAACATTGATAGTTTTTTAGAACAATCAAAATTAAACATTTCAAACTATCTTTTATACTTTCTCCAAGAAAATATAAGAAGTGAAACTAAAGTACCTTGGTTGAACTCAAAACAGAAAAATCAA
The DNA here is from genome assembly GCF_058129835.1 of Hydra viridissima. NCBI lineage: Eukaryota > Metazoa > Cnidaria > Hydrozoa > Anthoathecata > Hydridae > Hydra > Hydra viridissima. Next base: position 7,517,347 of record NW_028324311.1, on the reverse strand, counting down.
CAGCAGACGAATTTGGAGCAGCAATAACATTTTCATTCTAATTAAAATATTTTTTAAAAATAAATTAACATCTGATATAAATTTAACTTCAAAACCGAAATGAAACAAATATAATACTAATTAATTTTTTTAAATAAAAAGACCATCTTTAATCATTCAAAAACTAAAGAAAATCAAATAACTAAAACAAGCCCAAAAGAAAAATCATTTACAACCCATATATTTATATATGAACCAAAAGAAACTACCTCAGTACAAAACACAAATGGTTGCAGATTTTCAACCTAAAAAGACAAGACAAAATATAAGTTGATAAAAAACATCTTCATTATTAAACTGACAAATTTTCATCTAAGGTAAATTTTAATACAATACAATAGCAAAAACAAACTAAATCAGTGTTTGAAAATAGTTTCGAGTTAGAATAGAGAAATATATATGCAAAAGATACTCAATAGAAATTGTAAATTGTGTCTACATAATGAAAATGTTGATATCATGAAATAGAGAAGACAAACTGTATCAGTGTTGAAAAAGAGGGTTGTATTAAAGTAGAGAAATATATATGCAAAACATTCTCACAAGACTTTGAAAACAGTAAGTCTACTTAAAGTAGATTATAATTCATAAAATAGAAAAGACCAGCTGCATCAGTGAAGGAAAGTTGTGTTGACTTAAGGCAGAGAAATATATATGCAAAACATTCTAACAAGACATTGAAAACTGTGAGTCTAGCTATAGTAGACTTTGATATCGTACAATAGAAAAGACAAGCTGCATCAGTGAAGAAAAGTTGTGTTGACTTAAGGCAGAGAAATACAAATGCAAAACATTCTCACTAGACTTAGCAAACTGTGTGTCTACTTAAGGTACATTTTATTATCATAAAAAGAAAAGAAAAACTTATCAGTTAAAGAAAGTGGTGTTGACTTTAGGCAGAGAAATATAAACACAAAATATTCCTACTTGACTTAGTGAGCTGTGTGTCTACTTAAAGTAGATTTTATTATCATACAAAGAAAAGACAAATTGTATCAGTGATGGAAAGTTGTTTTGACTTTAGGCAGAGAAATATATATGCAAAACATTCTAACAAGAAATTGAAAACCGTGAGTCTAACTAAAGTAGACTTTGATATCATACAATAGAAAAGACAAGCTGCATCAGTGAAGGAAAGTTGTGTTGAATTAAGGCAGAGAAATACAAATGCAAAACATTCTCACTTGACTTAGCAAACTGTGTGTCTACTTAAGGTACATTTTATTATCATACAAAGAAAAGACAAACATATCAGTGAAAGAAAGTGGTGTTGACTTTAGGCAGAGAAATATAAACACAAAATATTCCTACTTGACTTAGTGAGCTGTGTGTCTACTTAAAGTAGATTTTATTATCATACAAAGAAAAGACAAATTGTATCAGTGATGGAAAAGTTGTTTTGACTTTAGGCAGAGAAATATATATGCAAAACATTCTAACAAGAAATTGAAAACCGTGAGTCTAACTAAAGTAGACTTTGATATCATACAATAGAAAAGACATGCTGCATCAGTGAAGGAAAGTTGTGTTGACTTAAGGCAGAGAAATACAAATGCAAAACATTCTCACTTGACTTAGCAAACTGTGTGTCTACTTAAGGTACATTTTATTATCATACAAAGAAGAGAAAAACTAATCAGTGAAAGAAAGTGGTGTTGACTTTAGGCAGAGAAATATATATGCAAAACATTCTAACAAGAAATTGAAAACTGTGAGTCTTACTAAAGTAGACTTTGATATCATACAATAAAAAAGACAAGCTGTATCAGTGAAAGAAAGTGGTGTTGACTTTAGGCAGAGAAATACAAATGCAAAACATTCTCACTAGACTTAGCAAACTGTGTGTCTACTTAAGGTACATTTTATTATCATACAAAGAAAAGACAAACATATCAGTGAAAGAAAGTGGTGTTGACTTTAGGCAGAGAAATTTAATCACAAAATATTCTTATTTGACTTAGTAAGCTGTCTGCCTACTTAAAGTAGATTTTATTATCATACAATTGAAAAGAAAAATTGTATCAGTGATGGAAAGTTGTGTTGACTTTAAGTAGGAAAATAGAGTAGACATTGATTTTAAGGGAGATTTGGAATCATACAGTTAAAGAAATATTTTCTAAGTGCCTATTTTAGTGTTTAGTTAGAGAAATAAACAAAGAAAAAAATTTTGTTAAGTTTTTTATGTATTTCTTTAGATTTTTGTAAAGCAGGTGACCTAAAAATAATAGGACAATGAAAAGTTAATACAATCCCTCTAGTAATTGACTTGCAGTGCTTAACATTAATTACAATTAATAATGTACAAAATAATTCTTTACCATATTGCGCCATGGCATTTCTTCTGCATCATCTCCATAATCATATCTATTTATTAAAAGTATGGTTTTGAAACAAACAATTTTTTTTTCTTTAGAGATTTTGCAGAAGAAAAACAAATCCATATTTTAAGTTTTAATGCTACAGCATTTAAAGAGTAAGAAGGAATATAGAAAATCATATGTAATTATAAAATGTAAAACTCGATAAATGGTTTTGTGAGCATTAATTAGATAAAATTAGGTTCTTATCACTAAACAATTCATTAAAATTTGACAGATTTAGTTGCCAAAGTATCAATTTTAATATTATTCTTGAAATTCAGATTTTAGATAAGTTTTACATAATTATTAGGGTTCAGGAAGCGTAAAAGAATAAGGATTAAAATAACAACCTTATTTCTGTGCCTATATCAATGTCTTTAACTGCGTAAAGTGCCAAATATGATGATTGATTTGAAACATAACGCTTCATTACTGCATTTGAATATTTAAATGGTGAATCATTCACATATCTTAAGGAAACCAAATTTTCCATTAAAACCCTTTAGAAGATATAAACTAGGACACAAGCATCAGCTTATTGAGGTGCTTTAAAAATTAAGAAAGCAGTATATGATTACAAAAAAACTATTTAGACAATTAACAGCTTTATATTCATCAAATTTATCTAGAAATAAAGTTTCATTGCCTTTGGATATTCATACCTTCCAGCTTGCAAAGAATAAGTAGCATCAATACTAAAATAAAAATTACAGAGATGTAACCAAGAAAAAGGTCAAGATGCCATTTACTTCAAAAAGGTTAACATACAGAACATCATAGTGTAGACTTCTTCACAAAAAGATACTGACCAAAATTTCCCATTGCTTCCCATTACATTGTAATAGATGAAGCAACCGATTCTATTACTCTTGTATTTTTCCTCTCTTTTGAGTGCTTCACTTTCAGAAATCTTTTCTCCTAAGTAATTTAAATAGTCTAAACTATGTAAAGGCATTTCTGATTATGCATTTATATTTAAGAAGTTGTTTTTAAAAAAATGATTTTCTGCTAGATTTGATTAAACATCTCATCACCCACCTGCATATTCTAAAAGAAAGTCTCCTTTCCTAAACCTTTTTGTTGATATTACTCCATACCTTAAATTATAAAAAAGTATAATAAATTTTAAATTTTACTACAAATTCACGACTTTGTATTTACTTGATAAATTATAGCAAAATACTACTGAAAATATAGCTAATAAAAAAGAAATGATTGAAAACCAAATAAAATGACAAACCTATAACTGAATTTATCAAAACAACTTTGATACCACCTGGATCTTTTCCAGACCCAAGGTAATATTCGATTAAAGAGTTTTTATTTGTCAGGCCACGCTTTGGCCTAGCCGCCATAATTCACTTTTCAGCCGGCTTGCAATTATTCCGCGAAAAGAGCGTAATGGAGAAAACAAGGTAAAATGCAATTGTATATTTTTTATATTTTGAAATACTTTAACATAATTTATCCCTGGTTAATTACACTAAACTAACTTTATAGATTGTTGTGTAGAAACATTATAGAGACGTAAAGTCGTTAATATATTCATATTAACTAATTAAAAAAAACAAATCGATGGCTCCGCGCAAAATCGGACTATCTGCAATCTCCGCCAAAAACAAAATTGGCATATCTGCAATCTCCGCGTAAAACAAAATAGGACTATCTGCATTTTCCGCCAGCTTTATTTTTGAACTATCTGCATTCTCCGGGCGTTCAAAGTTTTTATTGCATGAAATTATGCGCCTTGTCAAAGTGTGATTTCACTACAAATGGCAGATCTCATGAAATAAGTTGTTAATAAGAAGACAGTAATTGCATTATTTTCCATCTATTCCTGAGATATAAATCTGTTTAAGTTTTAACACAAAGTTTCACTTGCCACATTTGATTTTGTTTAGAAGTAATTATTTTAAATAGTTATATGACATATGGTATGTTAATGCAAATGAAAAATTTACAATATTTTTAGAACATCATTTTAGCGGCTAAAATAAGAACAGTCTGCATCTACTTTAATCTCAAGTCTGAACTTAGTAAGCGTATACACATCATGAATTGATCAAAGTGTAGCTGATCGCAAAACCAATTTTATGTATTCAAATTTAATTTGAAATTAAAATGCTGCTGGATTAAGAAAACGTTTTACAGTTTTACGAGGCTTATTCGAAACATTGTTTGGTGTTTTTCAAGTTTGTCTATTTTCAACAGAAAAAAAAAAAGTAGTGTTACTGTGTTATCTATACTATATAGGTATACTATATAGCATATAGCAGTCAGTCATGTTTTGGTTAAATGTGAAAATAACAAGTTGGTTTGTTTAGCTTACAAAATTAATTAATTCAAGTGTATAATTGCTATCGTCAAATAAAATATGTTAGATCTTAAAAATATGTTAGGACTACAAAATTATAGATGTTTTTAGATAAGTTGTGTTTGTATGTTAAATTATAATTTCTAAAGTTAAAAGTTACCTAAATGTGACTATAATTTAAATTCAAGTAATTAATATTGTCTATTACAAATGTGATAATTTATTATATTGGGTATACTGTAAAAGTAATAAAAGCCTGATATTCAGATCAATGTGCAAGTTAAGGATATGTTTATTTAAAACAGCAGTTTTTTGTTATTTTGTAATTATTCTTTTATAGAAAAAATACAGCTATTTTTGATTGTATCATAGTTATTACTATCATAGTAAAAAAATTACAACCCTTTTTTATATATCATTACATCCCAAAGTCTTGGATATAAAAAAATTATCATATATAATTGGACCAAAATTGTTTGATCATCACTGCAGTTGAGGTGACATCTGATTAAACCAATGTTTAATGGTTTAGAGCTCAAATCCAACTGAACCTTAGGTTCAGTTTGATTTTGATCCTAATTATTGATAAACCAAGTTTAAGAAAAGTTGGAAACCATAATGTTTAATACTCATGCATGAGTTTTTAACTAGTTTGTGTTCAGTTAAGTGGCATCTCCAAAAAAGAATGGTTTTAAGTAGACAACAAAGAAAACTCCACATAGTTTGATTGCTTAATGAACAAAAATAGGTTAATAACAATAATTTTGTTAGTTACGATCTAGGTTACAATATATATATATATATATATATATATATATATATATATATATATATATATATATATATATATATATATATATATAAATGCGTGTGTGTATATATATGTGTATATATAAATATATGTATGTATATATATATATATACATATATTTATATATATACATACATATATTTATATATACACGTATAGTATATATATATATACATACATATATTTATATATACACAAGATTATTGTGATATGTGTGTATATATATATATATATATATATATATATATATATATATAAATTAGCAAAAATACTTATCTAATTTTTTCTTTGACAGCTTGTTTTACCATCAGTAGGTTCATCAGGAAGTCTGATGAACCTAGTGATGGTGAAAGATAAGTTTATAAATATATAAGGTTAATCTATAACATGTTAACTAATGATTAATTTGTTAACCTTCCTGATTACTTATTGATGGTGAAACAAGTTGTGGAAGAAAAAATTAGATAAGTGTTTTTACTAATTTATTACTGCTCTGCTCTTTAAGACCATTGAGCACTCTATTTATAGAATACACTAACATAGTTATATATATATATATATATATATATATATATATATATATATATATATATATATATATATATATATATACACACACACACACACAGGGTGTCTGCCAATATTATAAGTTGGATTTCCCTAGCTTTTCCCTGATATTTACCTATTTCTCGTTTAGAAAAATGCTCTTCAACTGCAAAAATATAAACAATAATACAACCCACATTAAATATATCAAGAGAAGTTCATAAAACTATCTGCCAAATAAACTTTTAGATTACGTGAACTATATACAACTTATTTAAGTTATATAAGTTTGATAAAGACTCATCTTTCCTGATTTTTCTAAAATTTAACCTAATTTCTCTGATAATCCCCTGATTATTTTGAAGATATCCGAATTCCCTGGCATTTCCCTGATTTCGCAGACATCCTGTATATATTTATATGCAGATCTTGTGTATAAAGACCACTTAGCAACATTGCAACATAACATAACAAGAATTTAATTTGATCTAAACTTATTAGTCACAACAACAAGGCTAAATAAAATTGACAAAGTATGTATGATGAATTTAGCAATTAGTATGTAACATAACAATGTTTTGTTACATATGCTATATTATTATTAACAATAACATAAGTTATTTTTAACATATTTATCTTAACTAAAACTACTTGATTACTCACAAACTTAATCAAGTTATGATCAAGGTTTTGTGTTTAAATAATCGCTATTAATAAATGTTTAAATAATCGCTATTATTTAAAAAATTGTAGAATTTTATAAAAAACTTCAAATATTTAAAGAAACACCACCAAAAATTTATGCACCCGAAAAACGCAGATAGTCCAAAAATGTTTTACGCGGAGATTGCAGATATGCCAATTTTGTTTTTGGCGGAGATTGCAGATATGCCAAATTTGTTTTCCGCGGAGATTGCAGATAGTCCGATTTTGCGCGGAGCCATCGAAATGAAGTTACTGTCGACCGAACGGCTAATTCCAAACACCGAGTCTACCTGACGCAAATTCGATAGATATACAAGAAGAAAAAGACAATTGCTGATTAACCTTCATTCTCATTATTAAACATAAAAAAACTTATATGGCGAAGAAAATGTTGCTCCACAGCAATAAATAGACCTAAGATTTATAACCTATTAAAAAACGCATTGACCATAATATTATGTGTATCGTAAAGTCGACATCAAAATTGTCGACTTAAGAAAACTGTCGACCTGAGGTACTAAATTAAACCGTAATTTGTCGACTTTAGGTTGATCTATAATTATATATATATATATATATATATATATATATATATATATATATATATATATATATATATATATATATATATATATATATATATATATATATATATATATATACTTGTCAATAATAAACTAGCAACTTAAAGATAATTGTTCTCATATCCCACATTGACCAAATTTTACCTTTTCAAATTCGCTGCAATTTGTATTGAGGTTCCGTCAGCTGGTTATACTTTGGACAGCTTGCGGGTAAATTCAGACGAAAACGTTAACTTATTTTTAACAAGTTTGACAGCCCAGGTATTTAATAACTGTTTTAACTTATTTTAGATTGTTAAACTTTAGATTATTAACTTAATTTAAGATTATTAAATTAAATAATAACACCACTAAAACCGCTAACTTCAATGCCAAAGTTACAGACTTGCTAAGAATAAATAATTTTCGTTGTAAGTTACCCTTGCTGTCCCAAGTATACCCGGTTGATGTTGTTGATTTTTTTCAAAATGATCCATTTATAGTGATCTGTGTAAGCAGTTAGATGCTGTATCGAACTTTACCTACTTCTCCATATTTTATTTTTTTAAAATTCTTTTGTGGCATTGCCAGTTAACCATTGATATATTCTTTATTTGAGAATGCGTTGCTGTAATTCGATACTCTAATTTGTGTCAATCTTTCCCATACATTTTGCTTTAGTCTATAAAATACTTTTTACACTAAAACTTTTTGGTTTGTTCGACTTATGCTTGTTTTAAATAATAAACTCTATTCCATATCAGTCCCCGGATAAGTTAAATTGCCATAGTGCAAAAATTTGCAAAATGCAGATCATTTAGCTCTTGGTGGAATGAGGAGTGAAGCTACATGCAGCTAACTTCACTATGACACCCTTTAATGCTATTTAAAAAAACACGACAAATTAACGATTAATCTTTGCTAAAAACATGTTACGTCATTCTGTTATTGTGAATTTAAGGTATAGTATGATTTAAAGTAAGTTCTTCGTTTTTGAGGTCAAGAAAGTTGAAAATTTTGAAAAAAAAACTTATGCTTGTTAAATTATCTTTAATCATCTTTTTTTCTTCTGTTAACCACTCTTTGAAATGTATAGTTTTTAAACTATCATGATCATAGAATTAAAATATCGATTTTTGGTGGTCATTTATGGAACAAAATTATCGTAATTACTTAAATGTAATGAGGGGAAGAGCAATATGCATGCATTTTCGCTACTGTAGTCACCATTATAATACTGAAATAAACTAAGGTATGAAGTAGTTATAGAATCACGTCGTCCAGTAAAAAAACACTACCACAGAAAAAAAAGCGATATTAAGTCTGTTGTAATATCTTGATAAAAAGTGTTTTAAGTTACAGGTTCGAAAACGAACTATCTACATGGTTAACTCTCATTATTCACTTGTCGTTCCTGATTTCGAAACCTCATTTACTTATTAAGAACAATTAATTTAAGAATTTACCAATGAGCCTTAGGGTTTAACTTTGAAGACAACTTTTGTCTTCACAGCATGAAGAGTTTTAGTCAAGAAGAAATAAACATATGGTTTAAAAACCTCGAAGGGCATTCGAGGATTGAGCTGATGTGTACTTTACTGGACAGCTGTTTACCTTTAGAGCTGCGGTTTTTGGGAACTTATTTAGAGTATGCAGCTGGAAAACATTATACTCATCTTCAGAAATGGGAAAAAGATGCGAATAGCAAGAACACTGTATTCTTTAACAATCTTTCTGACCAAGAAACACGCAGACGATTGTGTATATTTTTAGCTCTTTTACATTCGCATAATAAAATTGCAGCTTTAAATCTGTTTGATGTCTTAAATGATTATAATATAAAGAGAGAAACTGAATGTTTGTCATCATACAGTGATAATTCCGAAGGGGAAAATGTAGAAGCTAGAAAGATTGATAAAAATTTATCTGAAAAAACTTCCCGAAATGAAATGAAACTTTTACTAACAATGGGTTCTTTCCACCCAGCCTTTAATTTTAGACAAAGGCAAGATTTGAGAAAAAAATTACTTGAGTTTGTTTCTAATGAAAAACAGAGTCTTGAACATTTGGATCAGAAATGCAAAGAGGGTAACTTGATAGATTTTGAAACAGTGGTATGTTTTTTTCTTTTTTTTCTTCCTTTATTTCTTCATTTCTTATGCATGAATAAATCAAATTGCAAGTATACTGTGTGAGAAAAGTTATTTGCATAAGCACATATTTTCTCAGTTCAAGTTAAAATAATGTCAAAAATATGCTAATATGTAAAGTGACAAAATATCTAACATTCAACATTTCTAGATTTTCCTGATTTCTTCATTTTTTGTATTATCAAGAGAACTTAAGGGAGATCCATAATAAATGTGAAAATTTTGAAAAAATATTTCTTGTAGATAAATTATTATATTTTAAAAAAAAAGTTCTATAATTTATGAATTTTACTTTAATGGGTTTTAAAAGTATTCGGTTTTTGTTATATATAAAAATAAAATACTTGATTGATAAAAACATTTTTTATCATCTTGATATTTGTCCCATTCTATGAGAATTACCCATTTAACAGGGTACTTAAAGATACAACTTTCGAACATAATTTTTAAAATTTTTTGTAAATAGTGATATAAAGTGCAAATAAAGAATATTCATTAAAAAACAATGTTAACTAAAAGTAGCTAATTATTATTTCAGTAAGTAAAATTAGTTTCTTACTGTTGATATAATAAATAATTTCAAATTTCAATAAAATAGATAATGTATAATATGTGGTAAATGCCACCTGTAGTGCAACCTATTAGCTATAATAAATTTATTGGTAATCAGTAGCCTACTTAAAATATAATACATAGTAGAACTGTAAAAGATTCGATATTTATCTTTACACATTTTGTTGCTCATACTACTGATAGAAAATCATATTAATAAACTGTTAGAAAGAATAAGTTTTTTTTGATTTTTGAAGATCAGTTAAATGATTTTTGATGATCAGTAAAATTAAAATTTTGATGATCAGTAAAATTTTTGAACAATAATTTTCATTTTAGTCACCAACTTTTATTATTTAGTGAGTACAAATGTACTTGTTAGCTTTATAATCCTTGTGATCTTAAAGATCTTAAAATTGAAAAATGTTCAAAATTTCTACTAATTGTTTTTATTTACATATTCAAGTCAAGTTTAAGGTCCAAAAGTCTGAATTCTTAACAATGGATAGCTACCTCAAGCTCGGAAAATATGTCAATGTAATAGTAAAACTGAAATTCAATATAGATTTGTAATTTATAGTTTTAATTAAAAAAAGTTATTTAATATATTGATTTCACTAATCAATAATAGAATTAAAAACATAATTTACAAAATTAAATTGAAAAGCAGTCATTTAAAAAGAATATAAAAAGATGATATACTTGGAAATTTACTTTCAATAAAAGTTTTTATTCTTAATATTTTATACTCCTAATTTAATGTCATTTTATTCTAAAAGTTGTTTATCTCTTTTTATAAAAAAAAAATTTTAATGTTTTAAATGTAATAGTAATCTTAGACAAATAGTATTTTAAGCAGTTTTTATTTTCAAAACGTTCAATGCTTCCTTGAAATACCTATGAATTGGTTATACAAATTCTATCTCCATATATTTTAGTGTTCAGTTGAAAATTTGAATCATGTTATGGAACCCACTCAATGTATGTATCTATGATTTTTTAGTTCTAATTTTTAAAAATAATTAATTTGAAGCATATATGAAGAGGGTGAGCCAACTGATCAAAATCAGAATTTGTTTGGCTAACTATCAGCCATTTAGTAGTTAATTTATGATCAATGGTATATAGTAGATTTAAACATATTTTAAAAATTTGCATATTTTATTTAATGAATTTGAACCTAGTCCTTGCTTTCTAGATGAGAGTTGCTATTTACTAAAATTGTATGACAATTCTGAATATGAGGTGTACTCGTTTAAAATATATGCAGAATAATATCTAATATTATTGAGACTTATTGACAATTATTTACCAAGTTAAAATACATCAAATCAATTCATTAGAGAAATTTTTTTTTTTACTAATTTTTTTTTAAAAACTCTTAAAGGATTGCAAAGTAATAGTCAATATTATGATCCACAAACTTGTTCTTAGGTAGCCTCACTTGTAATCTATTTGAGTTTAAAACTACTTGTATGTAGTGCACTAGAACTTGAACAAAAGTTCATTAGAGTTTGATTTTTCACAAAATAAATGCTGTAAAAAACACGGATACTTTCAACCAAAAGAAGAGCCTGATATGTAATCAGCCTTTATTTTATGTATTGGTTAAAATATCAGGAAAAATCTAAATATATAATTTAGTAGTTATCATGGTAACTGTTAAATTATATTATTTTTCTTATAAAAAAACTTTATCATTAGCAAAAAACAAACTGGCTAAAACTCTTTCTTTAATCTTTGACATATTTCTATCTTCATTATGAATTAATTTTTATGAATAACTTTCTCTAATATTTAATCTTTTTTAATCAAAACTCTAATAATCAATATTGACAAGAAATAGATGTTTTTAACGACATTGTCAAAAGATTCAAAATATAAAGATGTATAAAAAGTTTATGAAACTATTTTAAAATTACAAAAATATAAACATTCCAAGAGCCAACTTATTGGAAAGTTCTCTAAAGGATCTCAAGAGTTCAGGAACAAGAAGAATTTCAAAACAAGCATTCAAACACGTTTTTGATAAATTTATAGCAAAGACAGCACCCAAACGATTTTCATATATGTGTGTGTGTTTTGTTTGTTAATAAAGTAGAATAAAAAAACAACAGACTTCAATATTTTGCTATTACCTTTTGCTATTATCAATATTTGCTATATGATAGATTTGGCTCACTCTAATATATGAAATGCTCAATTTTTATTTGTTATCATTTCTTGCATGTTTTTATTCATAGCTTTAACTTTGAGATATTTTAATTTAGATTCTGCACCCGTGAGCAAAGTTCTAATGCCATCTTTGCCAGCAATGCACAATGAAATGTTTCCAATATCGAATGGTTTTCCTTTTCATGGTCCTCTTCAAAATGCTCCAGTCTATATTCCTCATCCACCCTTAGTTGTTGAACAAATCACAGACAGAATAATGTCACCAATAAATAAACAGTTTAGTGTTTATATTCCTATTGATCAACCAATGGTAGCATCAACTACTTTAATTGCGTCAACTTTACCACTTTATCATAATTCTGAAACTCATATCAACAAACTTACACATTTTAATTATGACAAAAGTTCTTATGTCAAACCTAAAAATAGTAACTCTGAAAGTATATTACAAAGTTTTATTACTGAAAATATTGAAAATAATAATGTAGATAATATGCAATGCAAAAATATATTTAGGACTGATGATGTATGTAGTACAACTCTTTGCAGAACACCTAAGATGATTCACCTTTGTCAAAATTCTGAACCAAATGTAAATGGCATTGACAACCTAGCAAAAAGTAAAAGTTTTCAGAAAAAACTAGAGAACTATATTGATGTTTCCACTATAAGAATTTCGCATTCTCCGATTGTCCTCCATTCTCAACCAATCAATAACTTTTCCTACACTCAAGATGTTTCTTTTACGCATTACAATAGTTTATTTTCGAGCTCTGCTTTTAATTCTCCAAATGCTTCTGTTTTTCCTAAAATCATGAATTCAGGTGGCAAACTAAGAAATGGTTATGCACAACAATCTGTTTATGTAGATCATGTGACACCAGGCAAGTTTTTATAATATACATACTATTTTTAAAAGATAAATCTGTCAATTGATGCCTATCATATTTAATAAAAACCTGTTAGATTAATGTTATAATTTTTAGTTCAAAATAAAGCAGCTGTTAATTCAACTTATCATATCAGAGAACCATTGGATAGTTCTACAGCTAATGTTTTTCAGAAGTCGTATCATCCCACAGAAGGAGTAGATACAGCATTTAAAAAACATTCTTCAGAAGAGCCTCCTTACCTATCTCCATGTGGTTCACCAATAGTTTCTCCTCACTCATCCCCTAATGAAAGTTCTTCTGTTTGTTTAAAAAATAATTTTTATAAAGATCCAATTTCGTGTGCTAACTGGCTCAAGAGTCTAAGATTGCATAAATATCACTCAAAGTTAAAGGGTTACTCATTTAAAACAGTAAGCTTTTGTTTTTTAGGTTTTTTGTTTAAAAAAATTTTGAAAAAAATTTTGAAATTGTAGTATTCAGAAGTTTTTGTAATTATTTTGCTACTGTGTTTTTTTTTTTTTCATGTTTTTTTAAATTACCAATTAAAAATACACAATGTGATGTGTAAGCTTTTTATTTGTTTTGAAAGCTAAAAACTATTTTTTAAAACTGTGTTTTATGTTGTTAATTGTTATGTTATTATAATGTAATCTATTGTTCCAACAAAAAGCAGAAATCTCATTATGTAAAATAGAAAATTATGCCAGTATTGCAGTTTTTAAAAACATTAACTGTATTTGTGATATTCTTCGTTCTTCTCAGATTTTATAACATCACCTTTAATTTTAATCAAATATTTAGGAATGTTTTATTTTGGTGACCTCAATAAATCTATATTCTAATACTTATTGTATATTAAATATTATTTTCTTGCTGTGTTTACCTACTTATTTGTGTATTTAGTTTTGAATATGATTGAAGATTTATTGAATGATTTCCTAGATGAAAGAATTAAGTGATGAAGAGTTATGTCAACTTGGATTAACTAAAGGAGCAAGAGCTCGCTTTCGTCTTAACATTGACCTTCTAAGGTAAATTTCTTATGATAAATGATTTTTTTGGGGTTAATTGTTTTTTGTCTTTTTATTTTTAATTTTTTGAGAATTCTTCAGCTGCTTATTAATAGATTACTATCATCTAGAGTAATTTTTCAAATAAAAAATTTTTAGGCAGCAGGGCTTTGAAGAATTTGCTGACCCTTCTCTCTTTGATGTCATGGTTCTCAATGATTCTATAATGACTCCTAATAATTCCTTAATTTCTACATCTCATGAACTTAGTTCATCATCATCAGTAGATGATTCTGTAGCAATGTTACTGCAGCAGAATGAAGAAGCATCCCATTTATTACCAGAAAATAAAACTGTTGAGTTAAATGGTAAAGATTACACAAAGGATCAAGATATGTTCAGGAAAACTGCGTTTATTGACCATGCTACTGACTTGAAAGACGATTTGTTGCATTATAACGTATTTAGATTTACTATTTTTTCAATTCTACAATATTTTAAAATTAAACTTCTTTCAATTTGGATTTATTGCTGATATTAAGAGGTTCGTTTTCAGTTTTCTGCTGGTTCTTCAAATTCTGCCGTCTCATCTAATCGCTTCTTGCACGCCACTTGCTATAACTGTGGGTACTTAGGACACTACGGCGATGAATGTACTGAGCAAACTATGGAGTCTCAGACATACAGTAGATATGGTATACATTATTTTGTATATTATTTATACATTAACTTGTTTGCTTTCAAACAATGGTACACTTAGTGTTCTAAACTGTTCTTTTTCTTCCTGCAGCATTTCACCTGGATTTTGCAAGAAATGCCGATATACTAAGCACTCAGGACGTTTACGACGAAAGCTTGACTTCTAGGTGATTAAATGACTGCGAAATATTTAATGTCTAAAATGGCGTGTAAAGTTGTAATCATTGGCTTGATGATACTTTATTACAAATGCTCTGGATATCGTTTTTAAGTTTGCGATAACTTAAAAAAAATCGCCCTTCAGCTTCCTTCGCTATCAACTTTGATAATGTATTATAGATGTTGATGTGAATTTTATAGATGTATTATATTATATTTGTTTAAAAATGGTTAGTAATATTTGTGTTAAGAACCCAGTGTGAATGATGTAGCGACTAAGGTGTAAATAGTTAAATATCATTTTATTCCGAGAAATCTCACTTAACAAAGGCAGGTAGCGATTACACAAAGTTCTTCGTTTCATTAGTGAGTGGTAAAGTACATCTTAAAATTTTAGTTATTGTACGGTAAACCTAAGCTTCTGCGTTTTTTGATATATTGAGAACTAGATCTGAACTTTGGAAGCCAAACTTTGCTCCAAAAAATCTTTGCTCCAATAATTTTGATGAAATAGAGATTGAAGCTATAGGTATTTTTCGGAAAATCTGATACTTTTTTAAACGGATCCCTGCGCCCAGAAATTTATGTTTTTAAAAACCTATCGATATTTTTCGCCTCTGCTTCTTTTTTCGGCCATCATTTAAAGATAGCAAAACTTAATTATATTTTGCTTTTAAAACGAAGTCCGCAAAGTATTTTTTTTTAATTAATGAGACTTTTCTGCCAGTTTTTTTCAAAACTCGTGTAATGTTTAAGCGTGTCGCATATACAACTATCATATACACATATAAAACTCTCCATGGTTTTTAAAGCCCTTATTGTAAAACTAGTGTGATCGAAGAAGAGCGAACATTTATATGAAGCAAGTTTCTTATTGGATTATATGAAATGATTCTTGTAGAATTCAAATGGCAGTTGGTTGAAATTTCAAATGGCAGTTGGTTAAAATTTCTCTGCAAAAGATGAATTTGAAGACTATTTTCACTTAAAATCTTTAATTACTCAGCTAAAGCAATTCGTGTATTTCTAACTATGTGTAAAATATTTTCATAGTGTTATTTCAAATTAGAGTTTGTTTTTTATATATTTAGCCTAGATAGTAACTTGATTGTGGCCACAGTATTGAACACAATAAAAATTGCAATTGGAGGCTTTCATTATCATAATTAAATTACTTTGAAAAGATATTTCTCACGGTATTTACATCAAAAAAGAGAATTCAGATATAAAGAATTCGATTTGCTTGCTACTGTCATGCTTTTTTCCTTTTATAACCAGCTCATACCCACTTCATACACGCATAGTAATTTGCAGATGTTCAAAAAATGCAAAAAGAATGTAACCGCTTGCTTTTTGAGTTGTAGAAAGTTGTTGGAATAATTTACTTTTATACTCGTGATAAAAGCAATATTTGAAGAGATGTCATAGGAATTGACAATTTCTTTTTGCACGCCGAAAATATAACCATGTATTTTAATACTGTCGGCAAATTTGGATATTTTATGGTTACGAGCCACCAAAGTATCTAAAGGAGGCTTTTAAAACATTTTAGTTGTTACGAAGTAACTCTTTTTTAACATGAAAACTAGGACTGAAACAGTATGCGACAAATTTATTCATACCCCTAGCATATTACTAAACTTTGTTTTTCACGTGTTTGCTCTAACATGTGTGTGTGTGTGTGTGTGTGTGTGTGTGTGTGTGTGTGTGTGTGTGTGTGTGTGTGTGTGTGTGTGTGTGTGTGTGTGTGTGTGTGTAAACATGATAGTAAAGAATAATTTTAAGTATTAACAAATAAGTATTCATACCTATTGATTTATTTAGTACTGTAAGTTTATTTTTTGATTGTTTTTGCTGGTAAGTTATCTAATTTTTTTTTGTCTGCACATCAGAAATAAAATGAAAAGTATCATAATGCATAAGACCTACGAATTTAGTGATGCACGAGAAGTAAAGCGAGAGCCTTTTATTTCTGTTAGAGCTGTTAAAGAGAAACTAAGTGTGAACATTTCTGAACGAACAATGCAACGTGGACTTCCCTCTGCAGAGTTTTATGGGTCCTGTGTCACAAAAAAAACTTTCATTTTAAGAAAAAATAAAATAAAATCCCTTGCCTTTGCAAAAAATTACTTTTTCAAAACCACAAGATTTTTGGAAATCTGTTTTATGGTCTGATGAAAATAAATTAGAATTAAAGAACTCCAAAAAAAGACCAAATGTATAGAAAAGAAAAGAAAAACCTTTGGACAAAAATCTATAAAAGCAACCATTAAACACGGAAGTGGTAATGTACTTGTTTGGGGCTGTTTCAGATGTAATGGTTACTTAGTTCAAATTGAAGAAAAATTAACAGGAGCTGGGTATGTAAATACTTTATAAAACAACTTGATGCCCTCCGTCAATATATTAGGATTACCAGATCAATTTGTATTCCAACAAGACATTGATCCAAAACATACCAGTGAGATTGCCAAAGTACATTTCGAAGAAAATTAAATAGAATTGATGGATTAGCCTTCTCAAAGCCCAGATATCAATCCTAATGAAAATTTGCGGCATTATTTAGATAACGAAGGGTTAAGCTCAGTATTAACAAACAGAATTTATTTTTTGCTTGGGAGGCAGCTTGGCATAATATTCCTCGAAACTATTTACAAAACCTAACTAATAATATTTTTTGTCGCTTCCAAGCAGTAATTAATGCCCAAGGCTTCATACTAAATATCAATTAACAATAAAACAAAAAACTCGTAATTAATAAAGTTTTGAAAAGTACGAATACTTTTGACACTTCAGAATATCTCGATTTTCAAAAAGTTTTTTTTTAGAAACAAGATTTAATTTTGAAAATACAGTGTACATAATTAACGTTGCTATGATGATTTTTTTTTAAAGTTATCTATTAAGATTATTTAAAACAATTTGGTTTTTGTTTTATTGCTACAAGATATTTTATAATAGGATATGAACAATTTTATCGTATACTGTATATGGGGTGCATATAACACCCTCGGAGCACAAAATTTTCACCATGGAACGATGAACTACTCACTTTTACAAAAATTAACTACTATGCTAGTTAAAGCAACTTGGTTTCAAAATAATACAAAGTTCAAGACAATTTTTGGATCTCAGCACTTGCATGCGGATGCAAAGGTTCAATGAACATATATTTTTTCACTTTTGAAACCGAATTACTCAGTAAATTAGATATTCATAAAGTTATTTTACTTGTTTGTCTTGCCCCTAAGTAATTTGGGATCGTATCATTATTTATTGACTTTTATCTGTTTCCATATAAAAGCAGGACCAATACAATATCGCCCTGCTGGTATAAGGAATAAACATTTTATGACAAAAGTTAGTTGACCGAAAATGAAAAATAGAACCTAACAGTAAGTGAAAAACATTAGGGATAGGGAAGATGATCTTTAACTCCTGTAATTGGATTTACAAAAAGAGAAGAAACTTTTTCGCTATTAATAGCGAAATAAAAAATTTACAAAACGGACAGAATTCTGTCCGTTTTGTGAATTTTTTTAATCTTAAAAATTCTTTGCGATCGCAAAAACCAGGTAAATTTTTTCGAGTAGGTACAAACGGCGGGGCGGATCATTTAAACGGTACAAACGGCGGGGCGGATCATTTAAACGTTACTAAAGCAAGTTATATTTCATTAAACGAACAAAAAAAAAAAAACGATTCAGATATAGTTTAAATTCACTAAAGATATAACATTTAGAAGGAATTTGCATATTACAATTTTAATAAATGACAAAAAAAAAGTATATAAGTTTATATTATTTTATAAATTTTATGAACTCTAAAAACAAAGTGATCCGCCAATTTACATTAATAATCCACCAAATTTTTATGAAATGATCCGCCTAATATTTTGATTGTTTGAATCGAACTCCTTTAATTTTAATGATTGTTCTACCAAAAAAGAATAAAGACTCATCAACCTGCCATATAAATAAATGAAAAGGTATCGCAACTGCAAAACAAGCAAAAACTACAAAAGCTCAAAAAAAAAAGAAAGAATCTAGGAAGTTGGAGTTTTTGTTAGAAGAAGAGATTTAAAGAGGATTTTAAGAGAAAAGAATTTTTAAGAGATTTAAAGAGGATTTTTAAGAAGAGAAAAAATTTTGTGATAAGAAGAGTATTTTGATGAACAAGCAGTTTAATAAGCAGTTGAATAAAAGAATTTCAAGTAACATTTTGTTTTTAAGCAATAAACATTCACTCTGGCCGATGACAACAGTAGGCGGATCACCTGATATAAATCGGCGAATCACGTTTTTTTTTTGTAGAACAATCATTAAACATTACCGAGTTCCATTTAAACAATCAAAATATTATGCGAATCACTTAATATAAATTGGCGGATCACTTTGTTTTTAGAGTTCATAAAATTTATAAAATATTATAAACTTATATACTTTTTTTTGTCGTTTAATAAAGTTGTAATATGCAAATTCCTTCTAAATGTTATATCTTTAGTGAATTTAAACTATATCTGAACCGTTTTTTTTTTTGTTCGTTTAATCTTAATATAATTAGTACTGGAACGTTTAACGTTTAACGTTTAATGTTTAACGTCGTTTCGTCATTAGTTACTAGGCTTTGAAAAAGCACGTTCTCTAAATGCACGCGGCCATTGGAGAAAGATCCCTTAAACGAGTTAAAACTTTTTTCCTTTTGGAATTTAATTATTAGTTTAGATATATTACATAAAGAATCATATTAAGATAAATGATAATCGTTAAGATCATATTATAATTGAAGTACGTATATAAAATAGTTATATATACATTTTTATTAGATAAAGTAGAAAGGATTTAAATTTTTATCAGAAAAAGTAAAAAGGATTTTAATCTTTTAAATCGTTTGTATTTTGTTTGTTTTAGCTTTTCTTTTAGCAGTTTTATTTTTGATATTTTATTTTTTAGAAGGAAAATAAGGGTATGGATGTTATTTAAAGTTATACTAATGCTATTTCCATAAAATGGTTATTACTACTTTGAAATTATTACTACTTTGAAATTATTACTACTTTGAAATTATTACTACTTTGAAATTTCTGTGATGCTATTAACTATTATTGTTCTTTTTTAGAAAATTTAGAAAATAAATTAAAATTTTGTGCCAACATTGACATGGCATTTCACATGTTATAGTATGTAAAGGTTAAATTTTGTTGTGAGGATTACAGTTCTTATGAAAAAAAAAAAAGAAGGTAAAGAGTATTGTTTGTAAATATATATTTTGTATCTTTTTGAATTTTCTGGCATCATTTTTAAAATTTTTATTTGCACACTTATAGCTGTTTTATCAATGTGTTTTTATAATAATGTAAAGTGTTTTTTTATTGTTTGTGTATGTGTTGATATGTGTTATATAATTGTTTTAAAAATGTGTTTAAATATGTATATGAGGTATATTTATTTAACCTTATATACATATTTAAACGCATTGTGTTTATAGTTGGTACATATGTTTATATTATGTTGTTTCCATGTTTTCAAAGTGCTGTTAATGTGTAGAGCAAGATTTGTCAACTTTGACAGCCAAGTGATGTACTTTTAACAGAGGGTTACACGATAGTTTTTAGTGTCAAACTGTTACTGCTTTAGGTCTTGCTTTTTTCAAGCCTTTGTTTTTAAAGATTATTCTAAAAATACATAATGTATTTTAATAACATTTTGCGTAATGTTGTTACTTATGTTTTGTTACATATGAATGTTATCTTACTTAAGTTATATTATATACATATATTAACTTATGGTGTGTGTTGTTGCTCTGATGTTTTTTTGTTATCTTTTGAGTTAATAGACATTTGGCTTAACTTCATGTTTGTGTCTGTTATTAAAATTGTTAAATAGGTAATTTTGTTAAAATCACTGCTTTTAATCATTTACTAAAAGCCTATACAAATTATTTTGCTATATATACTGTTTGTTTTATATCAATTTGATTTTTTGTCTTTAGCGCTGTTTACTACATGATTTTGCTATAAATATTTTGGAATCATGATGTTCCAGCATAAATTGCTATAATCGCTATCAGTCTCCCTTCACATAATGAAGTTGCAGTTGTGTTTTTTGGTGTACTACCTGTTTCTAGGGAAGATGTTATTTACCCAATAGGTCATCCTCTTAAAGCTCTATCAAGTATGTCTGCCAACTTAGATCCTATGGTTTATTCTCTATTTTTTCCAAAGGGTGATGCTGGTTGGCATAATCAATTGGTTCACAACCCTGAACGTGCTACATTGGTTAGAAATCATGTTACATTTTCTCTGTATTACAATATAAACTTTCAGTTAGACAATTTTTTTCTTCACTCTTTTATGGCAAAAAACTGTTTCAGCAATATGCTATTGATGCGTATGTTAAAATCAAAGGCCAGCGCCTTGCTTTCATCAGAAATAACCAAAACAAACTGAGAAGCAACCAGTATAATGTCTTACATGAGCATGTAAAGAATTAAATGCAATTAATAGGTTGTTAAAAGATATTTGCAACAACAACTTTCCGTTCAGAGGAAATATCATTCTTTTTGGTGGTGACTTAACGCAAATTCTGCCTGTTGTGAAAAGAGGACAACCAGCTGAGATAGTAGAATCGTGTATAAAATGTTCTTTGCATTGGCAATTGGTACAGAAGTTTGCATGAACTGAAAATATGAGAGTACAAGATGGGGAAGGTGAATTTTCCGATTAGCTACTAAAACTTGGGAATGGAACAATACCTGTCAAAGAGGAGGATCCTTATAAAAGATGCATTAAAATACCAAATCAGTGCATTATTAGAGAAAATAAATCGATTGTTGAAAAGATTTTCGGAGATGCTGATCAAAATGATTATTCTAAATGCGTGATTTTAACACCAACTAATGTTGATTCATTATCAATCAATGAAGAAGTGCTTGAATGTCTGCCAGGTGAGGTCAAAATTTATTTAAGTGCTGATCAAATTAATACTGATGACCTTAATGAAAGAAATGATCCTTCAGGTATGCCACCTCATTGTTTAAAATTGAAAATTGGTTGTGTAATAATGCTACTTAGAAATTTAGATCTCAAAGCTGGGTTATGCAATGGTACTCGAATGAAAGTTTGTGCTCTTCAAAATAATTATATTGATGCA
Organism: Hydra viridissima; assembly: GCF_058129835.1. NCBI lineage: Eukaryota > Metazoa > Cnidaria > Hydrozoa > Anthoathecata > Hydridae > Hydra > Hydra viridissima. The sequence goes on along the minus strand of NW_028324311.1, from coordinate 7,495,220 downwards.
GAGGATTTGACAGGTGTTTCTGGTGGTAAACAGGATTTTGTTCCTCAAATTCAGTTGGCTCCATCAGGTTCTAATATACCTTTTGTTCTGAAATGTCGTGAGTTTCCTGTCAGATTGGCTTATTCAATCACAATTGATAAAAGTCAAACATTTAATAGAGTTGGGGTATATCTCAAAAAAACCAAGTTTCTCTCATGGTCAACAATATGTTGCATGTTCAAGAATGAGAGCATTTAGTAGTTTGTTTTTCAAAATTAATAAACATCTCATTCAAGGTGTGGTAGGTGAAAAGTGTTACACAAATAATGTTATATTTTCTAATGTTCTTAATTTATAGTCTTAAGATTTTTATTTTGAAAATTTACTGTTTGTAAGTTGTGAGCACATTTTGTTTGTATAAATTTATTTATTATTTTAATATATATATTTTTTTCACAGTTTTTGATAAATATATCTGTCATTTATTATTGTTATAAAATATGTTTATTTGTGTTATATAAAACCATATTTGTTTATAGTTGTATATATGTTTAAATTATATTGTTTCCATGTTTTCAAAGTGGTGTGACTTGGCATTATGTTGAGCAAGATTGATAACCTTGCCAGCCAAGCGATGTATTTATAGCAGAGGTGTGACTTGGCAGCATTTAGTGCCAGGCAGTGTTACTGCTTTAGAGCTAGGTTGTGTTGTGTGGCCTTTTTAAATATTCTGGAAACACATTGTCTGTTAATGTTTAGCATAATGTGTACGAGAGAGTATGCAACCTTGATCTTTAAATCTAGGGTGTTTTAATGTCCTAAGTTTGAAGTAATTGAATAACAAATATTGAATATAAAAACAAATATACTTTATGTATTTATATGTTTAGTAAAAAAATAAATATAGTTAACTTTAATTTGGTTTTCTAATTTTGCCTTTCATATTTTAATTTGGTTTGTTATTTTCGCTGGATTTTAGGATCAAGAGTGTAAATATTCTATTGTTATGTGTTATTGTTGTGATGTTTTGTGTTCAAATTCATTTTTAACAATAAACACCTTCATGTTGGTGTCTATTGTTAAAAATGAATGATAGGTAGTTTCATTATTGAAACTTATTGCTTTTATTTATTTACTTAAAGCCAAGACAACATGCTAAAAATGCAATTTATATCTTAATTTGATTTTTTTTTATTTTATATATATATATATATATATATATATATATATATATATATATATATATATATATATATATATATATATATATATATATATATATATTAGTATTGTTAATCCTTTTGTACTTCGAAATAGATTTTATAGTTAAATTTTTGATAAATGTTTATATTAACTGCCATGTCAAAATAGGTTACTATAAATAGGTAAATCGATTTTCAGTTTTTATATGGTGTTTGTTTTTTGGTTTTTTTTTGGTTTTTTTTGGTTGTTTTTTTTTTGTTATGGTATTATAATGCCTTTTTTTTTTTTTCTTTAAGATTTACGATTGACGCATTTATACGATCTATAAAAAAAACCTGATTACCTTTTATTGTAAATTTTTGTCAGTTAAAATGATATAAATATATGCAATTAGTTCAATTTTTAAAAATCTTCTCTATTTTATTTCTAATTATTTGTTTTACGTAACTTTGGGGATCTTTTTAAACGGGGGGGGGGGGGTTATAGTTGTAGTTTAGCGCATTTGTCAAATATCGAGTTACTTAAATTTTGTAAGGTTTTAAACTAATTAATTATCTTAGTTTGCATTTGCAACACTTTTGAGGAAAGAAAAAATTCTTATATATATTAAAAAGAAAAAAATTGTTATACATGTAAATAATTGTTTTACATTTTATTATTCTGGTAGAAGGTCTTCATCAAAAACTTGATAACTTTTAATAAAGATAAATGTATTCTCCTTACCACCATTAAGGCAAAAACGGGGAAAGGGGGGTCTTTTATTAGTGTCAAATTATTAAAGAGAGTTAAATTTCGAGTAACAAAAGGAATTTTTAATAAATGGTAGCAAATAACCGTTTACTAAAAATTATTGAAACAAAGAGGCCATATATAAAAATGGTCAGATTAATGCCATAAATAGCAATAGTCAAATGGTCAGATATTTTGAATAAATTTATTAAGTTGTGTGCATTTAACAACAATTTCCTGTGTTAAAGAAACATGTATCAAGGGGATGCCAAAGAATTATTAATTCATGTAAAATTTACGTTCGCTTTATATTAATCTTATCAATTAAAGTTCACGTTTTAAAAATATAACACGAATTTAGCTTTACTTTTTCGTCAATTTAAAGCATGAGGAAGTAAAATTATTTTGTGTCAATAACTAAGAACGTATTGTTTTGAACTTAGTAATGTCGAGGAAAATGGTTCTGCCTTACACTGATATGACCTATTTCAGTTGTAAATTACTCAATGTTAAATAATTAGTAAATTACTTTACCTCCGCATATTTTTTAATTTGAAGGCGTTTTTCTAAAAGGGTAATAGTTAAGGTTTTGCAACTTTAAATTGTGGAAAACAGCCACTATAAATTAACAGACCGACCATAACCCGTATTACGGGTTGCTTTTTTGCTAGTGAAATATAACTTGCTTTAGTAACGTTTAAATGATCCGCCCCGCCGTTTGTACCGTTTAAATGATCCGCCCCGCTAATCCGCTCCGCCGTTTGTACCTACTCAATTTTTTCAGTGATTAAACTACTTGTTTTTTCTGAATATCATCTTGTAACTTCAAAATGGAGTTGAAAAGTAGCGTATTTTTATAGTAAAAGTGGAATATTCAAATATGAATTAGAGTACTTTCTAATTGTCATTAATAAAAATAAAATCCATTAAAATCCATAAAAAAAAAAGAGTGATGCAAAACCGCTTTTTTTTTTTTTTTTTTTTAAGCTTTTTAATGAATTTCCTTTTTATAATTGAAAAAGAGCCCATGAGCTATGTAAGTTTAGAGATAAATACTTTAAGTATGTAAATGAAACATTTTAACAGAAGGATATTTTAAAATAACGAATAGCCACATAAATGCTGTAAGGTAGATTTTTAACGTTGTTATATTTAAAAATATAGTTTCATTTTATCTAGGATATTTTGAAGCTTGCCAATATTTAAAAACCGAAAGCCATAACTTGTTTTATTTTGTAAAGAAGGAAAGTATTTTCAACTTCAGATTATCAAAGAACGACTTTTAAAACAAAGAATATTAAGATCTGTTTTGGTTTTTAATAATCTACTTAATTTATGTAATTCAAAGATCACTAGTGTATAAGAATTGAAAATGTTTCTTATACTCCTTAACAATTAAAAAGTTATCCATAATAATTAAAAGTAAATAAACATGCTAAAATGACAAAAAGATCGAAAATACAAGAGTTTGATTCTTTTTTGTTGATAATGGAAAATTCAAAAATGACTATTAAATTGTAATATTATTGTGCAGAGAATTTGGGCTACTTACAAATTATGGGTAATCAACAGAATTTGCATAAAGTTTTAGACAGCAGCATAGAGACTGTTAAGTATTTGAAAATGAAAGTCTCCATCTGCATTTTTTTGAGATGCTTAAACTGAAGTTTTGACAACTTATTAGTCTTACTTATTTTTGTGTCAATGAAGTAATACCTGTTTGGGTTTTCCAGTTTCAGACTGCAAGCATAAACTGGAAATTAAGAGTAAAGATACCATTTTTGATTAGTACCAATTTTGTCTAGATGATAGAGTATATTTTAAAACTCTGAAAGAAAAAAAAAGCATTATTCTAGGATAAATAAAAGGAGCAATATTTAAGGTCTATATAATGGATTAAATGGTCAAGGACTCCTACATGATCCAAAAAATGCAGGAAATTACAGTATAAAAGTGGTTGATAAGTTTTTTAGGTAAAAAATTGAAATTACAAGCATGAATTAGAGTATTTTGATCAATAAGAAAGACTGATGCCAATCTCCTCATTTTAAAAGATATCTTAAAAAAAAAGAGGAGAGTGGGGAAAGATGATTCAAAACTGCAGTCCACTGTTTTTGTTATTGCTATTGTTACTTTTATTTTGTATGTAGATGTTTATGGATGTATAAAAACCATGGCTTTAACCAGATCCCACTTTCTCCAGTTTTATGATGATATTATATTTGGACAACATGATATATTTTGTGATAAATGGAAAGAGATATCAAATCTTATAAAAACCACGAGGGATTTTGAATGGCGTATTATTAGCCCAAATCCAAAGGTATTTTTGGAATCTACCATCCAAAACTGTGCTAGTAATGATCCAAAAGTCATCTTTGAATCTATTGAAAAAATGCAGAAAGCATTTTATAGCTTAATGTTGTATGCCATAAATATTATTCGATATCCAACCAAAAAAGAGTTTCAAGTTATTAAGGTAATAATTGTATGTATCATATTATATTTATATTTATAATGATTACAACTGCACATAACAGCACCTTAAAGCTGTTGGAGTTATTAATTAATTTATTACATTTCTATAAAAGTTAATTTGTTTATTAGTGTATAAAAATTCAAATAAAGTTTTTGAATTGGATGCAAATAAATAAGTTGTTATTTATTAACAGAGTGGCTAGTGATCAGGGATGATTTTTCGTTAGTGGCTGGACAATGTTATGTTTAAAAATCTTTCATGTTTGTTAAGCAGAAGCACAAAGGTCTTCAGGGAAAAATCTGAGATTTTAGAAATCTCAGATTTTTTAGAATTGGTCATTTCTAAAAAATCTGAGATTTTAGAAATTTGAATCATTCTGATTTATATATTAATATTTACTGTCATTTGAAAGCAGTTAATTAACATTAAATTAAGAGCTACATTTTGAAGAAACTTTGGTATTTTATTGAGTTTATTATTAGAAATAAATTTGTAAAGTGTCATCTTAAAATATGAAAGAGCTCACAAATTATAAGGATTTTGAATTTTTACCTTGTTTCTATTAGAGTTAGCTTTATAAGTGATTATTGCTGGAGAAATGATCCTAAAAAAAGCTATGAAGCATTTTGAAAAATTTTAAGATTAAGAATTAAATAACCTTGTCTGTAAGTCTGTAAGAAAAGTATTTAAAAACAAAAAAATCTCTCATTTTATGTAACACAACTTTGGGCAATGATACCTAAAGCACCAGTCTATGAGTTTTTAAAAATAAATCCTGCTATAGTAATATTTACAATAAATCTCTATGGTTATATTTTTGTTTTTGTATGTTTAAAATAGGCTGCAAGAATTTAGGAACATACTCAATCTTACTTTCAAAGTAACTTCACTTTTTAAAAAACTGGCTATTAGGGTAAAATCAGGTGTCTCTTTAAAAAAAAGAGAAACATTTTTTTAAACTTTTATTAAACTAAATTTCCTAATTTAAGATAGGCTACATATGAAATAAAAATCTGAACTAAGTCTCTTTTTCACTCCACTGTCATCATTTTTGTTTGTATAAATTTCAAACACTTTCTGATGTAAATAATTATTGTACAAAGATGTAAATTTTTTATACTGTCTTACAGATCCAATAAGTCTTTGGTTACTTACCAAATTTTTCTCCAGCTCTGGATTGATCATTTGATTTTTTTATTAAAATTAAAGGTTACACCATGTATTACTGGATATGAAACAGTATGAGATATGTTTGATAACACTTTCATTTCTCAGCAAAATCATTCCACTTATAGTATGTTTTCATAAAATATTCTATTTCTTTGGATAAAGACATGCATTTATACACTGAGCTAGTAACTCATGAACTGTTTCATAATCTTAGCCTAAATTTTACATATTTGGTTTTCATAAAAGAATAAAACAGTGGTTTTTATTCTTTGGTAAAAAAATAATATAAAATATTAAGCAAATTAGGAAAATATAGTTTTAATAATTCTAAAAAATTTAATGATTAAAAGTGAAATTATCCTACAACTATTGCATTCATTATCAAAGACACAGAGTTTCATTACTATTTTGGTTTTAAATTTCATCCATGCTTCCAATTTTTCAAATTTCATTTATAATTAAGAAACTGCTAATAAAGACACTGCTTTCATGATGCTTCCAGCTGTAAATGTCTTTTCTCCCGCAATTATCTGATGCCCATTTTAGCAAGTGTTTCTTTGAACGTTTCTTCAAGCTCTCATCTAGCATTCAAAGAATGCCAGTCGCTCTTAAAAGCATATAACCCTGTAATCAGCATAAAAAGAAAGCAGAAAGTCGATACTTCACTTTTACTTCAATCTGTTTCAGTAGTTACTAAATGATTATGTTAGTAAACAAGATTTTTCTAAAAAGTGTTTACTTAATACACTTTATAACAATTTCGCATTTATTTTTTAAAAATTCATTTGAAAAAAATTTCTTAATGCTTCAAATTAAGCATGTTCAAAAGATTTTTTTGAAACAAATGAAAATTGTTTTAACTTCTGTAACTAACATAGTTTGACCAGTACTATTTTTACTTAGCATTTTTAATAACACAAATCAATATTTCCTGTTTTCTGAATTGGATTGATAAATTGAAATACCACAAAGAAAGATGCAATTGCTTACGAATTATAAATGCTTATGAAATATAAATTATAACTTTGCAGCATTCTTAATTCATAAGTAGTTGTACCACCAATGCATCTTTTTTAAATTCAAGTGATTATCAAACCTGCAAATTGTTTTCTAGCAACATTTGGGAAATCTTTTCACACAACGACTATCTTTCAGGAGCAGTTGCGCATGGGTATAAGTGCATTCTTTCAGGAGCAAGATATAAGTGCATGATTAGATCTTTGAAATAATTATTTGAAATCAATCAATTTAATTAAGTTTATTATAGTAATTTCATTTTAACTTTTTTACTTCTTCAATTTTGTTGTAATTTGATACAGTTACTGAGATTTATGAAATGATTTTCCTAGAGAAATTTGGGTACTCAATTCAAAGCAGTTCTTGAGATATTAAAATTTTTAAAATTCTAGGAAATAATATTTAATTTTAGATGAGAATGAAAGTAGAATAGAATTTTTCAAATTGAATCATAATCTAGAAGATTGTTCAATTGGTAAACATTTGGAAAGCAAATGCTGCAACTTCATAAACAATTGAAAAGACAAGTTTAAATAAATCGATAAATAAATGAATTGCTCTTTGGTTAATTTTTTGACTGTTCAATTGAATAATTTTATTGAAGCTTGTAATTTGTTACAAGATTTTCCTATTCTTACATTTAAAAATCACAATTTCATTATATATTTAGCAAATAAAAGCAAAATTGATAGTGAAACTGTTTCACTAGGTGACTGTCATTTCACTGGATGATTCTTCAGAGAGTTACAGCTTTGTCAAAACCAAAATGGCACTGAAAAAGAAGAGTATTTTTCAGATGGTTGTGCAGGCCAATGTAAAAACAAACCAAAAATTTAAAACGTGCATGAATCAGGATGATTTTGCTATGAAAGTACAATTTACTTATTTTGACTTGTGATGGTATAGGAGGTATTTTAAGGTGGTCCACCCCAATTCAAAATGTACTTTTTACATTTTTTTGAGTTGTTTTTTTTAAGTGATTTTTTAAAATTTCAGTCATTGTAGAACATAATTAGAGCACTTTTTTTAGTTGAATTAGTATATTAGTAGGTCTAATTGATCTCTTTAATGGGATAGATATATTTTACTTACCTAACAACGCCCATAGCAACCATTTTTCAAAGAGTATTTAAAATTAGCATCTCAAGAATCAATAAATACATAACAAAAATAAAACTGTTCAGTCTTACATGAGTTTTCAATAATTTTGGGAACATTTTAAAAGCCTATCGCGATGTGCATTTACTGTGAAGTGATATATAAAGTGACAACAGCAGTACAGACAATTAAAGTTATATTTTAAATAGAAGTAAAAATTGTAAGTTCTTCACAAAAATGCCTAGATCTTCTAAATATATTAAAAAAAGAGTATTTCGAGGTAACCAACATGTTAGGAGTCAAAGCACAGATAGTTTTAACCAAAACTGTGTTGAAAACAAAAGAGGAAGTGCAAGTGAAAAAAAGTTGCAACAAAATGTTGACTTTAACAATGTAGAAAATGAGCTTGATGAGGATAATTACAATATTAAAATAAACTTTAGAGTTTTAAAAACAATGTTTAATAATTGTATATGTAAAGAGTGTTGTTCAAATGATGGAAAGCTGTTACTAAAAAACAATTTACAAAACAAAAATGGGTTCTCATACGAGTTACAGTTATCATGTGATACATGTGAATATATCTCAAAATACTATACATCTCTTCAAAGTTATAAAAAAATCTTAACCTCTCCAGGAAAACCTGTTGCAGCGGTAAATTTTAATGCCATTGTAGCTTTTAGAGAACTTGGCAAAGGTTATGAATCTTTGCGTACTTTTGCAGCATTGATGAATATGCCACCTCCTATAACGCCAAAAAACTTTAACTATTTGACTTTAACAAATTATACAAAGCATATGAGACTGTTGCTATTCAAAGTACTACTAGAGCTGCATTCTAGACCAGAATGAATCTTTGTGTTGATCATAATGAACCTATAAATTGTCTGGTATCTGTTGATGGTACCTAACAAAAGCTTGGACATCAATCGCTAAATGGTATTGTAACCATAATTTCAAAAGAGAATGGAAAGTGCTTAGATGCCATTGTTCTTTCCAAAAAAAAGCAGAGGTTGTTTGTACTGGAAAACGAAAACCCTTAATCCTGGATATCTTCATTGGAGTTTAAATCATGTATGTGATGCTAATCATGAAAAATCATCTGGAGCAATGGAGTCATGTGGGGCGGTGATATTATTTTCTCGATCGATAATGAAGAATAATTTAAGGTACACTTTATATATTGGGGATGGTGATACCTCTTCATTTACTGATGTTGTTTCTTCAAACTAACTAACTTATCTAAATGTCAAAAGAAATTGAGCCTTCCATTAGCTATTCACAAAGTTTTAATTCCTATATTTAAAGTTCTATCTCATCAAGATTTACTAAAAAAGTGTCTTCATGGTCAAACACAGAATAATAATCAAAGCTTGAATAGTGTTATTTGGAAAAGATGCCCAAGAGATATATGTTAGTAAAAGGTCTTCAGAACTATCTTTAAATTCATCTATTATTTCGTTTAATGATGGTTTTCAAGGAGTTTTAGAAGTGTTTAAAATTTTAGGTGTTAACACTGGGAGGTTTATGATTGATGCTTCTAAATTACATGATGCATTACGTATATCAAAAGGAAATTATAAATCCACCAATAAATACAAAGTTAGAAGGCAAAAATTAAGAGGAATTAAAAAAGGGTTCTTAGATAAAGAAGCAGAAGAAGAACCTGCATCATGTTATGAATCTGGAGCTTTTTAAATAAAATTTTATTTTTGTTTTGTGATTTTCTCCACATTAGCTTTTTAGCGAATCAAATAAAGTTGAAAAAAAAAATCTTCTGATAGGCTTATTCTTTTTTTTTGAAATTTTCCCAGTTTGTTTAAAATATATTGGAAGAGGACTGGTAGCGGAATATTTATTTTTGCTTTTTTTTAAGTTTGTGTTTTTGTCATCAACCAGTGAGACCTTCACGATAAAACAAGGAACCATTATGGCAATGCCTATAACTTTTGAAATATTCCAGTTAAATAGATAAAACTGCTAGGGTATCTGAGTAAACATGTTAGTTGCTGAAATACCAAAGGGCATTAAAAAGGGTCATTTATCTCCTGAGAAATCTCTTTTTTTTAAAAACACACCAAAACAGGGAAAATGTTGAATAAATGAGGCAAATTGTAAGATTTTTTTTTTAATACTCTTTTTTAGTAAAAAACAACATAAATAGACTAATTTGAAAAATATAAAGTCAATATTAAAGAAATTCATTTGAATTGGGGTGGACCACCTTAAAAAGAGCCACAAAAGAAGAGAGTCTATTAAAAAACCTTCACAAATGTTTGAATTTTGTCTATCACATTTTAAAGATATTATAAGTTGATGATCTTCTCATTAATTTACACCACTATCCAAATTAAAACTGGCATTGAAAATGTGAAATAAGGCCAAAACAAATGGAATGGTATATGAGCTTGATATTCTTATATTGCTGAAATATATGTAATTGAGATTTCACAGAATCAATAATTTGCCTGCATGTGTGACAATGACTGATGGATTGTAAAAATTGATTTAAATGCATGATTTTCTTATCTTAGGATAAGGAAATTATCTTAGGATAAGGAAATTATTTATTTAAATCGATTTTTACAATTTTAATTTTTTAAGTTACTGTGTAAATTTGTAGCTAGTCTTAAACAGTAAATCAGGTCATATTTAAAGTTTGATTATCTTAAAAACTTTGGTGTGCAAATATCTCCAGGAAAATCATTGAGTTCTTTAACTATAAAAAATTACAACAAAATCAAAGAGGTCTAGTTAAACAGCCTTATTGAATTGATATGCCTTTACTTCTTTATCTAAGATTGCCTTGGAATTTATTATTCATTTCATACTCAGCATATGGTTTGATTTTGCATGAATTGTTTTGAATATTTTATTTTCGGTTACCACTTTTTTGACCCTAACATTTTCTTTTTTCAATCTTTGAAAATCTTTTGTATTATCATTAAAATTTAACTATTATCATTATGTTCTATGTTTTAATATATATGTGTTATGTTCTATATTTTACTATATATGTATTATGTTCTACGTTGTACTATATATGTACTCTGTTCTATGTTGTACTATATATAGTATTATGATTGTTATATTTAACAATAAGTTTTTTTGCTCTTTATCGATTTTGTTTTTTAACAACTGATATCATAACTTTGATATACTCCAACTCTGGCTTTCTGAAATTTGAATGAATGTTATGTTCTATTCAACTGATTATGGAATGAAGCTGCCTGTGAACCAGTTGAATCAAAAGAGACTAGGACAGTCATAGTGCTAAATGTCTGATGCCTGACATAAAGAGATATACAGTATATCATTTATAGTGTATTATAGTGTATTATAGTGTATTAATTTAAGATTTTACTTATTTTTTGCAGCGTTACACTGGCTACTACAAATTTAATATCGATTTGGTAATGGGTGGTTTGGAGAATAATGTCTTTCAAAGGATGGGTTACATCTTAAACGAAAAACATGATGAGTTCAGATTTGATTCGGAGAACATGTTCCAAAAAGAATTAGCATGGGAACTTTACCTGTCATATTTGTATTGCTCGCATGTTCATTCCATGTTTGAAAAAGAATTTGAAAAAGGTAGTTCAGGGTATGATGCAAAAGCCTTTTTTTTGTATTTCTACGATACCTCCAACTACACTAAAGAACAACCTGATTTTCTCAGAGATGACTTTAGGGCAAAAAATGAACTGCAACATGAAGCAGTAGCAAGATATGAAGAAATAGCTCAAAAAAACAATACCAGTTCGTATGATGACCAAAGAAAACCTGCAAATCGCTTTGTAGATCCTGATCCAACTGATCTATATTCTAATCATTAGATCAGTTGTATACTTTTTGTTGTATATAATTTTACAGTTTTTTTTTTATTGGTGGTTTCTTTAAGTATGTTATTTGTTTGTAGACTTGCATAATATTTTTTTATTTATTGTTAAATTTCCTTTTCGATTTTTAATTCTAAATTTGATTTTTAAAGCTTTAAAAAAATGTTTATAGTTTAATAATAAAATAAACGTTAATTTTAGTTTCCTGTTTTGCATCAAACTTAAGAAGTTTACTTTATTGTCATCTAACGAATGTACTACTTTTGAATGTACTGCTTTTAGCATTTCAATTCTTTAACTAAAAAAGTCAAGTAAAGAATGTCATTACGATATTTGGTTATTTAATATACATATGACGTTCGTTTAAGACAACATTTTGACTTTCAATATCAGCCAGTATGATTTGTCGAAACCAAACTTTGACGGCTGTAATACATCAGATTTTTAACCTCATATATATATCAGATTTTAACCTCATATATAACCTCGGCACTTAATATCAATTAGCAAGCAACGTTGGTTATGACCAGCTTTTACGTCATTGTCGAAATTCTGGCTGGTTGGTTGATATTGCAAGTCATGAGAATTTATACTTTTTGTATGGCATGAAATCGAAAATTTATACTTTTTGTACTGGCATGAAATCGCCAAAAAAAAAAAACGCAGGTGCTTAAGAATTTGGTCCAAGGTCTAACTTCAAAATCTACTTCTTGTAATGACATGGAGTACCACTAACGTTAATATTTTTTCATTAATCTGCATTAAACAAGAGTTGATATTAGATCCAAAGTTAAAATAATCTTGCCACTGGAGTTAAGGTTCAAAAAGGGTCATGTTACAAACGTTGATATCCTTCATTAACATTCGAAATAAGTTAAAATTAGGTCATCTAATCAATGTTTGTATTTTGATATCGAAGACGTTAAATATTAGTCAGATTTGTATCGATTGCTGGCTGGAACCAAATCAGAATTTATTGTAGGTGCATCTTTCTTCTCAAAGTTTTTACGACATTTTTGTATACTTTTATGGTATTTTTTTTTTTTGCTCTTTTAAATTTTAGAAAAAGGGCTTTACATTTATAAATAATCTAAAAATATCCCAAAATTTGTCCTGGAAATCTACAATTTTTTGTAGATTTCCAGGAGGTAGCAGCTTGCAACTGCTTTTATAATAAATCATCAAACATTTAACCTCTAGTAATTAGTGGTCTTATAATTTAAACAGCGCACAGTGGAAAATTGTAGAGCATCAGGATATTATAAATGTTTTTTTACTAATGTCACTACTGTCATTATATTTCAATTTTATTTAACAGTTTAATAGTCAATCATTACTATAATGCAGGAATTTCACATAATTTTATGTAAAAATAAAAGATTTGAAGCCTTATTGTTTATTACTTTTGCGGATGTTCATTTCAAACCTGTTCGCTTCATCACTTTAAAAGTGAATTTTCTATAAAACTTTCTAGGAATAAGTATAAAGTATTATACATTTTTGAAAAGCTCATGTTATGGAGATTTTAAGAAAATTATACATTTTTACTTATATGGTTCAGTTTAGGAGTAATTATTTGAACAATAAAATAAATGAAAAAAAAAAAATATTCTTCAAGTTCACTGAGACTTTTGGTAGTTAACCACGCTTCCCCACGTTTTACATTTAATGTAGTATTGTAGCCTAGGTGTTTATTAAAAACATGTATAAGAATGAGTTGCAGAAACGTGCGGTTTCCGAAATTATCGAGAAAAGAGTGATAAAAGTAAAAAAACAGAAAACCGCTTTTTATCGTGGTTTCAAATTTTGTTCATTTATAACAATAGCTTGGTATATGTTTTTTAATTTATTATCAATTTTTTATTGATAACATGGTATTCTTTTATTTTTGCACTCCTTTTGTGGTGAATGTACACTGCCAATATATAAAGAGTTGAAACATTTATATCAGAATAACAAATTCACAGTGGAAATTAAATCGACTCGTTTGAGTATTGAATGTTACTTAAGTTACTTTTGTGACTTGTTAAAATGACAACTTTTAAGTGTTTGAAATGTAAATTATTGCTTTCCTATATTGATGGAGGAAAGACAGTTGAGGTACTGTCAACAATTTTAAAAGAAAATTATCAACTTTCTGAGGACAACTTGTGTTTCATCATTGGTGATATTTAAAGGCACATTATTCCGTCTTTTAATAAACGATGGATTCTGGCGTCACGGAAAAAGGAAGCTATTTTTATCTAAGAATAGTGATTGGTTGGATATTGTGTATCTTTACCTAACTCAGAAGAGGCAATTACCGACTCCACGCCATCTACTTCTTTTGAAAAACGCGGAAGACCGTGCGTGTCTTATGGAGATTCGTCAGAATCCAGCAATAAAAGAAAAAATTCCATGTTACTTAAGGAATATGGATTCGAGCATATCTTTAATACATATCTTCAGGCGTTGCATTCAATAGGAGAAGAAGCAGAAGCAAAACTTGTGGAATCATTAAGGATTGCTGATAAAGACAAAAAAAATTAATATCGAGTTTTATGGAAAACGCAAGCCAGAAAAATATGCTAACTGATGAAGAAGCACTCAGCGTGTTTATTGATTTAGATTTAACAAAAGCACAATATTTGTACATGAGGAAGGTGACAAATGAACGAAACTGTTCCATATTTCCACCATATTGTAAAATTCAAAAAATTAAACAGACCTGCTATCCACCATCTTCTGCAATAGAAATTACGAACACACATCCGAAAATTCTGGAACTGCAAGATTTATTGGATCACACTGTAGCTAGAATTTTGACCATAGATTCCGTGTACAGTATTGAATTCAAGCATTTACTTTCATATAGTAAATGGGGCTGTGATGGTTCCTCTGGCCAAAGCCAATACAAGTAGAAACTTCCAGAGGAATCTGAACTTATTTCTGATGCAAATTTGTTTACTAGTTCTTTGGTTTCTATCAAACTAATTGATAAAGTAACTGGCGCAGTTGTTTGGCAAAATCCGGCACCTTCATATCTTCGTTTTTGTCGACCTATATGCATAGAATTCTGCAAAGAGACTTCCAAGAAAACTAAAGCCATTGTAGATGAAGTAAAGAGCCAAATAAATTCTTTGCGTGAAATGTGCAAGAACTTGATGAAGATACTCTGCAGCTTTTGAAAGTCAACGAACTGATTTCAGGAACTGAAAGTCCCTATGTAGTTATGATATAGTACCTTTAAGGTGGTACCAGGGTAAAAAACGGCTATTTTTGATAAAATTTTGAAAAATACCAAAATTAATGTTTTGAATTCTTAAATCTACCTATTTCAATATGCGTTTTGCAAAAAGTCAAAAATCTTCTTAATTTTAATCAAATTTGGCCTTTTTTTAAAGAGCAGTTTGGTTCTTGCTTCATAACAACGACCTTAGAAACGCTTTTTTTCTCGCTAAATCTCAATTTTTCAGAAAAAACAACTTTTCATAGAAAATAGATAATAGGCTGAAATTTTGCAGGTTTAAAGATGAACATGTTACGAATGTTGTCTGTGAAGCAAATTTTTGTTATTTTTTATTTAAAACTCATTTTTATCATGCTTTGGTCCCAAACTACCCTTAATTTTATATCTTAAAGTTCGAATGTCAACCTGGTAAAATTAAAAATGTTTTAAAAAATTCTATTTCATAGAAAACATTCTTAATTCTTTCCTTCTTAAAGAATTCATGTTTAAATTTTCAAGCAGTTTTGACTCTTTTTGAGTTAGTTATATTAGATGAAAGAATAAGCAGTTTTGGGGGTAACATAACACTAATTATGCGCATAATTAATGACGTCATCACTAAAAATTTTTTTTGGGCTACTGTTTTATATATTTTTTTTGTTCATTAATAGAAAAGAGCTAATGTCTATTAATAGTTTTCAATTTCTTGTTAAAAAGTTACCTTTACCCTGGTACCACCTTAATATACCTATACATTATTTCATAAAAACAACTATTTAAAAATTGTTATTAAGAAACTGTTTTAAATATTTCTATAATTAGTAGGTAAGCACTTTATGTATTTTTCGTCGTTTTTAATAATTTTAAGGTATTTTCATACATTTGTAAAGCATTGTGTTAAAGTGTAAATTAACAAACTGCCAATTTTGAAGTTTTTGATTTTTATTTATTTATTTTTAATATTGTATTACAAAAAATTCTTATAAAAAGTATTTCTCAAGAAGCGTCATATACTACTTAACATTTGTGCAAAATTTCAAATCTCTATTTTTGTTAACAAAAAAGTTATCGATTTTTGGTCCGAAACACACCTTTATTTTCCACTGTGCAGCGGTGTAAAATTTAGAATTACCAAAAAATTCACTGAGAAAACGTTAAACGATTTAGTCGTAAACACTAACGTTTCAGGTTTGTAAGCAGAGCGATACATTAGGCTACATTTAGACACACGATAACTCATCAAGAATAAGTATGTGATTGGTTATTGGAACATGGAGAGAAACCTTTACCTAAAGGCGTTAGTCAATTAGGTAGTTTGTAAAATATAGCAGTTTAAAACAGGAATTCATAGCAGAAACAAAATTTGTTTTGTCAATATTTAATATTGACTTTTCGCAGACGAGTTTATGAACGATTTGGAAAGAAACTTTAATAAAGTATATTACTTTATCTATTGGCTTCAGAAACTGTTATGTTACGATTGGTACCAAAAACGTTTTTTAAAAGAAGAATACTTCCATTACTTAGTCAAGAACATTTTTCATCAGTTTTATCATTTATAACAGAGGTTTTACAATCCTCTTCATATTATGACATGTTTACAAACATTAAATTTTGATTTAAGAAACGATAATCCGGATTATCGCGATATGGATATCGATATGGATATCGCGATATCCAAAGGTTCGTTTTAAAAATGTTTATAACGGGATATCATTAATCAAGTCTTTTGTTAAATTATAATACCATATTCACGATCCACAGCAACAGATGTTAAAAAATTATTAACATCAATATTTAGAAATGATAATTTTATTCACGGATATAAAGTGCCAAAATCTGTAGATAGAATCACAAGATCAGCCATAAGTAGTATCAAAACACCTGTTAAAGATGATTTTATGCCTTCCAAATTAAATGAAATAGTAAATTAGTATACATCGTCTTCCTGGTTGAAAGAAACTCCTTCAATTTCACATCAAAAATCACATATGACGCCAAAAAGTATAAACTTTAGTACACGAAGAAAAACAATAACTTTTTGTTAAATATCGAGTATAGACACCACTCAAATAAAACAAATTGATAATTCATTAAAATCAGCATCAAAAGACTTGAAAAGTGTATTGTTCGCAATAAACGCTCCAGAAAAGTTTAAAAGCATCATCAAAAATAATGATAAAAAAAGAAAAATTGAAGTTGATAAACTGTTGTGGATAAATCTGTCAAACATTATATCAAAAACAACTTTAAAAAATGTAGTTGAGTTGATAAATTTACAAACTCATTTAAACGACAAACACGTTAGAAAAAAAAAACAAACTCTCAGAAAATCAGTTTTGAAACTCATAGATTACATTTTTATGAACCAAAAACGTACTTCCACGCTGATATAGCTGACATGAACATCTTTTTTCCGCAGACTGTAAATTATAAATAACTATTTTCTTATAAATACTTTAGAAGAACTGAGAGCTAAAAAACATTCACCTTAAAAGAAGAAAGAAAGTTGAAGCTGCAGGTCGAAAAACTTATTAGAAGCATATAATGTAGAAAAAAGCAGCAAAATCAAGCAGCAAAAATCAAGCAGCAATCACAAGCACAAACACAATCACAAGCACAACTTCTTTAGAATGTCATGAATAATTCTACAAGTTCTAGAAAACTAGAAAATGGTGAATTAAGTTCAACCAAGGAAGAATTTGATAGAGCATCTAATGACAGAAAAGATATCTGAAAATATATTGACAAGGTCTTCAGAGGATTCTAATTCTAGAAAGCGAAGAATGAAGTACACGACATCGTTCCTCTCAAGTTTTATTGAAGAATTGGGAATGGCAATTTTTAGTAAAGGGTATCAAATTTGTTACTGATGCGTTGAGAATAGAAGTAATGAAACTTGGTTCTAAATATTTACAAAAAAACGAGGGTCATTTTTTGCCCACTAACAGTCGTTCTATGAACAAAACTTTGTTCAAAAAATAAATAAGTAAAAGAAGGAAATGGTTTTGGTGAGCAATGCGGTCATGGTCAGTTTATTCACCTTCCAAAAATTCTGCCTTTTGTATTTGCTATCTTCTTTTTTCCCGGTTTAATAACCAGTCTTATTTCTTTTTTCCGGTTTAATAACCAATCTTATTTCTTTTTTCCCGGTTTAATAACCAATCTTATTTCTAATTTTGACCTTGTTGTAAAAGAACACATAAGATTTGCGGAGAGTCTTCCTGGATCACAAGATTTGCGGAGAGTCTTCTTGGGTCCACTTTGTATCTTTTACGGAAATTACAGAACAAGTTTATTCACATCATGGCATCCACTGTTCGTGAAAGTTTGTTAGAAAGAATACGTAAAGCAAAGTATTATGAATGTTTGAATTGACTCCTGAAGTAGTTATATACAGTACTGTGAATAAGTTTTAGCCCACTTATTAAAACTCGTGTTTTTTTAACAGGTTTTGAATAATAGCTTCCGATAATTTTTTTATATAAAATAATGTCTAACTTCAAACAATACTAAACACTATTTTAACAAACAAAAGCAATATTTATCAATAATTTACATAGATTTTTGTATTTAGATATCTAACGTGTTTATTTTTATTTTATGCTGACCTAAACCCAATTCGTACCAGCTCGTTTATTTTTAGTTTGCTATTGCATTTTTGTTTACTTATTGCTGTGAAGGCTTCATATTAGATGATATTACAGTTTACAAAGATATTTCATAGATACTGTGTGTTTAATATTATTTTTTGTTTTTTTAAGGGCGAAACTGCTTCTAATTTAAGTTTGTTTTTTTTCTCTTTTTTTTTTCTTTTGTATTATTATTTTTATTGTTATTTAAGTAATAAAATGGGTAAAGTTCCACTACTGGAGCGTAAAAAAATTATCGTGCTTCATGAAGAAGGTTATTTTCAACGTCAAATTGTCCAAAAAATAAAAAATTCAAGGACAGCCATTAGAGAAATTATAAAAAAATTTAAAAACACGGGATCTCTTGAGGATAAAATTCGAAGTGGAAGACCTTTAAAGCTTACAAAACATGACATAAAGTTTTTAAAAAATGTGTCTCTGCGAAATCGGAAAAAAACCTTTAGTGAACTAGCCCAAGACATTCAGGCTGCGACTGGGACAAATGTTTCCTCATCTTGCATTCGACTTTATTTGTTAAAAGCTGGGTTAAGAGGATGTGTTGCAGTTCGAAAGCCTTTACTACGTCGTGGCAATAAAGAAAAAAGACTTAAATATGCAAAACAGCATAATAATTTGACGCAAGGAATGTTAAACCGTGTACTATACACAGATGAATCAAAATTTGAATTGTTCGGTAGCAGAAGACGACAGTATGTTAAAAGAAGGGAAGGAGAGGCTTATCACCCCGATTGTCTACATCCAACAATCAAGCATGGGGGAGGTTCTGTTTTAGTTTTGGGTTGTATTTCATCATCTGGAGTAGGTGATTTAATCAGAATTGATGGCAAACTGACAGGAGAACAGTATAAAGAAATTGTAAGACATTATGCAATTTGGAATGAGACTAATTGGTAATAATTTCATTCTACAGCAAGACAATGATCCCAAACATTGTTCCCGAGTGGCCAAAAATATTTACAGGACATGTGTGAGGAGGGAGTTCTCGAAGTAATGAACTGGCCTCCTCAAAGTCCAGATTTTAACATTATTGAACATGTTTGGGATTATTTGGATAAAAAAAGGCTGAATAAAACCCCAAAAATGTCGAAGAATGTTTTCGAATATTAAAAAGAAAGTGGGACAATATTCCACAAAATTTCATTACAAACTTATATGAACCAATTCCCAGGAGATTCGCTTCGGTGATCAACGCAAAAGGCGGACATACGAAGTATTAATTGTTTTTTCTTTTTGTATCATATTTTATCAAATTATTTCTAGATATTTTTGTTTGTAATATGTGTCTATAAACCTGATTTTTTTTTACTTCATAAGTCCTTTACATTTTTACGATAAAATCAGAAACAATTATAAACTTATGGTGGGCTAAAACTTATTCACAGTACTCAAGGCCGGCTCAAGGGTATATGGCGCCTGTGGCCATTTTTCAATTGGCAGCGCCCCCCCCCCCCCCCCCGTATAAAAAAAATAAATCGTATTATGGACATTCGTGGTGAACTTTCAATATTTATTTACAATTTAACCTTTCTTGGCGTTACAATAGCAAATGATTCATTCATATCTTCTAAGTCCAATTCTTTTACAATTGCTTGTTCTATTGATAAAATTGCCAGACCATCCATTCTATCCTGTGTCATTGTTGAGCGAATATACGTTTTGATTAACTTCATCTTGGAAAAGCTTCTCTCTGCTGTTGCAACATATACAGGTAGAGTTTTAAAGTATTCTGAGAGAGACTAAAAAGTTTCCCAAAGCTGCATTCAAATTGTTTGAACAAATAAAGACTAAAATATTTCTTGGAGAGTAGTTTCCCTTATAATGATTTCGCAAATTATTTCATTTCTTCAAACAAGTCAGTTCCAGAAACATCTTTCAACTTATTGCAAGATAATAATTTTTCTAAATCCATGCATCTTTTTAGTAATTCGTCTTCAGTAATGTCCTTGGCATTTAAACTGTAAAGAAAGTTGAACTGATTATTATGCTGCATAAGCATTTCAAACCGATCCTGCAAAGATCCAATAGCGTGATCTAAAATGCTGTTGAAGAAGTTAATCTTAAAATTGTCTTCTTCAGTCATTGATTCCTCTAGACTTTCATAAGCAAACATTCTTTTTTTGGTATGACCACGGCTTTTTTCAAACTCGGGCTCAATATCTAGCTCAACAGACAATTTTATTAGGCCAGCTTCCAACATCCAAGTAATTATCGGAGATTTCTGGTTCAACTGCGCATGTTGTAAACTCAACGACGGCGTCCATTTGGTTGCTTGCTTCAGAATGATTACAGTTGAGATCATTTTGGCTAGTTGATGGCTCACACTGTAATCAAATTTTTAAATATTACTCAAATTTTTAATGATATTCTAGTCTAATTTAAAATATGATGAATTGTTAAATGTTTGATTTTTTCTTACCTGAATGTTTTGAATACTTTTGGAATTAATAGATGATACTGATGATCATATTAATAGATGGTACTGATGATCATATTAATAGATGGTACTGATGATCATATTAATAGATGGTACTGATGATCATATTAATAGATGGTACTGATGATCATATTAATAGATGGTACTGATGATCATATTAATAGATGGTACTGATGATCATATTAATAGATGGTACTGATGATCATATTAATAGATGGTACTGACACAACTTCTGAGCAAGTTTTTAAATACTTCTCCAAACTTCACTAATACTTTGACAGGGAAACATCTTTTTCTTGTTTTCTTTTTAGACTTTTTGAAATCTTGAAAAATTTTGAAAAATTGAAATCTTAATCTAAAAACTATTTTATTTTTAATTTATATTTATATTTATTTTTTTTTTGTTTTTGAATTTTGAATTTTCTGTTTTTTTGGCGCCCCCTTTGAAGCGGCGCCTGTGGCCAAGTGGTGCTTGGCCACGCTGTTGAGCCGGCTCTGACAGTACTGTATGTTGACATAAGTTTAGAGAAAAATACTGTAAAGATTGAAGAATTACTTTTCAGTTTTATACAAATAAGCGATAAGGACGCTGTAAGTTTAGTTCAAGAAATGCTAAAGCAATTGGAAAGACAATATCAGTTTACAAGTTTGTTAGTTACAATGCTATAATAATGCTGTTATACAGTATCGGACAAAACATGGTGGACAAACTCAAATTTAGAACAAAAGTTGATCAAAAACTAAAAAAAACTAGTAAAACAATTGAACATACTATTTTTTATATAGTTTATTATGTTGTTAACAAAACTTAAAACTTTTGAATCATACTAAAAATCACTAAAAATGTTTTAAAACATATTTTCCCTAACAAATTGCATTTTTCTTTGGACAAAACAAGGTGGAGATTTAAAAAATCAGCTGAAAATTCAAAAAAATTCAAAAATTAACTTATCATTTTTCAAAAAACTTCAAAAGTTAACTTAATATTTGGAAG
The DNA here is from genome assembly GCF_058129835.1 of Hydra viridissima. Lineage (NCBI taxonomy): Eukaryota > Metazoa > Cnidaria > Hydrozoa > Anthoathecata > Hydridae > Hydra > Hydra viridissima. The sequence goes on along the minus strand of NW_028324311.1, from coordinate 7,473,417 downwards.
GACCTCCTTTACTTTTAATTACTGCTTTCATTCTTCGAGGCAAACACTCAATTAATGAGTCAACAATTCTCATATCAATCTCTCGCCAGGCCTTCTCGATTTATTCAAATAATTCCTCACTGGTCTTTACATTTGCACGCTCAATCTTATTGTCAATTATTTCCCACAAATTTTCTATGGGATTCAAGTCAGGGCTTTATGCAGGCCGCTCCATTATGGTGATATTCTTGTCCTTGAACCATTGTTTTACAATATTTGACGTTTGTTTGGGATCATTTTCTTGTTGAAAAATCCATTTTAGGGGCATCTCCCATTTAGCATGTGGTAACATAACATCTTCCATTAAATCTTTGTAAACAAAGCGGTCCATAACTCCATTAATTTTGTGAATAGGACCAGTTCCTAGAGCTGAGAAACATCCCCAAACCATAGCAGACGTTCCATGCTTAACACTCTTCTTAGTATATTTAGTATTGAATCTAGTGTTCTTTAGTCTCCAGGCTCGCTTCTTGCCGTCGCTTCCAAAAAGGTTATGTTTTGATTCATCACTAAAAAGTATGTTTTTCCACTGGTCTACAGTCCAATTTTGGTGGCTTTGGCAAACGCAAGTCTTAGGCATTCGAGAAAACAATTTTTTAAAATGCTAACGATAAAAATTTGAAACAAATCAGAAGTCAAGATCAGAAGAAAAGTAACTCAGCTCTGAAAAATAAAAAAATAGAGGCTCAAAATCATTAATTTTATATTTTTTAATCGATAAATTTGTTTTTTATGCTTAATTAAATTTATTATAAAAAACTGAAGCTCATTTACCTGTTGGACAAAGTTCTTTTGCCCAAATACAAACCCCTATTGATGGATATTTTTCCGTAAAACATTTTGATGTTTCTTGTATAGTTAGTTTTATTGCCAAAATTAGTAGCATACACAGATAAATAACAATCGGGGAACAAAAAAAACTTTTTCTTTGGTGAAAATTAAACTTTATGAAATTTCATAACTGATTCTAGTAACATTTTTGACGCAGATTCCAGTGATACCATCACTTTATTTCTATCAGCTCGTTTAGCAAGTTTATGGTAATAATTTCATATTTGATATTCTCAAGGTTTTTGAGATATTAATATGAATATCTCAAAAACCTTCTGTTTTTTAACGAGGAATTTTCGTAACTTTGTTGATGTTGTTCATATATTTTGGTGAAAACATCCACAAAATTGACTGAAACTTCTTACATTGGATCATTAAAAGATAAAGATAAGTTTTGTGAAAACTTTATGTTTTATGCTCAGTGAATTCATCGTTTGTTAGCAACCATTCGCTTTTGGATTCCATATTTGTATTGTCTGCTCATGACACCAATTCATGATTTCCATACAGAAGCAACAACAGGTTATAAAATGTAGTGACAACAAGCTGCAGCAATTTTCTATCTAAATGTGATTCCATTAACTTAATAACTCCTTTTTTCAAACCACTATACCAGCAAGCACACAACGTTGAAACAACGTTGAAATAACGTTGATCGAAGTTGATCAACGTTATTTCAACGTTGTGTGCTTGCTGGGATTGCTGGCCATTAAATTAAACACCAGAATCTTAACGTTATTTTTGCAGATAAAGAGTTGCTTCAGCCTGAGAATACAGTTAGCTAAAGAAGAGACAACGAATAATTTTCCTTCCTTGTATTCTAGAGCCATAGAAAGAAGAATTGAAAGTCGTTCAAATGTGTCTCCAGCATGTCTTTTAAAAGCTCACCATTCCATTTGGGAGTATAACCGGATAAACTCTACAGCATTAGGGTCCATAAGCTGGTCATTTCTAATGCTAAACAATAAAATAAGACCAATTTTAATCTAAAAGTTTAAATTTAGAATGTAAATAACTTTTGTTCACGTAAAAGATTCATGAGACGGATGCAAGTAAAACTATTTTATATAGAATTTTTGCAACATTAACAAGAGAGAAAATGTTGAAAAAATATTTAGTAGGTTAACTTCAGTCGGAGATAAATGTTAAATTTAGTTGGAGATAAATGTTAACTTCAGTCGGAGATAAATGTTAACTTCAATAGGAGATAAAAACAAGAGTTATTGGTAATAATTTTTGTAAAGAAAACTTTAAAAAGTTAAGTTCTTTATGTTATTTATTAAAATAATCAATCAAAGTTAAAACAATACGTTTTTTACAATAAGTTCGAGAAGACAATTTGATTTTTAAAGTTCTTTTCAGAACATGTTCAAAAAGATATTTCAAAGTATTTGGCATCCATTCTATTATATGTTATGTAAAGTTGGAGGCATGGTGAACAAACCATATTCTTTAAGAATTAGTTTCAAGGTCTTAAAACAATAAGATTTAAAGTCTTTAAGTCAAGATGATAGTGTGCAGATGATGTACAAGATGATAGTGTGCAAGATGATGTGCAGTGCTTAAAATTTTTCTGAGCTTAAAAAATATTCAAATTAATTTTAGTAATTCCAGAAAATATTTCCGTTGCCTCAAAGGTTTTTTGGTTTCTTTAAGCACTTTTAGTCTTAAGGTAAAAGTTCCACTTAATTGACATCTAACAATGAACATCATTTAACAACGACCATCATTCAACGACAATCATTTAATGACCAAAACATAATCTTTTTAAAAAAACTCAGAGTTGCAAGATTCTTGAAAGAATACGATTACCAGAGAAAAACCTTTGAAAAAGTTGATATTGTAAGCTGAATCAGGTCACAACATAATTTCAAAGTCTGATTTCCTGCCATCCTAATGGTACTTTAGAGGTATTTTCTAGCTTTAAATTGATTTCTTTGATAGGTTGTCCTAAATCTACCATTCTTGGGCTTTTCCAGTGTACAGTAACAACAAAATAGAGGCGTAATTCAAATAAAGAATGATTAATAATATTTTCATTGCCGATAATTTTTTTTACCACGATGTTTAAAGAGAATGCATAGAAAACACATGTTTAGAGAATAAAAAGCTGCATTTATTGATAAAGAGAAATAAATGAAAAAAATTAAACTGTGTTTTTAAAATATGAAACTTAGTAAAAATTTTGAAAAAAATTAGATATTTCATTTTTAAACATGAAACTTTATAGTTTGAAAGTCTTATTTGACAAGCAAATTTTAACCCAAGTAATCATCGATAGTTACACAAACACTCAAACGGTTCACAACGAAAAATATGCTCTCTCAAAAAAAAAAAACCATTCCATATAATCAAGCGTTCATATTCTTTCTTTTTCACCAAAATAATCTTAACAGATGATGAATACTTCAGAAGAACAACTGAAAATAGAAAATAACTTAAAGCTTGATAAAAACATAAACAATAATAAAAGATAAATAATTAAAAAAACCTTCAAGATGTGACAATAATAATGATGATAAAAAAATGTCTGAATGTTGTGGATCTTGTGTCCATAGAATGAAAATAAACGTATCCTTCCGGTCTTATTTTTGGTAGTGAAGGTAGGGGAGGAGGATAGGGGAAAATCTTGATGAAAGGGATTGTTAATTTGAATGAGGAGTTGAAAACAGCATTTTGTTGTTCCAAAAACAAAAAATCGCAGCAGCTCTATGTATTAACAAAATAACAGAACAATCAAAAGTAATTAATAAAGAAATAGTCGAAGAAAACTTTAAAATATAGTAAAAATAATAAATAAAAAAAACATTAATACAAAGATTTTTTTTCATGATAAAAGCAAACATTGACAACAGTTGCAGGCAAAATAATATTAGTGTAATGAAAATTAACAAATACATCTTTTTTTAAAAAAATCATTTTTTAGGCAAATGAAGTACTGAATAATGAACAAATGATGTGATGATGTCATGATGTGATGATGTAGTGATGTGATATGTGATGATTAGGGGCAGGCGAAAAACACGAAAACACGGAAGCCGTGTTTTCCGTGTTTTTCGTCATTTGCCGTGTTTTCCGTGTTTTCTGAGAAGTCCATGATTTTGTAAGATTTACCGTGATTTTCTGTTTTTTTTAAAATTAACTCGCTCTATTCTCTTACTTACTTGTTGTTAGTGATAATTTCTTGACGTCATCTCATGTGACTCACCTGTCATTTCCGGTTAGTAATTACCATTTTGTCGTAAACGAGTTGCGTGTCAATCAATAAACACCTTACATTTAATTATGTTGAAGAACGCCGTAAATGTTTCTTGTGCCGAGCGCGCAAAACAGTATCTCAAGGGAACTTTGCACGCCGACGATGGCCGTCTCTTTTGCACAAGTTGTAACGTTACGTTAGATCATACGAGAAAAGACACTTGCTAACACCTATGCACACTCAAAAACGTAAAAGTCTCGATGAAACAAATGAAACTCGTGCGAAGAAGCAAGCTACAATAACAGGTGCATTTAAGGCGGTATCTGATTCGCGTATTGCAGGAAATCTTGCTCAATTTGAATTAGTGGAGACATTTACTGCAGCTAACATACCGCTAAACAAACATTATCATCCAAAGCTAAAGGAATATTTACAGACAAATGTGGACCTTGGGGCACTGCCATGTGCAAGTCACCTACGGCGCGATTATCTACCGAAAGTTTTTGATGTTAATCATGATGAATTGAAAGCCCGTGTTGAAGCAGCATCTTCAGTTGTTGTAATCACTGATGATGGTCTTATTAAGCTGGAAGTCGCTTTCATATCAAGCTGCACCTCTGCACTTGTTGAACTTCTTACCTGGTTAAAAAGTCTTCAGGTTCAGATACATCTGGCTTATAATCGAATAATGGATCTGCTGGCAGGTAAACAAAACACTACATTCAATTAGGCCTGGATAGTGTCTTTCTAATTTGGTTGTATAACTTGCAACTAGTGACATTTATGTAAATGTTGACAGTATAATAGCAATCGTTGCTACAGTATCAAATCAACATTGTACATCAAAATAAAAAATTTTAATAACTGATGGTAGGCCTAACTTGTTTTTGTGATTTACAAATTATTCAGACAAGTCGGAATCCACTGATCTACCAGAATGACAGCGTGCTGCGTACAGCGATGCTACAGCTAAACTGACGCAATATTATTACCCGGCTACTGCAGTACGCTTCACGCAGCCTGGACTAAGATTTCTCCTATCAGTTCGAATGTTCAATTCTCAGTAAGCTAAAACTTTGACCTACAATGCATTCCTTGATGGCATTTCGGGCTACGATGATAAGAAACGCATTATAACAAGTGAAATTGCTGCCTTATAAGCTGGCTGTTAAAGAGGCTGATGACGATGTGAAGCCACCGACATTCTGGCTCTCATTACGTGATCGTTTTCCACATCTCTTTGAGCTTGCTGTTCGTTATCTGTCTGTACCCTGTAATTCGGTAGATGCGGAGCGGAGCGTTAGCCGATATACGCTTGTTAATACACCACAGCGTCAAAACTTAAACGACGATAATTTAGCGCTTCACGTGATGATGGCTTTTAATTCAGTAAGCTAAGAGCTAAGTGAATAATTTCCAATTAGAGACTTCAGCAACAAAGTTGAACAAACGGTCATAAAATCTTAGTTAAAACACAGTTCTTGCTTATTGAAGTTATTGCATTATGAATAAAAATGTGGCATTTTGATGCCGTGTTTTTTCCGTGTTTTTACCGTGTTTTTTGCGATTTTTATTAAAGTACGCCGTGTTTTTCGCACTTTTTTACCGTGTTTTTTACCTGTCCCTAGTGATGATGTGATGGTTTGAGAAATAAACTAAAACTTTTCAAACTTTTGCTATTTTTATTTATTTCAGTAATTTATTTAATTCAGTAAGTTAGGTTTAAAAAAAGGTTGCACAATAACTGTAGTACTGAATTTTTTATATCGCAAATAAATAACCAAACTTTTAACTAATGATACAAAATTACTAAAGCAATCATAAAAAAAAAATATTTAATCGCATGCCCAATATTCTTAATTCTTATTCGGTTAATCAGATATGGAGTTAATCAGATTTCGACAACTTTCTAAAGGAATATTGTTGCAAGCAATAAACGAATTCTACAGGAATGTTGTACCAAGCATTCTGGACAACACTCCATTACTCTTGCTGATTTTTTGGTTTTTCTCTAAAAATAACCTTTTTAACATCTGTCCAAATGTTTTCGAAAGGATTGAGATTAGGTGATTGTGCAGGTGACATAACTTCAATTGTCTTCTCTACTAACATTTTCACCATTACAATGTAGCATAACATTAGGTTGTTTTATGGACTACTTTTTTCATTTTTGTACAATGTAATTCAACAACATGACACTCTTCAATTCAACAACATAACACCCTTCAATTCCACCACATGAAACCCTTTAATTCCACTATATGGCATTATTGTTGCACATCTTTTGCTCGGAGTTTCATTGTGATAGTCTTAAGTGTTTTCAAATGACCACTGTATAATATTCGTAAGAGAGAAAAAAATAACAATTGCCCACACCGTTGGTATAATAAAATGATGGTGAAATTGACCTTACAAAAGAACACATTTCTTACAAAAGAACACATCAGCACATTCGTGGCCTTATTAACTTTAATCAAATTAACTCCCTAAAAACGTTTAATACATGGAACTGTTTTGTGATAAATTTTCAGAATGGTTTTTGCTGTACTGCTTTGTGACTATTTGCTGATCAAAATTGAAATTACACCTAATGACGTTCCTCTCTCTCTCTCTCTCTCTCTCTCTCTCTCTCTCTCTCTCTCTCTCTCTCTCTCTCTCTCTCTCTCTCTCTCTCTCTCTCTCTCTCTCTCTGGTGTACGTCATTACACGTTTTCAATGGTTGCGGCTCACATTCCTCGTGGTCACATTCATGTGGTCATTCTTGTAACCGAGACTTAGGCTTTGTAAGGAAAAATACAATTTTTTAGATATTAGCTAATTGTTTATTCGGTTTTCATGCAGCAAGGAAAAAGTCACGGCTGTAAAAGATAGTGAATATGATAGAAACTAAGCATCAGCGTTTTTGTTATTTTCATTTTTATTAAGCATCAGCATTTCGTTTTTTTAACAATCTATAATAACAAATAAGTACAGATTTCTATAGTCTTTTAAAATAAAAGCGAATTTTCTAAAGTTTGTTAAAATAGAACTCTTTTTGCGTTTAAATAGCAAAAGTTTTTGGTGTGAGAAGTTTTTATTCATGCATAAATTTGTTTTTTAAAATAACAAATTTATGTATGATTAATAAAAAAAACAAAAAAAAACGATAGCCTACGCAATGTCTGGAAGGGTTAAAACAAAATAAAAACGTGAGATATTGAAATATTTCTTCTTCAATATTATAACTTTGTCTAAATTTAAATATAAAAATTATTTTAAATTCAATTTATTTCAAATGACTGTTAAAGAAATTTGTATTTTTTTTCGTTTATTATTCTTTTTATCAGCGGAAAATCAAAACGCCGTTGTTTAATAGAAACTGACTTTATGGCGTTAAATGCTTTCATATAACCGCTATAAAAGGAGAAAATTTTCATAATTGGATGCTTTAATGATCTGAAGAGACCGTAATTCCTGGAATTTGAATTAATATCTTTAGATTTTAAATCTTGAATTAATATCTTTAGATTTAGCGAGCTGCTACAGCGTCCGTGAAGGATGAGCCAAATCTCAATTTAACAATAAGATTTTTTCCTATCAGCACTGCAAAGTTACAAAAAACTATAATCCTAGACCGTTTTTTAAGTGGTACGAGCGCATGATGGTACCAATCCTGACATACTTCATAAGGAAGACATCGACTCTGACAAACATTGATTATTAATTTGTGTATTTTATGCTCAGTTGATTTTTTTGTATGTGCTTAATGCATTTTATTTTTTACTTTTTTCGAAGGTATCACTTTAAAAGAAAAAAAAGGAGGGCAGGAGGCATTCAAATTTTACCAACCTCAGCCCCAATAAAAAATGGAATCGGGTTTGGGTTCCAGGGAAAACACTTGAAAAAAATGTCAGTTCAAAAATTTGACGATGCATAGCATGACAATATACTTCATGACAATGTAAACAGTTAAGATGGACTTTTGCGTCGTAAATGACGTACCTTCTTTAAGTGTAAGAAAAGTTAAAACAATGAGTAATTGAAAAAATCTTCAATTTTTCAGGTTATAAACAATATTATTATGGTGCGTACATCAAATTTTTTCATGACACTTAATACAAATTTTGCACTACTGTTTGTTTCCCGAGTTAAAAAATTGTTAACTTTCGTTAGGTGCCCACAAAATCTAATACTTTTTTCATACAGCAACTTGAAAATGTATCATTTCCCAAAATATTTCAAAGGCAAAAAATTTTTAGCCGAGCGAAGACCTACGCAAAAGTAATTCTGGGATCGTAAACATCAAAACGTCAAAACGTGGTTTATGCTTTTTCAGAAAGATAATTGATGCGAATCTGTAATTCTTCGTTGATTTGTAAATTTATAAAGTATTTACGCAATACCAACTACATAAATACGAATATAAACACCAACATCAGCAATTTCTTAATTCTTTTTGTCACAATGTAGGCAAACTCTTTTTTATTACCCTTGGAATGTTTCCGTCATAACCACTATAACGTCATAAACCTTCTAATGTCATGAAAACGATGATGTCGTTTATTAACATCTGATTTAAATTCTTTATATAATAACCAGCAGTTAACGAGGGGCATTATAAGATGAGCTGAAAATTTATTTTTTGCTTCTTTCAAGTCATCCAATTATTTTAGACACTTAAAATTAAGAATAAAAGTAACCCATCTTCTGATCATCTTGATCAATTTTCTTCCCAAAAAAGTTTTCAAACTTGATCAGGTTGTTTCATTAGCTGATGACGCTAAAAAACTTACGGAAGATTTAGATTTGCTGCAGTGAAATTTCACTGCAATTTGAAATCCAGGTTAAAAAACGGGTGCTTATATTTAAAGGTTATATATAAAAGTTGTATTTAAAGGTTTATATTCAATAGTTTAAGAATATTTGCTTTTATCACTATTTTTAAATTTATCCAAATTTTAATCTTTAATTTTATCCCTATTTTAATCCTTAATCCTAAAAAAATACTGAAGACTACGCCACGCTACCTTAAAATAAGCGAAGAAAAGTATCATAGAAAAATTACTGAAGCCTAAGCTACCTTAAAATAAGCGAATAAACGTCTCATTTTTTAATTTTAATCTTAAACAAAAAAATGGTTTTTTTTTAATCATGAGCATATTTTAAGGGAGAAACGGTATTGTTCTGTTAGCCAGGTATTTCTTGATATTATCGCTTTCTTTAACTCTTTCATTAAGACCTTTAAGGTTAGGATAGTCGTCGAGCAAGTGTTCGTGGAAAGCACCATTTACTGCCACTAATGCAAGATCTGCTATTGACACCTGAGAAGAACAGTTAAATAATTAAGCAGTTGCGACACTTGATATGAAAAAACTTTAAAAAAGTTTAGTATCAAATTTTCAAGAGCTTTACAAAAAAAAATTAACGAAATTTTGAAAACCTTTGTTCCAACAAAATATCCCGTTCCATTTTCTTTCAGTATATCCTCGATAAAAGTCAGTCGCTTCTTAACTGCTTCACTAGAATAATATTCGTCGATAGACTTTTTCTAAAAGAAGAACAAAGAATTTACTGGAAAGCTAAAACTACAGCGTCATCGCACTTAGTCGTTCGTACTAAATTGTAGCATTATTGAACATTACCGTTTCAAAAGGTTAGCTGGATCACTTATAAAAAAACAGTTAGAAAACTCGAAAAACTGTTAAATACCTTTTCTTCTTCGCCTAAACTTTTATTAAAATATAATTTATAATAATCCTCAACGAACTCTTGAATAGTTTCTGTCACTTGATCTATTATAACTTTTTGTTCGTTGTTTTCTCCATAAAGTCCGAATTCGTTTGCTAAATATCGGTTTATTGCCTGAGATTGACAAATAACTTTTCCATCCACTGCCAAAGTTGGCACCTGGCCCAGTGGAAATCGTTTAACTAAAAAAACAATGGCAATTTTAGTATATAAGCTTTAAGATGATATATTTTTTTATATTGCGGTAACAAAATGTTTACAGTGTATCTGTAAAAGTAAGAAAATTATCTATGTATCATTCCTACCATCATTTTTAATATTAACCCAATCAGGACCTAATTTATGTTCAATATCTTCAAACTCCACACCAGCTTGGTGTAAAAGTAACCTTGCAAGTTCACCACGCGCTTGTAAATTAAAGTACTCCAAAACATATTTTGGCGCCATTATTTATGCTTCTACGTCTAAAATGAAAAAAAGTTTGTAAAACATAAAAATAAAAAAGAACCTTAAGTTAAAGATAAATAATTTAAAGAAATCTTATAACAATGCACACCCCCTGTGTAATGTTTTTCTCTCGAATACATAAGAAAAAATGTTCAGCCAAAATGTTAAAAAAATCTTGTGTAAGAAAATGATATTGTGTAAGAAAACGATATTGTCAAACAGTGCAAAGTCTATTTGTGATCGGCATCACGAACATCACCTGACACTGAAAATATGTCATTATTTTTAAATACTATTTGCTTAACATATTTTTTCTAAAAACATTTCATAATAACTGTAAAATATTATGCAATGATTACTTTGTATCTTTTACATTCATAAACATCGTTAGTAAATAATAAATCTCTATTAGCATGAAAAAAATGCAATTCGTTCCAAATCATTGAAACAGGAAATGACAACAAAAACCTTTTTAAAAATGTTGCATATGCTTATGCGTATTTTCATCTTTAACTAAATTTATATTTTCAGGACACATAATTGTTCAATAAGCGGAATAATTTTACAAATACCAAAAATAAAATGGGGGAGCAAACAAACTGGTTGAGATTTTAGAAAATTATTATGCAAATTGGAATCTAGGAGTGGTAATATAACATCATATCGTAAATAATACTCTTACATTTCTATATGCCTACATATGATGACCTAAATTTTTGTAATAATTTATTAAATAGTCAAAGCAAATTTAACTGCGGTTTTTAGGACAAACATAATTTTGCAATGTTTAAATGAAGTAATGTTTGCTTGACCACTCTCTCTTACAATTTTTTTTAACAAAAAATATCTTTACCTATCCATTTATTTTTACCTATCTATGTTATGCTTCAAGCAAGTAGTGGTAAAGAGGGGTTTGGGACCAAGGGTTCGAAGGGACCATGAGGATCAAACTCCTACTTTACCTTTACTACAAGAGTAATGTGTAGCATAAGATGACTGCTATTGTTCCCATGGCCGCCGAGAGGGGGGGGGGGGTGGACGGGGAAGATTCCCGGGGCCCCGTTTTTGTACAAATATTTTTTTAAAGTAAATTTTAAAAAATTTTAAATAGTTTTGACTTTTAAAAGATTTAATTAACTTTTATTTTTAAATTTCAAAGACCAGAGCACGCTTCTTTTGGTCCTGGGTATATAATTGATCATAATGAGGGCCCCTTAACAAAACTTCCCCAGGGCCCGAAATTTCTCTCGGCTGCTATGTATGTTCTATGTGCAATCGCTGAAATAGAAAAGATGGTTGCTTAAAGACAAGAAAATTTTAAATGCATCTTCAGTAATAAACATATCTGTTGCATGCGTAAGATCTCGCTGATCTCTTTCAGTTCAGCTCGATTTTCAAGAAGTGCTCCAAAGCGTTTCCACCTTAGTACAATAATGGTGGATCGATTACTCCATCACTGCAGACTATTAAACCATAGCTGCATGGAACCTGTTTAAAGATTTGAAGAGTGGAGTTAGAAACTATTTTGTTAACTGGCTGATTTAATTCTTCAAAGCCAGCATAGATAATATAGGGAACACGCATCTGCTTGCAACAATTAACAAAATTTAAATAATTTTTTCGCAGTAGTTTGGTATCTCAGTGCATTGTGCTTTATCGCTTATACATTGACAGTTCGCCTCATGAGATTTGAATAAATTCTAACTAGAGAACACATGTAGACATCGATGGATGCTTTCTATTTCTACTTTTGACTGTTTTTGTATAATACTCATATATTTGATCCATACATAAAGGTTCTTTTCTAAATGATTCTTTACAGGATCATTTTTATCTCTGATAAGTAGCAGATCAGTAATGCGGCTGATCTTCTTTCAAATCTACAACAAATCTACAACCCCTTATTCTAACCAAAGACGTTCATCGAGAACTCAGCGTTTTGCTTCTCAAACTTTGAAACAACGAAAATTTCCGTCGGAAGTTCCGTTTTATCAAACTTTAATTTGCCTAATTGTTCCAAATACTTTTGTCAGGTCGTCTGGATGTTTCCCATGTTCTACTGTATATCATGTAGATAGTATTGCGCAAATGAAACAGCAGTTGTTCTCATTTTTAACAATTACAACTCTTTTTGAGATATATGATGGTGCTTTTGTATATAAGCTTACTCGCAAGGGTTGTTATTCAGAGATTAAAAAATCCATTGAGCAACTACTGATATACCATCCAGACTCCTCATTCAAATACTTATCAAGGTATATCATGATTATAGCTTGGGAGTCATCGAACATGTCTTTTATGTTACCGCTGACTAGAATTAATCTGTTAAAAAGTTTTTGTTATCTCAGATGGGATTATTCATTGAAGGTCCACGTTGTTAGTATCCTTTTTGAGCTTTGACCTTGTAGCTCTCATTCTCAATACTCTCATTCTCACCGTGGTTTTTTTATCATTATCATTTTCTGTAGCTTTCATCATTATCATGGTCTTTTCTGTAGCTTTCATCATTATCATTGGTCTTTTCTGTAGCTTTCATCATTATCATGGTCTTTTCTGTAGCTTTCATCATTATCATGGTCTTTTCTGTAGCTTTCATCATTATCATTGGTCTTTTCTGTAGCTTTCATCATTATCATGGTCTTTTCTGTAGCTTTCATCATTATCATGGTCTTTTCTGTAGCTTTCATCATTATCATTGGTCTTTTCTGTAGCTTTCATCATTATCATGGTCTTTTCTGTAGCTTTCATCATTATCATGGTCTTTTCTGTAGCTTTCATCATTATCATGGTTTTTTCTGTAGCTTTCATCATTATCATGGTCTTTTCTGTAGCTTTCATCATTATCATGGTCTTTTCTGTAGCTTTCGATCGATTTTTCCGTTTTTGTACCATTTTTGTCATAAAATAAGTGGATTCTTTTCCAGACTATATCCAAATAGCAAAACTGCTTTGTAGTCTTTTACAGTTTGAAAGGTAACCTTTGTTTAATGGTATAAAATCACGATCCGTGTGATAATGGTATAAAATCACGATCCGTGTGATACTTTAAAATATATATATATAGTGGCATATATATCTTGCAAAGGTTTCCGGCCAGTGACTTTTCGTAATCCAATTTAATTTTGAAAAAGACTAATAATTTATAATCATATTGAGATGCTAGTATGAGATACAGGAAACAAAATAGTATAGCAAAAGAGTATTATGTTTTTATAACTTTTTTTTTTCCAGACGTTTTGTACAACAAGAAAAATTACAAATCTAGATGTTCTAAAGTAGACTTAAATTAAATTTTTATGTTGATATTTTGTAGTTATAATCATTGTAGCAATAACAGTCGCATAACTTTTTAGTCTAACTAAAATTAGCCGACTAAGTTTTTAGCGTAAATTTAGTCGACTAAAATTAGTTGACTAAAACAAGATTTAGTGCTAAAAAAAACTGAATAACCTATACCATGAAATGATATGAACATTATATGAATTATAACAAATAAATCTATTTATAGACATCCATCAAAACTTATTGTTTTTAAGAAATTTAAAATACGTAATATTATTTGTGACAATTAGGTAATAAAAATGTTTTGTTAGTACCAAGTGTTGCCATAAATTTTCTTTTATTGAATTAAATAAAAATTGGTTTGTTAGCAGAACAACTCCGTCAAAAACAGTTTTTAACTTTGGTCACAACACTAAAAAATGGTCTCTGACTACACGGTTTCATATACATTCTGTGATTACTTATCAAATTCCATGCGGAAAATGATGTTTAGGTAGCTCTTCTAATGTATTGAAACAAAAAGTGCCTGACACTATGCTGTTTCAATTCCGGTCGTGACACGTCATCTATCAGCAGCTTCTGTTCAAACATAAGCACATCTGGATGGCGCCAAATTGATGAACTTGCTAGAATCCATTCTCGTGCTGAAAAATTTGCAGTCGCAAATGCAGAATTAGAACCCGCGCTTACCTTACCCGCTGAGATACAAAAATTAAATGTATTATAAATTATTGCGCATGATGCAATCGCAGAGGCATACGTAGAGAACAACAGCTGAGTTTGTTAACATAAAACTTTTTTTGTGAGCGATTGAGGCAGCATCAGTTGTTGAGCGAATTTCCCAATCCATATAAAAGTTCTTGCATCGGATTCTAGTATAGAATCATATTTTTGAAGAAAAAGAAATGCATTTGCAACATGTATGAGTGTATCAAAATATTAAATATACAAATATTTCTCTCATTCATGTTAATTATAGCCACTGAAAACTATTTTGTCAATGACTGAAAAAACATCATCGATGGTCATCCTCTTTCGCATAAATTCATCAACACGATGACCATAGCTCATAATACCTGACTCCATACTATAATTACAATTTAAAGAAACCCATCAAATAAATAATCTACTCTATGCGACCATTTTTCATTTACAATGAAGTTTTTAAAAAAACTTTTCAACCCTGTTTTTATCCCTACGACGAACCATGTTTGTATCTTGAATAGTAACTACTTGCAATTGTACTTGTACATGTCGAGTTTGGATGCTGTGACCTTTACGTTGTCCATGTTAAATGATTGGAATGTGTATACTATAAATGACTAAAGGTTCATCCAGAACTCTAATGTTCTAGTGCACCTACTGCTGAAACAGGAAACAACTCTACAGTTCTACTGCGCTTACTATTGAAATATGAACTTTGTAGCCTGAAATGACTGCAAGTGTAAAGTGTACTTATAAAAACTGCGATAAGAGTTTTGTATACAAATTTTGTATAATTCAAAGTTAACGTATTCCTTTCCATCAAGTTCAAAAAGAAATTTTAAAATGTTTTTGAACTCCATTATACATGTCGTTGATGAAAGAGTGTCACATTCTTTATATTTTATCAATAGCTTCGGCAGAACCAACATATGTGCACTCATAAGTGAATCATCTCAAGGCCATCTTCCATTGACCCGCTACCAATGGAGTTTGCAAGTTGATAGTAAATTTAAGTAGTGATTGGCAAACAATTACGCTCTGTTGTTCACAACAATTTGTGGAACTCATTATATCGAGAGGTGATATTTTAGTACTAACACTAATATATATAATAGCAAGAATTGCGATCGAGATAATCACTAATCCACCAACGACAGCCGCTATCATATCCTCTCTATGATTACCACTCACTGTTGCTGTTGCCTTATCAGTCGTGATATTTGTTGTTCTGTTTTTCTTGCAATCAGCAATTTTTCTGCCGGTCATGGCACCGATTGCTGTTCCAGTCTAGCTAGCTGTCATACTTCCTATCTCCGGGTTAATCCTTTTTTTAGCATTATTAATTTTGACTGTACCAAATATACTTGCTGGAGCTTGAAGAAGCTCATTTTTATACTTAAATCAAGTCTGTCATGAGTGCCAAGTCTTATGGTATGAAATATAAACCCGGCAAGAGAGCAAACTTGAGATGACGCTTTAGATAAAATGCTTTGATATCTAGCAATGTCAGCAGAAAAATCTATCGGTCTTATTATGTGCCTCGAGAACATCCGCAAATTGAGCACTAGTACCTACAAGCTACAGTACCTACAACCACAATACTTGCTGCAGCGCTCAGAGTACTCAAATATTGTATGCACGAATGAACTCAGAAATTTGCCTTGATCCCTGATGCAATGAGGCCATACGTTGTATCTGGTAATTGATATCTGTAATAAAAGTCACTAATTTTTATGAAACATCGCGGATCATGATTAAAAAGCTAAGGTTGAAAACCAAAAATTGCTAAAGCGAAGGCATTAACGGCATTTTCTTGTTAACCTTTTTCAATGCTGTGCTCTCTACACTTATCTTTAATGTATCAAAATTTGGTGCAGCTGGTAATAATATTCCAACGTGAAAACGTGAAAACGTGAAAACAGTATAAAGCTGGCATAAATTTATTTTTAGTGTAGAAACATTTGATTCCGACACCTCATCCGGCTGTAGATAGCCTTACAGCAAATGATATCATCTCGGCATAATATTCTGAGAATCTTTCTAATAGCTTGGTATGTTCGTGTTTGTAAAACATATGATAGTTGCTTGCTCAGATACTATCTTTTAAAGCTTCATATATATCCCAGAGCTGGATAAAAGAGCTCACCACCACAAATGTATTGGCGAGACTTGGATAACTAGCATAAAATCCAGTTTAATTGGATAATCACTATCCCATTTAATTGTAAATTTATCCTGAAATTTATCTGTGACAACGACTACGATTTTATGTTTAGAGCGCGCACTTCTTACAGGTTGCCGTTATTTTTAGTTAAACCTATTTACGGTGATAACGATGAGTGCTCCAACTGCTACGAGTAATACCCACAGATTTTATGCAAGTCATCAACATTTGCAGCCACACGGCTGTTTTTTCTGCGAGCGAATGTTGTGCATTTTTTAGATTATCGAGAATACCTGGCGGTTTTGGTAAACCTGGGGGAGTCTGTGGACCTGGGGAGGATTTTGTGTAACTACTTTGGCAGCACTTTCGCTAGCTAAACCCTCAACAATAGCTGTAATGGTTCCACCTATAGCAGTTAAAACAACTGCGAAAAGATGGCTGTAATTTTTTCTCCAAACGTTAGTTCTGAACCACGTAATCTTTTCACTAGATCTCTGATCATATCTAATCGCGAATAATAGCTAATATTCTCTATTGAAATATTTCTAGCTAATATTCTCTATTCAAATATCTTCTATGCACTCTACTGTTAAACGCTCTGCTTCACTGTTTAGTAGTTCTGTGGTCCTAAAGATTGTCAGTAATGATAATTGAATTATGGGATTATTTAAATATTTTGAGAACAACTTTATCAATTCTAATCATCTTTTTTTTTTTTTTTTTTTAAACCAAATTTTCCTCCCTTTCAAATAATAATAATACGGTAGTTTTAAAAAAGCTGGTTGTAAACAAAGAAAATGTATTCGCAAGTGGAAGTGAGAAAATTCATTTTGGACCAGTGGCTTAAAAATCGTTTTTAAAAAAAAGTTCCAATTAAATTTCTAGGAAAAAAAGGATAAAGTTCAAAGAAAACTGTCAGTCGTATTATCAACTTGTGGACTGAAGGTCACAAATTGGAAACATAGTCGAAAAACCGAAAAAGAGGTCTGTCATGTTTAAAACTTGATCTAAAAGTGATGGTTCGGGATATCGAAAAAAACAACAACTGGTGTTCAGAGTCAATAATGCCAGAAGTCAAAAAGAAATATTGCAACTAGACATACAAGAAGTAGGAATTTCCTAGAAGTTCCCAATAGCAAATTCAGCAAAGGCTAAAAACGCGGTTGAAAACTACTACAAGAGAAGTTTCAAGGAAATTAAAAGTATATTATAATGGATGAAACCTTCTGCAAACTCGACTGCTCGACACCCCCCATGCCAGAAATTTATTCAATATCAAAAGGAACGAAGATTGAGATTTTTCTAAAACCAGTTCAAACTGAAAAATTTGGCTTCAAAGTTATGGCTTGGTAACCCATCTGATTGTGTGGTTCCAAAACTAGGTTATTTTTTACGAGGAGAAAAGAAAGTTTAAAAAAGCTACTTATGCTTTTTATCTGAAAGCATGATGACCCATCCGTCTTCAGGTCTGGTCTTGCATCTTGCAATTATTTAAGAAGTATAATCGAATGATATCATAAAAATGGCGTCAATTTATTCCCGAAAAACATGAATCCAGCAAACGTGATGTAAATTCGTCCAATCAAAAATTTTTGGGCAAGCATGAAACGTGAGCTGCAAAAGCAAAATTACGGTAGGTATTAATTCCGCTGAATTTTGGGTGTGACATGAAAAAATTTTATGAACACCGCAAAAATCTAAATCTTTAACTGAAATATTAGGTTTTACACTGGAAGCTTTACTCCCATAAGTTAGATTAAACCTATTAGATAAAATTTCTGAACGCAAGAAATTGTGGAATTTGTCAAAAGGTTTTAAATGCAAGTTCTTCACCTTCTATTTTAAAACAACCACAAAATGCTGCACAATCTACTCTGAAGTTTTCACCGGGGCGTTTTATGATATTAATCAACTAAATATAGTATTTTCCGGATCTAGCTTCAATCCACAGTTGTTCACGTTCCAGGTCAATAACTTCTAAAAGTATGCTTTCGAACACGAAGCTTGTTTCTTGAAACTGGAATACTTGATAGTTCTTGATCTTCCACTTTTTCATTAAACTGGCCCAAAATTAGCCCATCTCCATATAACAGCTACTCTAGCCATAGTAAAGGTGCTAGTACTACTTAGAAAGCTAAATTTGTGCTCTTATTATGCAATATTCTTAATCTAAAAATACAAATAGCGCAAAAAAGTTCCAAACTCTTTAAATATTTATTCTTTCTGACAAAAGCTCAGAGAACCACAGAAAATAAAATTCCTTCATGGTTTTTTCCACTGCTCTTCTAATAAATGGTTGCTGTTGTAACCAGTGAGACAAGACAAAAGTGATTGGTGTAGTCTGATATTCTATTATACCTTTATTAATCAGAGGTGAAATGAAAGGAAATAGCTTCTATGGCACGTTAACTGATTTTATCATGAGGTTTGTGATTTTTTTTAGAAGAGTTAATTGAAGACATAAGTGGATGAAGGTGTTATGTTACACCAATATGGAACTGTCCCTAAACACTTACATCCGCGTTAAATCGTGTTATGGGTGAATTAATATGTAACATAACTCCTTCATCCACTATGAAAATCGTATTTTAGCACATTTTTGTGCGGTGTCATTATGTTCATGTGAAAGAGCGTTACTTAACACCTTTATTTGTGTAAAAAAGTGGAATTTTGTATTTTTGCGACATAACGCCTTCATCCACTTATGTCTTCAATTAACGAACTGTTAAAATTAATAAACTGTTTGATGTGGAAAAAGCTATTTAGCCGTTCTTTGTTGTCTAGTGCTGCTTGTATAGTCGAGTGAAACTTTTCACAAAAGTTAGGCTCCACTATTTTGGAATGTGTAGCTTTTTTAACTGTTCATACCAACGTTTCTCTCTAAAAAAACTAGCAAAAACAGAAACCTAAAACATTACATCAGTATTTCTTTAATAATTATTTGATATTTACATGCTGCATTTACTAGTGCGGTATTATTTCTCGTGATAGAAAAAATTTTTTTTTCATTACTTCCGTTTCTTAACGCAATTGCATTTAATTATCAAGTAGAGATTGCTTATTTGATTAATTTAACTTTGAAATTTAACAATTAAATCATGTTTACTTAAATTGATCATAGTTTTAGTCAAGGGTGTTCGACTCGCGGATTTTAGTGTTATTCGGTCAACGGGAATTATGGGATGCCTAGTACAGCCAGATTTGTAAACAATAATACTTTTACAAATACATAACTTCAGGTTTAATCTACTTAAAAAGCAAATGCTTTGTTTCAACAGCGCTGATGGAGCTGAAATATAATAAATAATGCAAGCATAGTAGTATATAAATAGCTTTTTATACTATTACGTTTGTTATTTATTTGAATAAAAAAAGTGGTATTATATTTAACTTAGGAAAACGTAAGTTATAAATATGTTTTTTCTATCTATTTAAAAAAGAAATACATAATTGACTTATAAGTTTTATTGAATTATGCATTACTATTTCTAATATGCACATTTCAATTCTTAACTGCCCTCTACAGTATGCTATTAGGTTTGTAACATAACTGTATAATACTAACATAAATAATTTCAATTAAGTTTCTTTCAACTAAGTATAATATCTACTTATGAAGAACACGAGCCATTTTTTTAGGGCATTTTTTGTTACGTGGAGCTATGTTGTGATTGTAAAACTTGACGTAATATTAAATCCGCATATCAACAAAATTGTGGATCAGTTTTTTTTCTAAATGCAATACAT
Organism: Hydra viridissima; assembly: GCF_058129835.1. NCBI lineage: Eukaryota > Metazoa > Cnidaria > Hydrozoa > Anthoathecata > Hydridae > Hydra > Hydra viridissima. The sequence continues at coordinate 7,453,276 of NW_028324311.1, read as the reverse complement.
GTTCAGGATGAAGATTTTAAATGAAAGTAAATTTGCAGTCTTTCTTGATTGCTTCAATAATTGTTCCTGCTAGATATTTGTATGCAAATATTTTCTTAATGTGCATAAGAAAAATAGCTTCCATAGCTTTATACAAGAAAGAATTTGGTTGTAAATAATTGATTCTTCCATTACAATTCTTGATACTGATAAACTCTTCATAAGGATTACCAGAGATTTCAGAAAGTGGTTTAGACAAAATGTTTCTACATAATTGACATAAAGACACTTTTTGGATTAGCCAACCAACAAGATAACACAGAATTGGTTCTACAGTTTCAGAATAAATTTGTAAAACTGAACCCTGACTTTGCATTGGTGGATTTACATGATGATGCGGAGTCGTACACCCTTGGTTTTAGTATAGTTACAAATTTTTTGTGGCTGATATTTTGTCAATAATAAGCGTAGTTTGAATAAACTTCAATAAAAATAAAATTTGGCACCGAAATGATGTGAAAATTAAATAACACCCAACGTTTTCACAGGCATCAAAAAAATGACCGTTCACGTTATTCAACGTATTAAGTCACAAATTAAAGACCGTTCACGAAGTATAAAAGTACAAAGAATCCTTTTGCTTAGTTGTTTAGAGCTTCCCTTTCGAGAAAAGTACTTTTATAAATACAAAGAATCCTTTTGCTCAGTTGTTTAGAGCTTCTCTTTCGAGAAAAGTACTTTTATAAATACAAAGAATCCTTTTGCTCAGTTGTTTAGAGCTTCTCTTTCGAGAAAAGTACTTTTATAAGCTGAGATAAGAGTGTTTTTTTTACGGAAATTCTATTGCCAAAAATTTCCACTGCAGTTTAACCATAAAAATAAAATAAAAATGTACGGGACTTTACTAACTCAGATTTGCTCTTCTTCAAATTAAAACTATTTCTTATATACTTTAGAGCGAATTAAATGGTTACGAATATATACACTTTTATGAAAAAGTTTAAAAAACCAAATCCAATAAAATTCTTCTGCTCATTATGTTACGAGTAAGAATTAAAAAAAAAAAGAAAAAAAAAAAAAAAAAAAAAGGAAAGTTTTTCTTTGATTCTATCATTAAAAATATTACCAAAAAAAAGAAAGAAAGAAGACATCAAAAGCGGTTGAACGTTAGTAAACTCCATTCTATGAAGAACTGCGCATAAGTCAATTTCACTTGACATCTATTTAGCAAGTGGTTCAAAATCTTTAATGTTTCTTGAGCGGAAATATGTTTGATTGCACATACATACGATATATATACATATGTTTACATAGATGTGTGATCACAGTTTGCTATCGTGGATCCGGTTTAAGCGATCTAACTGCTGTGGCAGCTTCTGGAAACATTGTATTATAATTCGCTACAGGAATAGCCACTGCACGAATAGTTCGACCTGAAAGAGAGAAATAAATTGATTTTGTAATAATTCAATACAAACGAATTTTATTTAGAACTCTAATCTCAATAACAAATATAAGTTTACCAGCAAACCATCTTCCGTTGAAGGTTTGTAAAATTTTCTGAGCCGTGTCAGGAATAAGTGTTTTTATGTATACATTTCCCTAGTTAAAAAAAAAAACAAGCCAAATTCAAAAAGTGGTTTCAGCCGCTTAAATTATTATCTTGGTAACAAATATACGATAGTATTCATCAAAATGATAAATTAATAACTGTTCGACATGTAATTATGATCAAAAAATCTTTGATTTAGCAAGCTACGTAGGGCGCTCGATAATTTCCTAGAATGAAATAAATGACCTTGAAAGGAGCGCCATTTTTTTTTCTAAATTGGTAAAACTTTCAAATGATACGAACTTTAATTTAGATGTACCAATTCGCTCTTTGTTAACAAGTCAGGTAGTGTTTTCGTTTCATACGAACTTTAATTTAGATGTACCAATTCACTCTTTGTTAACAAGTCAGGTAGTGTTTTCGTTTCAATGTAATTGTGTACTTTGGGAGAAAAAAAAAGAACAGTGATTGAATTCTTATTTTTGAGAATTAGATAACTGACGGTTATAGATAAGTGAAATAGCTAAGGCTTTAGGCATCTCAAAGGGTTGAGTGGGTTATATGTTACATAAAGAGTTGAAGCTTTGTGCAAAATGGGTGCCACATTTGATTCACAACTTTACACCAGAATAAAAACAGCAGTTGAAAAAATCGATAAATGTCGGTGTAAATGCACCAAATAAGACAAAGACTGCTCCATCAGCAGGAAAGGTAATGGCAACAGTTTTTTGGGATTTAAAAGAAATTATGTTGAACAGTTATCTTCAGAAAGATAAATCAATCAATTCTGAATAATATCAGGGTTAGTAAAGAAAAAGTAAATTTTCATCAATAAAATTACCTGGCCACCATTTTGACAATGACTAAAATTAATTCTTTAAAGTAAAAATTGCTAGGCCATCAACTATATTTTCACCAGATTTAGCCCCCAGCAAACTATTGCTTATTTCAAACCTGAAGAAATTCCTTGCTTAAGAGCATTTTACATTGAATGAAGAAGCAATTGCAGCTGTTAATGTGCATTTTGGAGACAATGTGGAACCATTTTATAACGATGGAGAATAAAACGTAAGACAAACTGTGTTGAAATACAAAAATTTACATTGAAGTAGTAGGAGATTAATTGAAAAGTAAAACTTATTTCTTGCCAATAATAACTATTTTTCATTACTGTTGTTTTCATTACTATTCTAGAAAATTATCGCACAGCCCTTGTAAAGGTCACAGAATAAGTAAACTTCCTTAAATCAAACCAATAAATGAAAGCATCAGATAAAAATTGGATCAATACCGCACACTTACCTCTGCACTTATTTTATCAATAGAGATATGAACAACAATTCCCATTTTTGTAACCTCTTCAAGAACATCATTTCTAATATCTAATTCCCAATCAGGTTCTGTCTCCCTAAAAGGGAAAACATTTTAAATATCACCAACTTTAAAACCAATTTTAGATACTAATAGTGGAGTTTTAATGAAAGATAACAAAACTGAACCTACTTCCTTGGATCAAACAGGTTAGAAAGTATCAGACATGTACTTCCAGCTACATTCATCAATGGAGAAGGCAGCATAGCTGGTATAATAGGTGCAGTTGGAACTTGCAAACCTTAACATGATATATATAAGTAAAAGCAAGATAATAAAATGTCACAGGATAAAGAAACAATATAAACATGTTTTTCACAAACTTAAAAAGAAATGAGCTTATTAAAACGATTTAATACAGGGCTGAAAATATTTATTCTTTCCTGATCAATGTCAATTTGTTTTAAGGTTTTATTATATAGCTGGTATAAAAGGTCAGACATGTATGATCAATGAGTTCTGCCATTACACTTATATTCAAAGTTAATTTTTTTTGTATATAATAAAATCAACTACAGACACAATTGTAATGGCAGAATTACAATTGTGCCATTACAATTGTGTCAATTTTTACAATTGAGGCAATTTTTGCATTTTTTCAAAAAGATTTTTACTTAAGATGTGAGATTTACATAGTTTGTAAAACTCACATCTTAAGTAAAAATCTTTTTACAAATCCTACTGCAAAAATGTAAATACCAGGATTTAGTTTTTTTAAAAAAAAATAATGACAAAACTACAAACTTCTATTCATTTGAAAAACAAGTTTAAAACAACTTATTTAAAGCTATTTCTGTTCTTTTGTTCAGAAAGTTCAAATATTTAGCAACTGTTCTACAAATTGTCTCTGCCCACTCTCAAATATTTCCTAGCAGTAAACTTTTGAATAACATTCATAATATTTAAAATGATATACTTTTACCAAATTAGTGTCTAATATTCTGATTGTTTATGTCAGGCATATGACGAAAATTACTCATACCTGGTGTGAAGGAAGATATAATCTGGACCTCTGAAAATTTGTAGATTATTACATTATCAGTTCACAAAATACTAAGAGATTGAATATTCAAATATGGAAAAGCAAACTTTTAAGGCATAATTCGTTATTGTGTTAGCATAAATTCAATATCTTTTTTTTTAAAAACCTCAAAAGAACCCAAAAATATAGCAGCAAATGTAAATTTTAAAATACACCATTTTAACCAATTCAAATGTCTTTTGAAGCCTGATATGCAGTTGTATTGTGAATAAGGATTTATAAGTGGAGTTCAGGAGGTGGAATTATGTCCAGAATAAATCCAAACTCATCCTGGAAATAGATTCTGTTAATAGCTGAATTCATAGCTAATGCTTGGATATATTCTTATGAATGTACTGTTAGTATTAGAACTGTTATAAAAGGTACAAAAGTTCATTTGATAACAATGCTTTTACATTGTTTTAAAGACCCTCATGGTTGCATCAACGTAGCAGTTAAGAGAAATTATTCTATGATGCTTCTTCTAACAAAATAATCATTCAGCATGCTTGTTTGCAAGATTTTAATTGTCTATGAAGTTTCAAATCTTGAAACTGTATTTAACTATGCAAAATATGTACAAGCTTTTAGTCATCATGTAGAAAGAATTGATGTCTTAAATCTTTACTTATATTTAGGTTATACTAACACTTTTGTCTGAAACCAGAATAGCAGGATAAAACATTTTTTCTGCTAATTTTTATGGGCAATATTGAAACACATTAGTAGACACTGTAGAGATTGTATTTGCATTTTTTTTTAACAAATAAAATAGGTTTATACTTTAAACATTATATTGATATGTTTTTAGTTGTAATAAAATTTTAGATGATATATTAATTTCCCAAACTATTATTTTTCTATGGTTCCAACAAACAATCTCAACACAATGCAAATAATTTTTTTTTATTAAAAATTACTATTTCAAAATGCAAAAGGAAAATTATGAGTAAGCAGTGAAGGCCTTTTACATGGGAATGAGCTCCAGTGACATGTGAAGACATTTTAAGTATCCAGACAGACGGTCTTCAAAAAAACGTCTGGTGAGCATTTACAATATCAAAAGAAAACCCAGAAGCAATCTCAAATTTCTAGCTGCTGCCAAGTTTAAGGACCATAATAAGAGAATACCCTTAAGACTATGAGAGCAATCACCAGGGACATGAATGTCAGAAAAGAAACATTCAAGATCATATCAGAGCCAAATCTCTAAAATCATCAAAAAACTCCAATCATCTCTGACAAATACTTAACCATTGTCCAAGTCCAGCAGAACAATAAGGAACATCCTTTCCTTAAATATTAAGGATATTGATATTAAAACAATCAGCCTCAAAATATTTTTTTGCCACCAAACTTCAAGATTTATTGTTGTTCCCTGGATATTAAATGAATTCTTGTCCATAATCAGTCTATACTTCTTTAATTTTATCTAAACTTTATAAGTTTATCAATAGACAAAATTGTATCCCACATGCAGTTTTAGAAATCCTTGGAAGAATTAATATTGCAATATTGCTAAACATTTAAAATTTTTACTGCAAAAAAAATCAAACTATGTGGTAAGTAAGATATTCATGTACAGCACTTCAAACCATGTGTTATAGATAAACCTATAAACACAGACATCTTGGAAATTTTTTAAAAATATTATTCTGATTTTAGAATTAATCTTTAGTTAATTTGAATATTTCCTAAATGATTTTCTTTATTTACCAATATTCATTTAGCTTTTCATCTAAATGATAAATTGTAAATTGTAAAAATAATTTTTATATTTTACCAGAACCATGAGTTTGGGCCAGCTTTTGCATGAGTGAAGCTCTTGATTGTGCATTCATTTCAATTCCTCCTTTTTCTGTTTCTTCATCATCTAGAAAAGACATGGAACCATCTGTCCTTTCTGAAACAGTATTTACTTTCATTGGACGCCCTGCTAATTCAAACCCATTCATTTGCTCCATTGCTCGTTTTGCGGCACCAGCTTCTCTAAAGTTTACAAATCCAAATCCTTTAGAACGATTTGTTTCAGAATCATATTGCAGTTGAACACTCTCAACAGTTCCAAAAGGCTCAAATATAGCTCTTAACATAGGTTCAGTGATATTGTAATGCAAAGAACCAACATAGAGTTTCATAGGACCTTGTGGTTTAACAAGAGCAGCTTGTGCAGCTGCGTATCGATTTTTTTCAGCCATTGTAGGTGAAACCATGATAGGGACTCCTAACAGTTTTTGCCCTGATAACTTTATGGCCTAAAAAAAAAAAAAAAAAAAATTTAACAAAAATCATTTTTAGAGATTACATTATTTGACAGGAACTTTTTCCTTCTCTTCAATTTTAGTTTGTTCTTACTTTTTTTTACTCTGATTTGAAAAAATGACTTAAGAACTTTTGTAGCACATATACATTTTAAGATATCTTGATATTTAATTCTCATCAAATTTAACCTGTTATACACATGATGATTTTTCAAACTAAAAACGATATATAAATATCTTCCAAAATCTAAATTTGATTGAGTATGTCAATAAAGTGTCTGTATTTTTTGATTTTTAGGACTTGACATATTTTTAATCAATTGAAAAGGCTCTGCTAACTCTTTTGACTAAGTTTCTATAGTCTGTGATGAATTAATAATCATAAATCACAATAGAAACAACTTATAAAAAAAAGCATATGAATTTTATTTTGAATGTTAATTGACCAGAATAAAACTTGGGATTCCTCATGCATGGTGCAGTTCTTGGGTCACCAACCTCCAATGTCTTTTGATATACCAAGCATTTGGTGTACACTAAAGGATCATGTGATTGCTAACTTGGTATATCCAAAAAAAAATAATAATAATAATTACTCATTCATATCTTTCTTCTGTTTCTGTGTCACAGTGAAATCTTAAGTTCTAAAAAATTTATATTCAATTTCAGATAAGTATTAAAAGATGAACCACCAAAGCCAAAAGAACCTCATTTTACTGATCAAAATGAGTTTAATAATAGTCAAAAAAAGGACTACAGAATAGTTTAACTATTGTGCTTGATAAAAATGCATGATCATAAAAACTTTTAAGCAGCTTGGATACAAATAGTGCTTCTTTTTGTGGATGCAAACTTTTGTCGTGCAAACTAAAGAGAGATGATTTTGAAGCAGTATATAAAAAAACCCCATGGATTTCAAATTTAGAAACGTATTCATTAGATGTAAGATTTTGTGAAAAAAGAAGTTAAATTTTCTTAGAAATCTGGTAATAAAATTCTGAGAACATAATTGAAATCAGCCTGTTAAATACTAAGAGAATAAACAAGTTAAAGAAGGCAAAAAATCATTTTGTTGAACCCATTGTAAACCAATTTAATTTGTTTTGTTAGTTTTTTTTTTTTTTTTTTTTTTTTGGAACTGTTTTGGAACTTTTTTTTAACTTTTTTTTTAAACAATAATTTTCAATATTTTCAACTTAAATTTCTGTCATGACAAAATGGTTTTAAATGAAAATGTGAATTTAGACTTACTATAAACCTTTAAACTTGACAGAAACTTGGGCACAGCAATTTAATATTCATTTTTCTAAATAAATGCATTTTTACTTATGACTTTTAAAAGTGTATTCAAATAAAAGGAGAGCTAAACTCTTTTGAACTTTTAACACTGACTGTACCCTTATTTCTTACTGCTTTTTAGAGCAAAAAAAACTCAGAATGTCATATTAAATTCCAATATAACTATTTCATTAAAAAGTGTGAGTATTTCAAAAAAGAAAAAGGAAGGATTGAATAATGGAACTACAAAAAAAAAAGACTTACAAGAGTAACAGCACTAGCATCAGTAAACTCAACATAACCAATCCCTTTAGATCGCCTAGAGTTTCTATCTGATATTAGACGAACATCACGAACTTGCCCTACTTTACTGAAAAAATCTTGTATATCACGAATGGTGACTTGTTTAGCTAATTGCATTATAAAGACAGTGCGAGAATCCCGTTCTTCTTGAGAGACATGCTCTTCATCCCATTCTCGCTCACGACTAAGATTAAGATGTTAAAGCTTTTTAATCAGTAATATATTCTATTATACATTTTCACAAGCAATACAGAATTAATAAAAAACATAAAAATCTTACTCAGACAACAATGAAATAGTGGTCACCCCATCTCTACTGCGACGAATCCTAAGTTTAAAAAAAAAAAGTGTTTAATTTTTAGCTAAACAAAAAATATCTTTATAATAAGTTTATTTGAAGAAGAAAAAATGAAAAAGATGATTGGTTAAAAAAATCAGTCAGTCTTAGATGTTTCTAAAAAGGTAAATTACAGTTACATAATTTTCTTTGTATATTTTAAATGTAATGTGCAACCTATTCTCAGCTAAAGTTTAAATAATTGTATCTTTTGGTTGTTATACAAAACTAAACAATAACTTAAGTTTAAACTAGTCTGCTCTCATTTAATCTGGGATTACATTTGATATCAGTAACAAAGTAGCACCATTGGACATATCTCATATTATTAACCCTTGACAGATGACCAATTGTCTAATCTTTATATATGCAAGATGAGTTGCTAACAGTTGTTTTTGTTTTACAAATTAACTTCAGAGTTTAACAAATAGAAAATTATGAGAATATTCAAATTATATGAACAGGCCTGCAATCCAACCCAGGCCCAGTGTGTGAGGCAAAAAAGATAGAGAATTTAATTAGGAATATCAGGTGCTTAAAAAGATAAAAAAAGTTCCTAAATTTTTACTGGCACAGTAAAAAAAAAATAAAAAAAAAAAAAAAAAAAAAAAAACGTATTGTTTATCTTTATGCTAAGGTATGATATTTAAAAAATAATTTAAACATGAGACCTCTGACTAAATAAAAACAAAATATTTTAGTCTGTTTAACACTTTTTTCTATCTTTGTATTTAAAAAAAGTTAAATGATGATTAAATTAAGGCAAACCTTAACTGTTGTAACTAGACAACACAAATATAGTAAACAAATATCTTTTATCAAATTTAAAAAAGAATCAAACATACACTTCTCTATCACTTGAAGGTCCACGCCTGGGACTTCTTCTTGGACTCCTTTTTGGACTCCTTCTTGGAGATCGACTTCTCCTTCTTAAAAAAAAAAAAAAAAGCCATTAAGGAATTTTGCAAACTTGAGACAAACACTAGCTTTTCGTATCATTAAGATTTACATTATTATCAACCAAGATAGTTGTTTGAAAAGCAAATCTACTTTTATTCACTGAATTATTGTTGAAATGTTTTTAATATTGAAATGGTCAATTAATAACATTTTAAAGAAAGAAATTGATGTAAGAAACACATTTATAGATAGAACATTGTTTATGTGTATCCTTATTAACTTTATCTTATCTTATAATTATACAATAAAAACAATTTTAACAAAATCTTCCCTTTAACTTTATAAATTATGAAATAAAATAAAAATGTTTTAAACAAAGCATCAATCTTGTGGATCATTTTCATGTGTGATGTATGTAGCTTGAGCAGTAAACATAAATAAGCATAGGTTTAAAGCTTATTTACACTACCTTAGTATACATACAATTTTGTTGGTAACTCTCTTTTGATTTATTTTTCTCTCTTAAATTTAATTATCTTAAAATTAGGAATCCCAATATATTTTCATAGTAAGTACTAAGCCTTACTACTGCTAAAACTAGATATATTTAAATGAAGTTTTATACCTTATAGCTTCAATAAAATGAAAACTTTTTATGAGGACATTTATCAAAAATGAACTACTTCCTTCTTAACCTGGATAAATATATGTACTAAATAATGATACAATAATTTTGGGGTAAAAAATAGTTGCTTTTGACTAAACTTATAGAATTAAAAAAACTTACTTCATGTATATTGATATTAATTTATAAAATTAAAAAACTTATTTCATTTTGATTGTAGATCTATTTAAAAACCTTAATACAAACTAAAGGCAGTCAAATTACAAAATAAAACCATTTTTAATCAATAAAAGAACGCTTGCTTCATTTTTCCGATGCATATTTTTAAAAATAAAACCTGGACCACAATACAATTATTTTTGAAGAAAATAGAAGATTTTTTAAAATACAATTTGTAAAAGAAATTTCAACAATACCTTCGACGTTCAAGAGAAGTTGAACGACTTCTTCTTCTTGGTGATCTTGACCTCTTTTCTTGTCTAAAATTTTTATTTACAAATTAATCAAGATTTTTTGATGAAATAAAAGTTTTAATAATTTTAAAAAATTATATAAAAGCTTATCTATTTTATCTTAATTAGTATTTAATTTCTTACATACTTAACACTACATAAATATTAAATTTAGTCATTATATTTAATATCTAATACTTTTTTCAAGAAAAGAACAAAAATAATAATAGAAAAGTTACCTTCTTCTTTCCCGAGATCGAGATCGACTTTTCCTACAAAAAGAATTTAATTTATTGCTGTTATTAACAACAATATTATGATATAAAATAACAAAAAACAAAGCATGCTTTTTGTTTGGTATTTTGAAAGCCTCATGCTAATAAATATTAAATATTTCTTAAAACAAGGATGATAAAATCAATTAAATGGACAGATAAAAAATTAGATTGTATCATTAAATGATATTAATGACACATTTAACCAAATGAAATAGTTTGCTTTATTATAATTTCATTTAGTTCTGGAAAAGAAAGTCTTCCTTCTCTTAAACACATTCACAACTTTAATTTCTACAGGATAAGGAATTTCATAGTTAACCCTCTCTTTTCAAATCCTGTGGAAAAAACTTTTTTTCTTCGCATTCACTTCACATGCAAAATTAAATGTAACAGATTGAGAAATTTTGAATAAATATCTATTTTTAAACTCCAGTTTATGCTGCAATCTAGTAACTTATATCTATTTTAAAATTTATACAACAAATAAGTTGTGGAAACCTAATTATAAAAAAAAAAAAATCATGTTAAATAATTTACAAAAAAAATGTAAACACTGCTTATTGATTTAGATCTCACAAGAATATAACTTAAAATCAGTCAAATATTATTTAAGGCAAATGCAAGTTACCTAAATCATAATACTTTATACATATGATATGGATCTCAACTACAAAAAAAAAATTAATTGTTAAAATATAAAACCACCTCTTGCGGTCTTTAGATCTTGATTGACTTCTTCTGCGCTCTTTTGATCTTGATCGACTCCGTTTTGAATCTCTTGATTTTCTATCATCTTTACTAAAAATTAAAGTTAGTCAAAAAATTAGAAAACTAAAATAAAACTAACTCTCATAAAACAAGCCAACTTTTCTAATTCTTAAAAACACATTTTAATATGCTATTAATTCTTTGATACTTGGCTCTTTTTGAGGAATAGATAACACCCATCAAGAATAAATAACCTTTAAAGACATCTTCTGAGACTACTGCCACGCTAAATCTCATCATTCACACAAACCTATATTTAAAAAAACTCTGTACCTACAATATAAAACAAAGAGTTTTAGAATTATTTTGTGAATGATTTTTAGAATATTAAGGTTGGTTTTAACTTTATTTATGCTAGCTACATTAAAGATATTTATACCAAATTCTTAATAATATAGTAAATCTATTTTTACTAGCCTTTATATTTTAGTGTTCAATTTGATCTGTAAATTATAATTGAAAATAGTGTCACACCAAGACAATGAGAAAGTTTGTGGACTATAATGAAATAAATTTTATCATAACAACAACTTAAAACTTAATGGAAAATAATTTTAACTTATATAAAATTAGGTGACAATGATTGTACAAAATCTATTTTGTTATCTTGATGTTTATAAAGTTTAACAAACAGTTTTCTACAAGTCTATTATCAATATGTTAAATAAACTGATCATTTAACTCTCTATGATCATGTAAATTTGGTCCAAGATGCCTTTATGTCAAACTTATAATGTTGAGCATGTTCTCTTTAAATTGTCCACTCTCATGTCTTCATATATAAAGAAGCTTCCAGCCATTACTCTGTGTTTTTATTTCAACATCTTTTTTTTCTCAATGTTTGATTTTTGGTTTAATTTTAAAGTTTTTAAAATTTTCTTTCCTGATAAGATACTAAATAAACACTTCTGATTACTAATCAGAAAAACAAAACAAAGTTAAAAAACTTTGCTTGAATGTCATTACTGAAGTATAAAAATGAAACTTTTGTTCCATTTTCAAATCAATTTTGTAATCTTTTTACCATTAATATAATCTAAATATATAGCAGTTTGAGTATTTAAAACATTACTAAAATTAAATAACTTTTGTTTTTGAAATGAAAAAAAAATAAGGGGGCTTTTAAGAGATCAACAACCAAGAAGTAAAAAAGATATCTATGAATTTGTGGATAGTTTTTTGTAGAAAAATAACGGTTTCCACTTGAAAAAAAACTTGATAGATAAGTGTGAACAATTGACATTAGAACACTGCATTATTAAAGAGCCTCTGATTTACTAGAACCAAAGAAAACTAAACAATTAAGATAGCTCTTCAAAGCCATTTGGCCTCAACAAAATTCTAAAAAGAAAATTATTAAAAAAAAAAAATTTCAAATTGAACCTCTTTTTGTCTACCTAGATTTTAGGATGAAATAGAAACATAATCCAAAATTGATACTATACAACTTGCTGAGGTATTTTTAGAATGTTTTCTCAAAAATAAGGTGGATATTTACAACGCATTTTTGTCATTTGTGTGGTTTAAAAACATTAACAGCACAAAAAGAAAGGTAGAAACACTAAACGAGACATTTAGTAGGTAGGCAGCATTTTTGATATGGGTTCCAATTGAGGAGATCTAGAAGAACAAGAAAAGATTTTCTTGTAAAAGTAGAACCTCTTGAAATATGCAAAGCTATTTACCTTTTAAAGAAAATACTGATAGGCTTTATAACTAATGTTTTTTTTAATGGGTGGAGTCTGCATGATAAACAGTGCTTACCAGGAAATTTATTTACACACAGCCTTGCAAAAGTGATATCATTTTTATAACCTAAATTATATTTAAAAACATAATATACTTTAAAACCCAAATTTGTTTTAAAATGATAAAATATCTTTGAGAAAAACTAGTAGTCTCTCTACCTGGTAAACCCTGCATACATGGGAAACAATTATATAATCAGAGTTATTATCAATTTATACTATCATAGGTACTGGTCCAGCATATATTATTTACTAGATATATAAGTATAGCTTCAAGTAAAAACCTATTTAAAAAAAAATAAGTTATATTAACTGAAACTTTAATCAACAAACCTTTTCTTTTTCTTTCTGTTGTCTTCTCCACTATCAGTTCCACTTCTTTTCCCATCATCATTTCCGTTTTCTTCCTGCAATTTTAATATCAAAGCTATATATACGTATCTATTTTTTTATAAAGCTATATATATTTATGTATTAAAATATTTATAATAACTCATAAACTAATTAATCAAAATTTTTACAAGCAATCAAGTAAAGTTACTTTTAACTTAATTTACTTTTACTTACAGGTTTCTTGTATGGAGCTTCTAACAAGTCATCCACATCAAAATCATCGTTTGTGGCCATTTTCAAAAAGAACTCTTATTTTACAATTTTTTTTACAACAAAAACTAAAAACAGTAATGAAAGTTAAGATATTATTCTATTAAAAAATAATTAACTTATTTAATTATAAATGGAACTTTAAATTGCATAAATTTAAAGCTTAAAGCAGATTATAAGTCAAACTGGTAAATAAAAATATTTTTATTTGAAGTACACCTATGTATATATTAACAAAAAAGTCAACTATATATTAATTTTTCAAAAGTTAATACAATGCTGTAATGTATTTCAAAACTTACTATAGGTTATAAGTGTAAAAAATATGCATTCTTTTTAAAAAATTCATCAGAAATGCATTAGAAAAAATTTTTGAATGAAAATAATTAAAAGGTATTTCTGTTGAATATTTGTTTGTTGATTTTATATTATGATTTATCTCCTTAATGTTTTAATATAAAATGGCATAGATATCCAATAACTGCCAACTAATTTAGAAGTATATCCATTACTTAAAATATGTCCATATTCATACAATTTACTAAAGTATTTTTGAATGGGTTGAATTTGGTGAAGCGAACAATAGCTTTTACTTGCTTACAGGTCTTTTTTTTGAATTTTTATTTTTTTAAAATAGATTTATATATACACTATGATAGTCCTTAGATTTATTTGTGTCAAGAAAAGAAATTTAGGAGGCTAGTGGTAAAAACATCATCCATTATTCATATTGGTTTACCTTAATTCTTCACTGCCTATTTTATGATAGCTAGTCAATTAACTTGTAAACACTAATATATTTCAAGTCAAATAATAAAAGAAAATAGTATTTTTTTAAATATGTTTCGAAATCTTAAAAATATAAAAATAACTACGTTTACATCAAAATAGATCGGGTGATAAAAGGAGCAGAATGGCCCAGTGTGTATCTTGAAATTTTTAAATATTAAGATTTATGCAAAATTATTTGCACAGAACATAAGCTTGTATGCTTACCTTTACACTTACAAATCAAATGAGTCGTATCGTAAAAACTTGTTTTGTACACATGACCACGCACAAACCGAAATGGATTCTGGGCGATGTTTTGTGGGAAATTTCTGGAACTGGATAAGGTGCCATCAAGGCAAGGGAATGCAAATGAGATTGAAAAATGTAAAGTACAGATAACTTCGTCCAATATATCATTTTCTGTAATGCACGTTCCTCCATTATCACATGGTATAGACTGATTGTCAAAACTAAGTTGACCTTTAAGCCCAATTAAATATCTTTTTCACCAATCGTGCAAGAGCAGTTTGAAATAAATTAAAAAATAGTTCAAATAATAGATAGTTAGGATTTTTAAATATAAGGTGCACGTTTTGCTTTAACAATAAAACTTTTTTTAAGTTTGAAATATTAAATCACAGCTTAATGAATACCACCCACCTGTTGCAAGACCCATTCATTAACTGTATGATATTGTTTGAATATTTGTTTAGCCTAAATTAGTTATTCGTATGAATAAAATTTATTAAAATCAACACAGCTTTAAAAAAAGCTTCTAATCCAAATGGTA
This sequence comes from Hydra viridissima, assembly GCF_058129835.1. Lineage (NCBI taxonomy): Eukaryota > Metazoa > Cnidaria > Hydrozoa > Anthoathecata > Hydridae > Hydra > Hydra viridissima. Next base: position 7,438,239 of record NW_028324311.1, on the reverse strand, counting down.
GTTTAAGGTTAAAAATAAGCCTAATTCCATCAACACTTACTCCTTCACATGAATTATCTAGTTATCCTTTAGTAACTTGCAGCATTTATTTTCATCTTCCATCTCTGAACTTATTAATAAAACCTCCACTTGAACTTACTGATATAATCCTTTAAAATATCATAATAGTACAGAAATCACATTTAAGTTCGTCTTCATCAGCCCCTGCACATTCTTTGTGGGCCCATTTTCTGCAAGTTTGGCACATGACCCAGTGCTCTCCTTGGCCATCTTCCGAGAATAAGCCTGTGCAGCATATGCATGGAGTGTCATTATCAACCATTAACGCACTCGTCATTGTTGCGCCTGTTTGTTTTGAATTTTTATTTTCGGCTGAAAAAAGTTTTTTTTTCAATTTTGATTTTCCTTTTGTCTTTTCATTTTTTTCAGGCTTCTCACTAAAACATTGTTTGTAAGGGAAACTTGTCAGCACGGCAGTAAATCCCTTATGCCTTCTGGTTCTGTTCACCCTTTCTTTGGCTACGGGGTAAGGACTTATGTTACTAGCCAAGATGGGTGTATCACTAGAGATGCCTGGCTAGCTCAATACTGACAATACAATAAAAGCAGAATTAGCATTGAAAATATAATAAGATGAAAAGAAAGTAATGGAAATAACGTGGGGGTAATAAATGGGGGTAATATGGGATACCATCCCATATTACCCCCATTTAGGTATCTCATATTACCCCACTACATAACACACATCTAATTTTTTTTTTTTTATGTACCACGTGTAATGAACAACCCTTAAAAGGTATTTTATGTTTAATAATTGGTCAGTTATTTATTAAATTCTGAATATATTAAGATAGTTTACCTTTTTAGACTATTTTGGCCTCCTGTAACCAAGTCGATGTTATGTAAGGTTCACTGGTGAAAACTTGCAAGACTTTTTTCAGACACAAATAGTTTGAAAGAGAACAACTTACACTTGCGGAAGTAACCTCCTGACATTAGCACTGACCTATAAGTAGATAATAGGGGTATCCCCTATTATCCACTATCCCATATTACCCGACTTTCCCCTGAATATATTAAACATTTTTCCTATCTATCTTTTGTCGATAGTTATTAAAATGCTTTAAATATTCGATAAATATATCTTGTTAATGTAATCCGATTGACTGCATTTCAAAGATGAACTAGGGCAATTCTATTTACAGCAAATTTTGAACTAGGGCAAAGTAGAAAACTATATTTTTGTAAACATATAGTGTAAATCATGTGAAAAATTTTAACCTCAGTGTTCTGCGATTTTTTATTTCATTGTGTTTAAAAACAATATTATACTAATATAATTTTTTAATATCATACTAATTTATTTTTAATGAGTTATGGTCCTTTTAATATTCAAGGAGATAAAGGAAAGTTAATTTTCAATATAAAAAATTATTTTTATATTTATAGTAACTAAGAAAATTATTTTTTTCTTATTCAAAAAAAGTCTTACCAGAAGTGGGGTTCGAACCCACGCGGACATACGTCCATTGGATCTTAAGTCCAACGCCTTAACCACTCGGCCATCCTGGTTGTGAGGTTTAAAAAAAAAAAAATATTCTATAATACAAGTTTGAACCATTGGACTATGATGGAATTGAAAACTGAATTTATTATATAACTGAAATTATAATAATGTTAAAAAAAGTTAAATTGTATAGTAGTAGTAATAAAAAGATAATTGTATTATATTGTATAATGATAAAATGATATAATTACAATTTATAATTTTTTAAAATTTAAATTTCTTGTCAAGTTAACCAGTCATGTGAGACAGAACTTTTTCATTTTTTACCATTAGTAATATCTAAAGAAATAATTCCAAACTTTAAGCTAATAACTCTCTAAGATCATTACTAAGTACGGCCATTATCTTAAACCCGTGAAAATTTGATTAAAAGATTTTAAATAGATTAAAAAAATCGTTGTAATAAAAGTTTTTATTAATGAAAGAACTTGTAAAAAAATAGTGTGCGAAATGATCGTAGATAATTGTGTGCAGTTAAGTGAGTTTACAGCATGTCACGTGTTCAAATTTTTAGTAACACAAGACGGCGGGAAAGGAACCCCGATCCTAAAAAAGCTGAAAGATCTAAATGAAATGTTTTCTCAATCACTGTTTGTGGGTAAGATTGCAACACAGTAGTAGTTGTAAAATTTAAAGATTTTATGGAAATTACATTTAATGATTAAATTTTGGTATGAAAAACTTCCGTTCGCAGCATTCCATCCATATGATCCATATCATCTTTAAGATTTCCAAAATATCGACAAAAATCATTTTTCTCGCATTATAGGCTTTCTTCAGTAATTCTCGCAATGTAGAATGTATTGAAAATGTGGGACTTCTACCTATGACTTTTGAATTTCTCATCACCAAGATGATGCTTGCTGAACAACAGCCTTCAAAACCTTGAGCGGTTGTAGTCCAGTAGCCATTTTTATAAATAACGCTAATAATGAAATTTAAAAAAGTAACGTGATGGTTACTGAAATAACGGTTAACAAAATCAGAGTGAGGAAATTAATCTATTTTTCAAACATTTGTTAAGCATCGGAGTTGGGTTTTTCGGCTTTTAAGGAACGAATAAACGTAAAGTAACGAATAAACGTAAAAAGTTCAAATCTAACTTTTAAGAGATGTGGAATTCTCCAAAGTTTATTAAAATAGAAGACTTAATGTTTTTGGTTTGACAAACTTATGTTCAAACACTTTTTGTTATTTTTGAAAAACTAGTTTAAGGAAACTAATCGACTTCTGTGTAATGCACAGTGGGCCAGAAGGTGGACAAAATTGGAAAAATTTTAGTTGTCTAATCACTACAACCTACATAATCACAGTTTCTGTATTTTCTGTATACATTAAACAATATTAAAATGTCAGCTATTTTTTGTTGACTCAGAGTATTTGAACATTAATATATATATATATATATATATATATATATATATATATATATATATATATATATATATATATATATATATATATTATAATATTAAATTTTGTCGCTTTATATGGTGAAAAACGTCTACCCACCTGCATTTACGAGATAAAAAAAGTTAAAAAAAAAAAAAAATCTTAACTATGGTTGTAAGAAAAAATCTCCAAATTACGACAGCACTCATATTTTTCGAGCATATCGGAAAAGATGTAGTTTATTTAGCAAATTTTTTGCTTCTTAATCAATGAGGCAATTATTGCACAAAATACTCATCTATTGTTACACTCAATAGTATTAAACATTAAAGTAACTTGATTGGGAAAAGAAAGGGGAAGTCATTACCTTAACCGGTTTTTGGAATAACCAATTTAATTATACTAATCTTTTCCAACATTCAATACCTCTGGAGCTCTAAGCGTTTTATAAAGATGGAAGAGGGTATTCATACTTTAGAAAAGGAATGTAGAGAAAATTTATTTCATGAAATATTTCAACTTATTAGGAAATAATGAACCAAGCTAAATAAATCGTAACTAAACAATGATTGCTCTGTTTACAAGAAGACCTTGCGCTGTACGCAAAATTTAATGTCTGCTTTAAGTTAACTTAGCGTCAAAATTTGCGTAAAACAGACTGGTAGTAGAAACAATTTCGCTAAACGGACATCAAATTTTATTTTTCATATTTGTAATTAATCAGCTAGTTAGGGAATAAACACTTTACTAAAACAACTAAATAATAGATTTATTTAAGATTTTTAGCAAGTTATATTGAGTTTGACGTAAGTTAAATAGTGTCCGCTTTAGGTGGACTTTTTTATGACTGTATATATATATATATATATATATATATATATATATATATATATATATATATATATATATATATATATATATATATATATATATATATATATATATATATATATATATATATATATAACACTATTTCAACACACACACACACACAAACACACACACACATATTTCATTGAGATCAACGTTGTGTGATATTTCAAAGACATCTTTTTTTGACAAAAAACCAAATTGCAACAAGATTTTTTTTAGCGTATTCAGAGGTAACACAAAGCATATTGATCCATAAATTTGTCATAGTATGTTATCTTATTGTTCCATGAATTTGTCGTACTTTGTTATCTTAGCAATAATTTAAAGACCACATATAAGAAAAAAAAAAAAAAAAAAGATGTTTGCTTGACTATAACTGATGAATAACACACAATAACACGTGCTTTCTAATTTGTTTTTGAGCTATGGGATGTTTAAATTGGGTTTCCATTGATTGCTTGTCACCATAAATCCCCATTCTAATTTTACATGTTTTAATTTCAAAAACCATGCGGCGTATATATTTTAATATCAATCTTTCAAATAAAAAATATTTATTACTAAGATAACTTTTTTATTTTAGATTTTATTAAATGGCTTTATTAAACCTAAACATTCATAATTTTCTCAAAAAAAAAACAAACAAACAATTTTCTTATATCTAAACAAAATTTTATTGATATATTCAAATTTATTCAGCCAAAAGTTGCTGAATTTGATAATGTTGATGTTAAGCATGCTGTTCTACAATTTGTTTACCTGTATCAATGAAAATGGAAATCTATCAAAAGTTATAAAAAGAAGCTTATAAAGTGGCTTAACGAATACTTAAATGTCAGAAAAATAGATGATGAACAAACTGCTAGTAGATGCTGTCGAAAACGATTTAAATTTGATGATACTAATAAAACTAAAAATTGGCGGGTATCTGGCTTAGTTGAATCTCATTTCATCCAATGTATTACACTTTGCTATTAGTAAGAAATTTAGAGATGAATCTAAAGTTATAGCTGCCAAGATGGTTTCAAATACTCCAATATATAGAAAAAACAAGTAAATATTCAGCAGATGAAGCTCTGGCCTTTAAAATTTATGCCAGTTTTATAAAATCTTCCTATAAATTGATTAGAAGTGGAGCCTTGGAGAAAGAATATAACATTTAGCCCAATTTCAATGATGTCAGAGATGCAAAGTTGAAATGTTATCCTGCAAATATAACAATGGAGGACCTTCAGTTTCAGTTCCTTCTAAAGCAAGCGCGGATCTAAGGTGTGGCCATTGTGGCAATGGCCAAATAGTTTAAATTTAACGGCAGTCAAGTTAGTTTTGGGTTTTTTTAAATTTGTCTGCCGTAATTTAACGGATTTTGGCTATAGAGATTCCTGCCATGGCCGTTCTTATAATACGTTACCGACATTTTATTCAATCAATAAATGCTATGAAAAAAATATTAAAATATCGATCTTTTATCGAAATTTCAACCTTGAAAATAAAATTTGGCCACACAGTTACAAATTCCTGGATCCGCGCCTGTAAAGATTTAATTATTCATACAAAGAACCTATGCACTTCAAGAGCCTGTTTGAAGAACTTGATTATAAAAGACAAAACCATAAAAGTAATCAACTTCATGCGTTTTGATATCTACTTAACTACATTTAATTTGAAATGCGACGAAAAGTGATTATAAGTGAAAGGTTGAGTAATTAAATTCATGAGCAAAAACCGACCTGACGATTAAACAGACGCAAGGCAGTACTTAAAGCTTACGCAGTAGATGTTTGACTAGACCTACGTCCGCCTCAGGACAAAAATTTTAATCAAAAAAAGCGCAAGTTTTTTTCAGAAAAAATTACTGATGAAAATTTTAGGATTTTTGAACTCTTTCATCTGAAATTTTTCTAAAAAACAATACAAAAAGAAATAGTCAAACGTTATATTTTAAAACAATTTTCAAGATTTTTGGCTAAAAAAAAATGATTTAAATTTTAACTCGGAAAAATAAACATCTGCTCTACACATTTTCGTGCCGAATCTAAATATTATAATCAAAAGCATCAATAACTGTAATATCTGCGGGAGTACTTTTTACGTATGCAAAAATGGTGCTTCTCTAGCAACAATTAACGCAGGATCCTTTGAAGTACTTTTTTCATTAGATGACATTACTGACGTGCAGCAATAAAATCGAGAAAACTTGAATAAAAGCTATTTAATTGATACAATTTTCAAAGCTTCTCATTTTGGAAAGAAAAAAAAAAAAAAAGAAAAAATAACGATATGGTAGCTTTATTTTCCTCCGTTTCAGCAAATTTAAAAATTGCAATAGAAATATCGAACAGGGCATTGATCTTAGTAAAAGAGACTACTAAATTGTAATCAAAAGTTACAACCGCATTAGTCAAACACATTGGACTGCTCATGTGGATGCTGATTCCCAATACTATCTCCAGCCTCTTACTGGCCTATTTAAGGAACGAGGTCGACGGGAGGTATTGTTTTCTTTACTAGTTACTTTGCTTGCGTTTAGGTTTTCCGTATTCTCGGTAAGATTTTTTTTCTCTCGATTTAATATCTATAAAAAAAAAAAAAAAAAAAAAAAAAAAAAAAAAAAAAAAAGAAATATAAAAAAGATAAAATAAACAAAAAAGTTTATGCTTAACAACATTAATATGGAAAGATTTTGACATCTTAAACCCGCCTTTTTTGTCATCATTTTACTTTCTATACGAATGATCTTTTATAAGAAAAAAAAAGGCTAAATAGAGAAAATGGTTTGTAAGAAATAGAATTACAAAGATTTAATTAAACTTATGAATATTATTTAAAAACCACTTGAGAAACTAAAAAGTTATCTAGTTAAAGATAAAATATTAAAGATAAATACTTATATGGGAATTACATGATTTAAATAACTTTTAGATCTATAAAAAAACTCATCATAACCTCTTCATCCGTTAGAGGCAGCCAATAAATGCACGGTGTCGCCTTAGTTTTTCTAAATAAGTCATCTAAGAGTTTGGCTGGACTTTCTTCTCGCTTTTTTTCTAAAATGTTGAGAAAAAAGACAATTTAAATATAAAATGCTGAGAAAAAAAAAATATTGAAAAAATAAATAAATATAACAAACAAAAAAACATATTGACTTTTTAAACAATATCTAAAAACACCACCTTTTCGATTTTCGCCATCTTTTCTTTTGCTATCCTTTGTTCTATCCCTTTTTTCTGTTTCTTTGCTTGTTTTTTTAACTCTTTTTTCTTCATCCTTATCATCAATTTCAATGACAATCTTGGGTTGTCTTCCCATAACACCTTGAGTGTCTTCCCACATCTTAAAGTACACATACAGTTATTACAATCATACAGTCGTTGCCTTAAATAGATTTAAACAATCCTATCAACAAATTCTTATGTAAAATTAAACATGTCTGAGACATTTTTTTTTAAAAAAAAAAAAAAAAAAAATCATACCTGTGAGTTTGTAGCAAAATCAACTTTTAAGATCTTAGGAGTGCCTGACGGCCACTTAAGTCCGTGTAATGCATGCCTTGTTGACGCAGCCTGTTCTTCAGAAGACAACTAGTAAAAGAATTTAAGGCAAAAATCAAGCAGTGTGATTAAATTTTTTAATGGAATCTAAAAACTTTTTATTAACTTTGCAGGACTTTTGCTTCATTAATAAACAATTGCTAATTTTAAGAGAAAAATATTTATAACAAAGAAAACTATATTAAAAATCATATTTCTGATATTTCCAATGTTACCAATCTAACTACCAATCTAAATGAAATTGACTACTGTATTAACATACACAACAGCCATTGTATCAAACATACACAACAGCCATTATGCATAACAAACCTATTATATTGCATAAAAATTATAACTATTTTAATTTTATTTTATTATACTTATAATATTTCATTATACCTGTTCTACTTTATATCTCTATGAGCTTTAAAATTAATAATTGATACTCATTTCTGTAGATTAGAACTTTAAACAGTTATACTATTAGTTTCATTAATATATGCATAGAACTGCTTACTTGAACATAGCAGTGTGATTTGACTTGATTAATCCAGAAACCATTTTCTGATATTGTGCCTGTTCTTCCTATTAAAACTTTTAATTGGTTTACAGTAAATGGACGAACTAGGCCAGTTATGTGAATGTAACAAGATACAGGATTCCTAGCAGGGCTAGGAGAACGTTCTCGTTTTTCTTGCACTTCATTATCTTCATCTACATATGTTGGTTTGGCAAAACCAGTCTCAACAGAATTCAAAGCAGATTTTTCACCTGAAAAAAATCACTTTATTAAATAACCTAAAATATAAAAGCTAAAAACTTTAAACCGCTGGAAATTTTTCTGTAGTTTTATATGTCAACACTAAAACAATACCCCCTTGGTACAATTTGATTGACAGGTCGAAGGCTTGTGGTACAATTAAAAACAACTTCATGAAAATAATTTTTAAGTCCAAAAAATGGCTGAATGTATCATTAAAAAAATGATAGAGGGTAAAGCAACCATAATACAACTTTGCAGCAACAAAGCATTTGGTACAGCTGCATTGTATCTGTTAAAAGTCTTTTAACTGTCTTTTTCTAAATTTCCATACAGCAGCAATTAATTGTGAAATGTAAATAGTTCATACAATATCCATTTAATACATGCAAAAAAGACTTCACTGTTCAACAAATGTTTCTATTTTTTTTTTCAAAACTGCTATTTCAATATTTTTCCAACCCAATAAATAGAGTCAAATGGTTGCCCAAAGTCATTATTTTATCATAAGAAAATAATTTATCATCTTGCTGCATAGTTAAGTTCAAAACTGGTTAAACTGGTGTATTTCTTCACAGCCAACTACTTTAAACCTGTTTCTTTTTTTTTTTTTAAAGCCATTTATATCAACACTTGTTTATTTCATCACAGCCATTTACTTTAAAACTAATGTACTTATTTCATCATGTCCTTTTCAATTTGTATAGACTTTTTGAATAAAACTTTATGCAATTATCTTGAGACTTTAGCGATAAAGAATCTTTATATAAGAGGTATCCATTTTAGTTTTTATTTACTATATCTGCATTTTGTTGCAGGTGAAAGATGAAGAATACAAGCTTTGCATTTCCATTGTTAATACACTTCAAGTAAAATCATTGTCACTGAACTCGAAGATTTTTTTAGGGTTGTAAATAAATACTTTTCTATCATAAATGAGCATATATCTTCATATGACCATCATTTACCACAAAAAAGATCTGCCAAAAAATCATCTTGCGTAAATTATTAACAATTTTGCATCGTCTTTTTAACTGGATTAGGAAAATGGAGCAAGAGCATTAAATAACTAATAAAATAAAAAAACAATATAAAACAGGAATTAACAAAAAATGCAGGCCAGAAATTTCATTTTAAAGTAAGTAATCTAAAACAACGAACCTGCATCTTCAACGACTAAAACTTCTGGATTAGCTCGCTTCCCCAAAGAAATTATTTTTCCAGAATCAACTTTTACTCTTCTTTTATTAGTATTTGGAGCTCCAACTGTGTATGAGAAATTTTATCTTAAAATCTTGCCAATAAATTGTAAGTAATTTAATTCTTTAAATCAAAACAAACAAAAAATATAAAACATTTAAATTTTAAGTATGTACCATCACGCTCATCATCTTCTTGATAGTCAAGTTCTGGTTGATCATCCAATGTGACAGTGCCTAATTTTACATCAGTGACTAACTTCTAATAGGAAAACTCAAAATAATGAGATGATTGAACTTTTTTCATAAATTCCATAACAAATTTCATAGTAAAAAAAGTAAAAAAAGTTTCATAAATTCTAAAAAAATCTTAACAGGCTTAAAAGACAAGTAATACCCAGTTACTTAAATTGATTAAAGTAGTTTGTAATTAGGGAATGATCTTTGATTTTCTTAAGCAACATAACACAAAAATTCTGCTTTTTTTTTTGAAAATTTTTTGTTTGATGTTCAATCAATGTAAAACAAATAAATTTTCTTTTTAGTCTGCAACGATTTGTAGTTTAAAAAATGGTTAACCTTTTTCTGCATACTGTATCATATATGATACAGTTTATAAATTGTGTATCTCTGGATGAATGCGCTGAGATTTTTAACGGGAAATGGGATTATTTTAAGCCTACTATATTTAGGTGAGTGTGGCCACCGCACTTAGATTGTTTTTGCAACTTTTACTTTAAATTTTATTCCTTGTGTTATCAAAATGGCATCCGGCAGCAAATCAACTAATTCTTGTAAGTACATCATTTTTTCGAGCAAGATTCCTTTTAATCATAAACTCAAAAAAATTTCCAAAGTTTTTTATACATAGGGATTGCAATCCTGCACACTTTTCAATCCCGCAGGATCCGCGCGGAATTATTTAATTTTTGTGCAGATCCCGCGGGATCCCGCGCAGGATTAGTAGGTTTCTTATGCACATTATAAAAGGCAAAATGACAATTGTATTTCTCTTTCAAGTATTTCAGAAAAAATATACTCAACTTATTAAATTGATAAGATAAGGTAAATAAAGCCAAAAAACACAATTCATTTGTAAATCAATATAATTCTTAAAATTTAATTAACAAATAGATGAGCCAAAATACATAGGACATCTTTTAGTTTTGCGTAGAACATCTATTAGCTTTATTTTTTTTTTTAAATATCAAAATGAGAAAATCATTGTAAGAAATACGCCCTTAAGAAACAGATCCTACTTAAGGTATCATCACTTAATCTACTCCTCAAAGGACTGCATATGTAACCAGCAGCTGAAAAAGCTCGCTCGACCTCTACGCTTGTTGGTGGTATGGTCATCAAGTAACTATGCGCTATATCTAGAAACTTGCCTCTTACTCCATTACTTTCATAGGCAGACATTTCCGGCTTCAATAATTTATCAAAGTCTAAAGAATCTAAATTTGGTATCTCCTTTACATTTTCTGTCCAGCTTTTCTTGTCTTTCTGTATTTTATTTTCAAATTCTTTTTTCAGTGATAGAATTGTAGGAGTAAGTATTTGGGAATTGTTAATAGAATCTACAATTTCTTTTTCTTCGAATTCATTTTCTTCTACTTCATTTCTTTCAATTGTATAAACTCTTATAAATATTTTTTTTTATTTCTTGACGCATAACGGTTCTTTTTGGCATTGAAAAAGTATTTTCATTTTTTTTAATTTCCTGTTCATACTTCTTAGGATTTTGTAAGTAAACTAGTAGTCCATTTAAACTCTTATTATGACATTGTGTAAACCTCTCACGAAGTGCCGCGGCTAAATCTATGCTCAAAAGTGATGATTGCTTTTGTAATTTATCTAACATAAACTGAAAAGTTGTTTCTGCAGTGACAAGGTTCGATTCTCTCCTGCATAATAGTTCGAGACCAAGTTTTAGTGGTGCCAGGCAAATAATTAAGTCATTTATTTGGGAGCACTCTTCTTGGGTGAAACGAATTTCTGACCCAACATCAATTAAGGCTTTTTCAATACACACTTTTAGTCTAAGAAATCTTTCTAACATATCGAACATGCTCTCCCACCTAGTTTTACAATCAAGATTTAACTTAAGCTTTTTCCCGTGTTCTTGTTGGATATACTTCTGTAAATATGTATCATTTTTTACAGGAGAGTTTTTAAATATTTTTACAACCTTTCTCACTTTTTTCATGAGATCTTTGTAATTTCTAACCAATTCAGCAGATGGTCGATCCAAAATAATTGTCAAACCATGTTCTTTATTTATAACTTCATCATCCTCAGTTTTACCATATTCATCTTCTTCTTCACAATTTTCATATGTAGTAAACGATTCTTCGACTTCTCCGTTATTTTTCTTGTATAAGACATCAATACCTGCAAGTTGTATTCCATGAGCATAACATAGTTGTTTATAGCAAGACATCATTTTACCGACTTTCACCATCACACTTGCTCCATCAGTGGTCATGGCGATAATGTCTTTTTGGAGGTCAATATCGAAGCTATTTAGCCTTTCTGAAACTAACTTGGCGCAATATTCTGCATTACACCGTCCATGGATTCGAATCAATCCAAGATTAAAGTGTTTCGCCTCCATATGTAAACTTAAGTTTAAGTATCTCTGACTATTTTGTGATGTCCATTCGTCAAACGTTATTGAAAACTTTTGATTTTGCTTTTTTAGTGATGTGAATTTTTGCATTATATTGGCTTTTACAGAATCTGAGAATTTAACTACCATCGATCTTATAGTATTAGATGAAGCAGGGAGCCGGAAACCACTCTTTGAAAACAAGTACCGTAAATCTGAAGATGTGCAAAAACTATTAAATGTAAAGCCATCTTTTGCAACCATGCGCGATACCATTTTTTCCGTAGAAATTTCCTTTACAAAAAACGTGTCAATTGTTCTGACCTTTTTCGATGGAATTACTTCTTCGTCTTAGCAGTCAATGTATATTTTAGGCTCTAGTTCAACTGATTCATACTGTTTTGAAGTTGAAGCTCCGTCTTGTTGTAAAACGTTTGATTTTAAATCGGTGCCATGTTTAGTTTTTAAATGGATTAATAACCCTTTAATTGATCTTTCACTAATTTTTAAAATAGACGAACATAACATGCACTTCGCATTTTCTCCTTTATCACTTTTTTTAAATAATTCCATATAGTTTTAATTTGCGACATGCTTAGTACTTTTGTTTTAAAATGTTGATGTAAATAATTTTTAAAGACTTTTTAAAAAGTAGTTTTTAAAAGTATATTTTTTATAATTATGCACGCACGTTTTCAATTTCACGTTTTCAACATACTCTCATTAACAAAAATTTCAACATACTCGTTTGCGAAAATTTCAACATAATCATTAACTAAACAAAAAAAATTTAAACGAGTTCGACTAATGTTTTGCTAAATATTTGTTTATTTTTGAATGATTTTTTTATATTTATAGCTAAGAAAAATATTTTAATAGCTGAAGATAAATTTTTAAATTGCTTTGTTTCGCAAATATAATAAACACTTTTAATTTGATATTTTTTTTGTCTTTTTAGTTTAAAAGAATTGACTTTTTTTGTTTAAAAGCAATAGTTTCAAAATCCCGCAAATCCCGCGGGTCCCGCAGTAGTTTTTGCGGGATCTCGCATGCGCTAAATTAATGCGGGATCCCGTGGGATTGCGGGATCCCGCTATGCAGGATTGCAATCCCTACTTATACATATTGGTAGTCCTCTTGTGTATTTGTTGACTTATTTTCATGAACTGTCATATCTCCATGACTCTTTTTTTAACTGTATCAGAAATGATACATTATGCATCTAAGGAAAAAAATTTGTAATTTTATATTTTTGTGACAACAGCGCTGCTCACAAAGATGATAAACTTTTCAAGATCCGCCCTCTTATAAATAAAATAAATGAACAGCTGAACAGTATTCTAATAGAAGAAAGTTTGGCGGTTGATGAGCAGATTGCTCCGTTCAAAGGGGTCGCGGAACATTTACCAAACATCTTCCCAAGGTTGACAGAGTTGATGTATCGGTAGTTTCCTGGTTTGATAACGCATCGGTAGTTTCCTGGTTTGTAACCTTGTTGTTCAATTTTATTGGAAGTGAACCTTCAATCGAGGTTAAAAGATTTTCAAGAAAAGATATGTGCCATATCAACATTTCCTGTCCGGGAATTGTCACTATCTACAACAAGTACATGGGTGGAGTTGACTTGCTTGATTCCCTACTTGGCTATTACAGGAACAAGATTCGGCCGAAAAAGTGGTATCATTGGATCTTTTTCCACTTGCTTGATATGTCTGTAATAAATGCCTGGATTCTGTGGCAGAAGCATAATCAGTTAACTCCACTTGTCAGATTCAAATTGGCAATAGCAGATTTGTTGTTTATGTACAATGTGTCACATAAACGAAAAGCCGGTTGTCCATCACTTGCTGACATCACGCCTTGTGTCGGTCCAAAAACTGCCATTCCCCATGAAGCGATTCGGTTTGATCAAGTTGGACATTGGCCCATATTGAATGAAAAGCGGGCTCATTGCAAATATGACAAGTGTTTCGCCGTGACATATTCATTTTGTGAAAAGTGTGGAACTGCGCTGTGTATAAATAAGGACCGCAAGTGTTTTAAAGATTTCCATCATTAAATTTTTTACTTATGATATCTTTATTGAGTGTATATAACTATTAAGCTCATATTCCAAGATAAACACTCTGTTTAACAACAAATATTAGTCTATAATTTCTTCATAAAGTTCCACTACTGTATGATGTATCATATGATACAAATAAATATTTTGCAATTTATTTACCTTAAAATAGTTTTTTTTTTTTTTTTTTGATGTTAGGCCATAGTATGCTTTTAGAATCATAAGTTTAGTTCAATATAAAAGTTATGCAAAAAGGGGTTAATAATTTAAAAAATGGTGCTCTTAATAATGTAACTGATTTCTTTTAAAGGTTCAAAAGTTTTTCTTTTCATTTATAAAAGCAGCTCTGGATTATCTGCTTGAAGTTGATTTAGATTAAAAAGATTTCAATTATAACTTGTTGATTTCAATTATATGACTTGTAACAAATTTTATCTAATTACAGCCAAGATTCTTTACTAAAAATGAAGTTACATTTGAAGCAGATGTTAGGCTGAATAAACTCTTAATGTGTCTTTACATACTGCTAAAAATATGTAAGAAGTAATTTGCCATCAAAGTAGATTAACAAGTAGTCATTGGAAATATAACCTTCATATCAGCAGTCTGCTGGATTTCGTTTATATTTTTATGCATTTATGAATACTATTTGTTGAAAATGGTAGGATATTTACAACTTGGATATTAAAAGTTTTTGTTGCTGCTGTTAGGACAAATGCAGCGTCCCTATCACTAATATTGGTACAATTTTATAGCATAGATTTTGCTTTAAAGATACTTAAATCTTTGATATAAAGTAATGATAAGTTTAGTTAAAATCTGCTGCAAAGTTTAGTTAATCATTTTTATATATTTCATATATTTTTATATCAAATATTTTCTATAGTGGTGGTTTTTAAATCTATAACTTATAACCACATCCTAATTTTTAAATTAAAAGACTCATAATATACAAAAAAAAAAAAAAAGTTTACCTTAATTGATTCTGAACTTTGATTAGAAGCATCTTTGGATGTTGAACCCCAACGCCGTTTCCTCTTTGCAGCTTTTTCTTCCGTGCTTTCAGCTATTGCTGAAAAAAAAAATTATTTACCAACATGTTCTCAACATGTTCTCACTGTCTTGTAACACCAGTATAACACTTATAGATTTATATTTACTTAATGCTATATTTATTTTATTTTGTCATAAATATATATTGTATAAAACTTAATCAACAGATCCTATTTCACTAAACCTTGCTTTTAGTTTTAGAAACTGTTTATCCTTTACATCTGCTGTCAGGTTTTTAGAGACTGCATACCTAATGTCAAAAAACTTTTCAGACTCTGCATATCCTTCTCATTACTCCTTTCCTTCAATTAACCTGATCTTATATTTCATCATAAAATAAATTTTCATTGCCTGAATAAAATATAGAATTTCTTCTCAATTAATAATCTAGACTTTTACTGAAATGATGACAAAGAATCACTTATTATAATTGTAATTTTTTTGTAACATGTGATATGAGATTGTTCATGATATCAGTACCAATATGAAGATAACCACCAGTTCTTTATTCATATGGATGGCCTATCAATAAGCTAACTTTCCCCCTATTACTCCAAAAGTAAATTATGTTGTTTAAAATTTGTTTTAAAACTGGATTTCTATTTAAACTTTTTAAAGTTAATTTAAAAAATTTAAATAGAAATTCTGATAAGAACTTACTTGCTGAAATAATTTTTATCAACGGAAACAAAAATTGTTATCTTTAAGTTTGGCATTATACTGAAATAGTTGAAAGCACTAAAAATGGATATGTATAAAAACTAACCTTGCAAAGAAACCCGTTTTTTTAAAGGCACTGGCTTAACAGTTTTCTAGATAAAAATCAATACAAAATAAAACTCATGAGAAAATAAAAGAATCTGAAAATTCATTTAAATATCTTTATAAATACATTTAAACATTTTTATACAAATACTTAAAGCAATTTAAAAATTTAACAACAGAAAACAAGTAAAAATAATCAAAACCTTTTTTGACTTCTCAATTTTATCTTCAGTTGCAACACCTTCATCTTCTTCACTTACTATTTCTCCTTCATCTATTGATGTTTCGTAAGTAATTTCTTCTGTCACATGAGTTGGGAAAACATTTTTGTCTAGTTCTTTGGAAGAGTCATTTACTTCTTCAATTAACAATTTTTGATCACTTTCATTGGTTTCATCATCATATTGAAATTCTTCACCCTCCTCTGCATTGTTTGTTATAGTTTTAGTATTTCCATTGTCACTATTATTTGTTTCATGCTCAAACCCAGTTTCTAAAGTAATACCCATTAAAGAAAAAAAATAAACAATTGAAAAATTTTAAACACAAAAACTTTTTTTTTGTTCATTTTGTTTCAGATGAGTAAGGAAATATCAAGCATAGTAAAAGATTTGAAGATCATTCCCTTTATCAAAAAAATTGCATCATCATTAACAATTTTCTAATCTTTCCACAAATACTAAAACAAAGACATTCTAAAATGATAGCACAGTTTATATTAGCAAAAAACCTGTTTAAACATTATAATAAATTCAAGGATAAATTTTGTGTGCTCTATTAAAATAATGCTTTTTTAAATATATTTTTGTTTGTTTTTGATTTTGCAGCTATTACAAAAAATTTATTGATTTTTTAACTTGCAATTTGACCAAGACGATGTGTTTGTAAAAAAGTATCCAATACTTTTTTTCCAGCACATTGTCTTGGTCAAATTTGGTAAAGTTGAAGCATGTTGAAAGTTTTTCAGTTCAAAGTTCAAAGAATATTTGTTGTTGTATTTGAATAAATTCTTGCACAAAAAATTATTATTTTAATGACACAGAAACCTTTTCCTCAATCTAGTAATTAGCATGATTCCTGACATTTTCCTTTCATTAAACTTTTCAATTTGTAAGAACATTTTTGTTTTTGTAAGAGCAATTATGTTTTTGAAAAGGTTTGCATTTAAAAAACTTTTTTCAAGTTAAATACTTTTCAAATAAAAACTGCAGGTAAAAGCAATAAGTTATGAGTTTATAAAAGACATCTAAAACAACTAGCAAACTAAATAATGCATAACAATTATTTAGTCTCTGGAATAAAAAAATCTGAAAAAAAAAAATAATAAAAATTCAAGATGATTGTGTTGTAAATAAAAGGTTCTTAAATTAACAATTAAGAAAAATCTAACTTCCCTTTTCTTTATCATATTTTTTACATATAATACATTAATAAAGATTATCATAGAAAAATTTACTTATTTTTCTTATTTGAAATAAAATGGTTAAGATTAAAATAAAACTTAAAAACAGACTGTCTAAAAAAAAACAAACCTTTCTCACAGCTCAGATTTTCTTCAGACACATGAAGAACATCAGTGATTGAGCTTTCTTTTTCAACTGGATTTTCCTCATCATTTAACTTCTCTTCAAAATCATTCCTGTAAAAAAATCAACATACTTAACCATCTGGTCAGTAACCAGGTGCCTGGGTATCCATTTCAGTTTCTAAGGTAAAACTTTTAAACTTGTTAGAACTTTTTATAAGTAAAGAAAAAAAAATTCTCATTTTCAAAATAAGTTTTGTACATTATAATTTTGTTTTTTCTCTACACAGTAGAAGGGTACCTGAGTATCTGGTTATTGAACGAATGGTGAAAGTTTGATTATTGACCAGATATATAAAGAAAAAAACCTTTTTTTGTTAAAGTATATAGATATGCTAAATATAAGAATTTCTTCATTACTCTAGACCAGGATGATTACAATACTAGTTCACAAAGCAAAGATAATCCCTGTGTTATAACCAGAATTTTCTATTTCTATTAACTTTTTATCAATAAAGTTTGTGAAGTTACTTATGGGTCATTCCATGCAAGTGCAGCAGGTTTACTGCATCTCAGAATTTAATAAAATGTTGTATCTCAGAATTTAATAAAATGTTGTGAAACTATATGCATAATAAGGCAAAAAATATTTAAAATTTCAGTTGCATTTCTATGGTAAATTTCTACAGGAATTTATATTTTGTAAGCAAATTTAGTAATAAGAACTAGCACTTAAAGATTAAAAATCATAGTTGCTATGACACATCTAGCTTAAAACTCTGAAAGACAAAGGATCAATAGACTTCATAGTTTCAATCATACTAAAAATCAAAATCAAGCTTTTATTTTTTTTCTCTTCATGATATTTCCATTCTCATTTGCCTCACTTTAGGAAACCTATCATTTGATAAATGTGCTGCCCCAGCTGAACTCCCAACCTGACAGTATCTAACACAGGTATATTTGCAAATGGGGCCTTAAATCTAGAAAGTAAATCACTTTTGCTTAATTAGTTAAGCAAAAATACTGTAAGGAGAGTGATATTTTGAAAAGTGATAAGAAATTGGAAGTATTTCAAAAAGTACTCTACTGTATTATCCAATAAATACCTCTGTGTTACCTATATAAATAACTCTAGCACATATGGATAAAACAAGGAGCAGCTTACAATTATTGATTTGTTTTTTTTTTTTGAGCTTGAGTATGGATTAAAAAATCATAAAACTTTATTCAACTTTTACTAAGCTTTTAAACTCCTTTCTTATAAATAGAAATGATGCAACAATATGAATAATTCCATTTCAATAGTTATAATTAGGGTAAATTTCAGTACCTTATTAAAAATAGTGAAGACCTATAATATGAAAAATAAAATACTAACCCTCCATCTTCTTCTTGCTTTTCCAGTTTCATCAGGCTGCTAGCATTTAGTTCTTCTACAATAAAAACAAATTCAGCAAAAAAAAAAAATAAAACAATAACTGATTTTAAAAGAAAAAGTAAAAAGTAAAATAATGCTGATAGCTGGTATATTTTTAACTAACAATATTTGCAACTAAGCAAAAGTTTCTTAACAAAAATTGAAATATCTAAGCTTATATCTTATAAACTACTGATCCACCTATTAACTTTTTTTTCTCACTTTATCAGCATAGTTAAAGGCATATTTTTAGTATAAAAGATGAACTTCAAATATTTACCTATGACTATAAATAAATCATGTAAAATAATGCTAACATGATATGTTCTATATTTTACTAACATAATAGAACACAAATTTGGTCAGAATAACTATATACCATTGTTATTCCTGGCTTCATCAGTGATATCTGAATCAATACTTATTTTTCGAGTCCCATATTCTTGAGAAGTTGGAGACTTATGAATTGAATTTGCCAACTCTTCTGCAACATGGACAGATTCTGTTTCTTCATAAATTACATTTTGAATTGCAAAAGATTCCTCCAAAGATTCAGGAATTTCCTTGCTCGCATAATTTGGTTGATCTAAAAATAGTAAATTATTCAAAAACTATGAACAGTATACTCTATATACAAATAAATTCACACAATTCAAAAAGAAACCTGGAAACTCACTATTCAAGAAAAATTTAAACCTAGATATTCAATATGCAAGAAAAAGCTAAGATTAGAAAACATTTTAAAGAATTTTTCAAGTTTTTATTATTACTGAGAAATACTTATCATACATCATTCCCAACTTTTTTAGTATATTAAATACAAGAGTGACTGCCAGGAGTATTAAAAGTGCATCATAAATAATTTACTGTGACATTAGCATTGTGAAGTAAATAGTAATCATGATTAGTATACAATGGTTCTGTGTAGTATAAATTAATTTAGCAGATTGGTGAACAAAGTAAGAACTTTAACAATGGCATTTAGGTAATTGAATAAAAATAACCTCATTTAGTTAAGATATTTTTTTTTACTTTTACAATCAAAGATTATTCACTGCAGAGGTTGTATTAATAGTAATTTTAATTTTCAATACATTTACCAATTTTTATAATAAATATAATCAACTTATTAAAGTAAATATATTCATAAATTTTAAGACTAAATTGCTTGTTAATAAACCTTGTGGAAAAAAAGAAGCAACTCAGTTTTTGTCACACAACAACTTAATTATAAACAGATACAATTCAAAAACTTACGCTGTGGAGTTATATTTACAACCTCTGTGCCATACTTTTGTAAATGCTAAAAAGTTATACATACATACATACATACATACATACATACATACATACATACATACATACATACATACATACATACATACATACATACATACATACATACTTACATACATACATACATGGTATATATATATATATATATATATATATATATATATATATATATATATATATATATATATATATATATATATATATATAATATCATATTAAAAATAAACCTCAGAGAGCCTTTGAATAAGTTTACACTTCACACCACTTTTCTTTAAACCACGCTTTTTTAATTCTTGTTGCAGTTCTGGAACGGTGAGCCGAGAAAGAGAGTCTATATTTAATTCCACCATTTTTGTTTTATATTTATTCTGTGCCATTCCGACGAACAGAATATAAAACTCATGTAGAAGCAAAAACTGAGCACTAAACTCGGCGGTACGCTGGTTTTTAATTTCTTTTCTTCATTAGGGTAGTTTCCGACCGTCGCATTTAGGGATGAAGTAAAAATATCCTAAATAGTCAATAATTTTACACCAAATAGGGGTAATAATGAATTTGGATATCTTGAAATAGCATTGAGTTGGTATAAGAAGTTTCCGGCCACTAGTACCACTTTCTTTTCTTTTTCTCTCTTTTTTTTTTTTTTTATGAAAAAACCACAAAAACTCTTTTTTTATATTCAATTATTTTTTACGTTTTTAACATTTCTATAAAATAGATCTAACAGTAAACAATTATAAATGATATAAGGCCTTTTCAAATTGCACTTGCACGACATTAAATTATTTCTTTTAATTTTACTATCCGAACTAGAAACAGGGTTTTAAATACTGACAAACTTGAAAAGTAGATAATAAAAATTTAGTTTCTGGAAAACAGACTTTCAGTTGATGTAGACTTAACAGGAATAACGGAACAAACTTTGGGTTTTCATGAACGATTCTTCTAAAAAGTCAAAGCGTAGTTAATATTAATTGTATTAAATTCTTCCAGGCATCGAGGTTTCAGCTATATGCTATAAAATCTGAAATATGTTGAATGTTAGTTCTTTATTAGTCGCAACATTCAACCTTATTGTGCCAATCACAAAGTTTTTTTACTCTCTTGCTAATATTTGACCTTCTAATAAAGTTATCACTTATTCTTTTGCAGAAATAGCATCAGAAAGTATCTTTCTAATTTACAAAAAAATGAACCGAGTTGCCATAAAATTTGGCTCTGGTTATAGCAAACAACTATTTTATAAATAATAAAGCCAACAATTTTATTTATAAAAATTCATTAACTAATTGCATTATTCTTTTTAATGTGATCTTTTCATAAAAGGATATATAATTAGGCAATTGTCGATTACCTGCATTAATGTCTTTTGAATTATATATATATATATATATATATATATATATATATATATATATATATATATATATATATATATATATCGCCTTTGTTGTAGATGTTTGTTCTATAATGTAAGGATAATTTGTATATGTAAATGAAAAAATCTCCTTTTCTTTTTTTTACAATATCTCCAAATTTCCCCATCATTATCAGAATACATATTTTTTCCCCATCATTACTTTAATATGTGCTGTGAATAATAGCAAATTAATTGTATTCTATAGAGAAAATTTGTAAGAGGAGTTTATGATAATGAGTTATGAGAATTATGTACTATGAAGCCAAGAGATTCCCCAGTGTACAATTATAACAAAGATGTGAAAAAAGCCTCTTTGTAGATCTAAAATAAAAACATCGGCCTGTCTAATCTTTAACTGCGTTTTCCAATCCAAAGTTAGTGAAATTAGGTGCGTTTCACTTTATCGTTATTAACACGTTAATTATGTTAATTATGTCAAATATGGAAGGAAAAGGAAAATTAAGCAAATTTTGGTTTTACCTAATTAAAAAAAAAAAAAAAAAGACAAAGGTTATTTGATATTAATTTATCTTTAAATGTATTTAAATAAACATAAACTTTCAAGTAAAATAAAAAACTATATTTTGAACTTTCCATAGTTAAAATTAATGGCAAAAATAATGAGTTTAATATATCTCTTAATTTCTTTTGTCAACGATAAAACATATTTTCGATAATATAAGCGAAACAATTATAATGATATTTTTCTTGCTACAGAAAATGCTATTATAATTGTTTTGGTTTGAATAAAGTAGATCAACTTTTGCAGTTAAATCATTGTTTATATTGACTTACTGTGAATTAAAAAGAGCTAGAAATGATTTACAAAGCGTTTTTCTTAAGGCAATCTTTGCAATATGATTGTTAATGAAACTTCATCAAGTCTTGAAACTGCACGGAATGGCGCTTCTCCGAAACGCTTTGTTTTGCTTCATAGTCTTTCTTAGAACCGATTAACAAATCAAGAATTTTTTTTTTAGCATTGTTGAATGAGTTTGAATAAGTTCTTTCGCTACTAAAAAGAAGATCGTCATAGCTTGAGCTCTTGAGTAAATTTCCCTTAGCTCCATAGCGACGAAGAAGCTCTTTTATTTCAGCTTTGTTGTAATTTGTGGAAAGGTTGTTTATCTGAAGAGGGGTAAGCCCCTTAGCATTTTTTGCGTTACAATTAGCCCCGTGCTCAAGTAATGTAACAGCGCAATCTAAATAGCCATTTGTAACAACTTTAAAAAGAGAAGTTTCACCTTTAAAGTCACAGAAATTGATGTCGGAACACCTTTTAACAAGAATACAAATAATGTCATTTTTTCCAAGTTCACTTGCAAACAATAATAGCAAATTGAAATCAATTCGTTGATCAGTATCTGCTTCAATTAATGTCTTGAAAAATTTGACGTTATTTTGAATGATGGCTAACTGCAATGGGCTTTTTCTTTCAATAAGTAACGGACATATGTCTGCACCGTATTTTAACAACAACTTTACCATTTCAAAACTCCCGTTAGTTATCGCATGACATAAGGGATTTATCGGAACGCCATATCTCGATAATATATCCGCATTAACATCAAATTTGTTTCTTAAAATGCTCTCTGCCTTTTGTACTTTGTTTTGGTCAATGCACTTAATCAACAAACGAGATCGTAACTTTGCTTTTGATTGTAGCAGATGAAACATGTTTATTACCAATACAACCTTACAATCTTTCAACCTCAATACAACAAGACACTTTAAAGTTTACTTAGGTTATGAAAATTCAAGTCTGAAAGTTTAAATAGCCTTGTAATTGGATAAGAATCAGCACAAAAGATAAAGAAAAAAAACTTAGCAACGCATTAGTAACATCATAACAATATCTTTTTTATTAGTAAATACAATTCCGTGAGTTTATCGGTGTATACAAATCTACGTGCTTATATTTGGAAATTAATCTATGATGCTTTCGTTGGATAATAATAATAATAATAATAATAATAATAATAATAATAATAATAATAATAATAATAAAAACAATAATAATAATAATAATAATAATAATAATAATAACAATAATAATAACAATAATAATAATAATAATAATAATAATAATAATAATAATAATAATAATAATAATAATAATAATAATAATAATAAAAACAATAATAATAATAATAATAATAATAATAACAACAATAATAACAATAATAATAATAATAATAATAATAATAATAATAATAATAATAATAATAATAATAATAATAATAATAAAAATAATAGTAACAACAATAATAACAATAATAATAATAATAATAACAATAATAATAAAAACAATAATAATAATAACAATAATAATAATAATATCAAAAATAATAATAATAATAATAGTAATAACAATAATAATAATAATAATAAAAAGAATAACAATAATAATAATAATAATAAAAAGAATAATAATAATAATAATAGTAACAATAATAATAATAATAACAATAACAATAATAACAATAATAATAACAACAACAACAATAATAATAATAATAATAATAATAATAATAATAATAGCAATAATAACAATAATAATAATAATAATAAAAATGATAATAATAATAATAATAATAATAATAATAATAATAATAATAATAATAATAATAATAATGATAATGATAATAATAATGATAATAAATTGGTGAACTTGTAAGTCACATATAAGTTGTAGAAAATTTTTTTTCTACGAAGCAAAAATCATATGGATTCTTTTTTGGTTACTTTTTCAAAGTGTTTAAAAAAAAAGAAAAAAAGAAATTAAAAAACTATTACTGCAAATATTTAATATTACTATTGTTTTGTTCCATTATCACAATTATAAATATTGTCAAACGGTAAACAATACAAGCAAACCCCATTGTTTAGGAGTTCAAGAAAATGTTATAAGTCATTTTTAACGTTCAATCAAATATATTTATCGTGAGAATTTATCTCAATAGAACCGCTAGCAATTGACCACAAATGTGGAACTGCGAGTTTTTTTATTCTTCTATTCTATAAAAACTCTTCTATAACAAACCCGTCACTATCCATCTTCTATAACAAACCCGTCACCATTTTTTTGGGAAACATCTGCTTCTAACAGAGCATTGTTTTTCAGGTTTAGGGTTATGTTTCAATTCGATTTTCACATTCAACTAAAAACCTTCAAAAATTTACTATTTATTTTATGGTATTTGACAACTTTCAAAATTATTATAATTTTGTAATGATTATGATCTTGTAATGGTCACTATGAGGGGTAAAAAACCTTAAAGTAAACAGTGAAGATTTAATTCATCACGTCTAAATAATTTTTTTTAAATATTAAATATACTCGGCAACTTAAACGAATTCAAGTCGAAATTTCTAATTCAATACTAATCTGTGTAAGATACAGAACTTGCGCACATAACGGAGATAACACAGTGGTATTTGAGGATACCACAAATAAATGCAATTGAAGTAGTGAAACTGGCTAAAATGTTTATAACCTCTGTAATTTTGTTTAAAATTGCTATAGAAGCATGCAAACCTATTGAAAAGTCTTTTTTTAACGCACAAAAAAAAAAAAAAAAAGAGCGGTAGAGAACCTTTGAAGAATGATAATCATTATCTGAGTTAGAGGCAACACCTAGTATACAAAAAATATGATGCAACTGCAATTTTTCTCATCTTTTTTAATAAACAGTTCTTTTTGAGACCAGGGGATTTGGAATACGACTAAAATCAAGTCTAAACATGAATTAACAGACTTTAACAAATGTTGCAAACTCTTGTTTAACTCCAAGTTTCACTTAATTTTACAAGGTTGCTTTACTTCAGGGGATTATTATACAGATCATATCTGCGATGATTGAAAACTGGCATTTGCTTACGAACGGAATCAACCAAATTTAAATCAATGTTAGCTATACATATGTTGTTACCTTCACTACATTCTGCTATCACAGTTCCCCAAGGATCTACTACTAACGCATGACCAAAACTGGTTCTATTCTCGGTATGTTTTCCAGTTTGAGCAGCAGCTACTACGTAGCATTGATTTTCGATTGCGCGTGCTCGTAACAGAACGTGCCAATGGGCGAGTCCAGTTATAAGCGTAAATGCTGAAGGAAAGGTTAGGATGTGTGCACCAAGTTGTCGATTTATCAATGAAATCTCTGGAAAACGTAGATCATAGCAACAAAGCAATCCAATTTTACCAGCTGGCGTATCAACTGGATTTTCGATCTTGTTACCTGGCGTCACAACTGAACTTTCTTTCAATACAGTACCTGGGATGTCAACATCAAATAAGTGGAGCTTCCTATATACACTCACTAATTTACCCTCTGAATTAATCATGACATGCGAATTGTAAATAAAATTCTCTAAAGCCAGGTTTTTTTCATGAAATCCACCAAGCGACAGCCATACAGACTTCTTTTTAGCTAGATTCTTGTAATATTCTATTGTAGTATCTTCCAAAGTTTGAGCCATTTTAATTGAATCAGCTTTGCTTTCAGCAATATAATCAAAACATTCAGGAAGAAATACAACTTTAGCTCCTTCATCAGATGCCTCGCTTATTAGCTCCGTGCAAATCCGAATGTTTCTTTCTCGGTCACTGGTGGAATTCATTTGACAAACTGCAATTCGCTGTTTAGCTGGATAAGATGAACTGTTTCGGTTCATTACTTTGATAGAAAGAATGATTTTAACAGTTGATTTACGAAACATATATTTTAAGTACCCCTAAGGAAAAACAAAATATCTAACTTTTAAAGAAACAATCATGAGACACGATTTACTTTCAACAGGGATGTTTCATTCTATTTAAAACCTTTTGCTTTTAAAGAATGAAACGAAGCAAAAAAAAATATTTATATAAGCTTAAATCTGTTATAAGTTGGAATGGCTACTCGCGTTAATGCATAATACATAATAGGTAAAAAATCATACACCCTAATTTTTCATTGTTCTAAAAGACTTGAGATGAAAAAAAAAATTTTTGTTATAAAATTTGACAAAACTAAGGTGACGATTTAAAACCGAAGGAGAAAGAAAAAAAGTGATGTGTAATTGGAACTCCACAAAAATAAACCGTAAAGTTGATTGAAAACAAATGACATACCTTTAGTATAAACAAAATTAATTTTAAAACCCTCAAAAAGATTCATACATTAATACTGTCTTGGTAAATGTTACGGTCCGCGAACTAACACTTCTTTTTATGCCACAACTTACAAATATAAACAGCAATTGTTGTATCATGAGCTTATTGTGTGTTATGAGTCTCAATTTTCAAACCTTAAAACAAGGAGCTAAAGTTAGTGGTAAAAAAATCTGGCGACGAACGTTGCCTAATTTACAGGAAGCGGTTTTTCACTATCATCGTTTTCTTTAATTTCATCTTCAAGTTCTTTAAGACCCTCTGGTAGCGTAGTATCCTCTTCTTCACTACCAGTTCCGGCAACAAAATCTTCGTAGGTTGATAATTCTTTGAAAGGTCTGGGGCCAAGTAGATCAATCATGTCTTGACGTTTAAGAACTTCTTGCTCTAGCAAACGCAATGCCACCTACAAAAATAAAAAATTCTTACAAAAAAATTTCTTAAACTCATCTCAAATTAACCTTATTGTTCTTTAAATGTCTTTTTTTTCCTTTTTTATAAAAAAAATATATGTTCAAGCTATAAGATTTTTATTTAAAAAAAAATAAAGATACAAACATATACTTGTATATGCACAAACATAGGCTAAAATATATAACACAGGCTTACACATGTACAATTAGGTAAAAACAATTTAAAACTCAATAAAATAATTTTTGTTGTTATCTTGGGGAAAAGAAAAGAGATTTTTTACCTTTTCAATGTCTGCTTTATGTTTCAAGAGAAGTTCACGGGTTCTAGAGTGTGCTCGATCAATCAACTCTCTTACTTCTTCATCAATGAGTTGTGCTGTTGCTTCACTGTACGGTTTATCAAGCGTTTGTTCACCTTCACGTGGCAATTGAAAAGAAATATTTCCCACTTTTTCGTTCATGCCAAATGTAACAACCTTAAAGTGCAATAAAGCTAACTTATAAACTTTGATTAGCCTAAATATATTTTAGATTTTTTTTTTTTTTATAATTGTGTAAAAAATGCTGAAAATAAAAAAGGATTCTGTAGATTGAAATTAAATTTAAAAATTCCTTCTTTGATAAATAGAGTCATCTTCATTCAGTTGTTAAAATACCATAACAAACCTTTATTGTATAATATTATTCAACATTATGTAAAACTGATAAATGATTTCGGGTATGATCTGTTCCATAAAATAAAATACCGAAAAAAATTCAAAAAATTCAAAACGTAATACTTTTTAATTACTATTCAGGAAATTTCATAAAAGCATTCCATTTTCAATGAAGTAGAAAAATTAGTAAAAAATAAATAATAACCTGGGCATATGCACTTTGAGTAATTTTACTTAGATCATCTTGAGCACCTGTTGTTATCCTGCCAAAGAATATTTCTTCAGACACTCGACCGCCTATTGTCATACACATACGGTCAAACAACTAGAGAAAAATAAATTTAAGGAAGTTTATTTCTTTGTTGACAATGAAGAGAAAAAGAAACAAATAAATTTAATAAACATTTCTCATATAAAAACCTGTTCTTTTGAGTAAAGATATTGTTCTTTTGGTAAGTATTGAGCATAGCCCAGACCTTTACCACGTGGTATGATGGAAACCTAATAATATCATTACTGTATTACATGCATATTGCTTTACAAGAAATATTGAAAAATCTTTTTAATGAAAAATATATGATGACTAAAATAATAAAGTTGCAAAAGAAAAAAAAAACAACAGAATCACAGATAAAAAATATGCAAAACATTTATCTGAGGGTCAATAGAGTAAAAAAAACCTACTTTAAGTAAGGGGTCTGCATTTTCAAGGAACCAGCCAGCAACTGCATGACCAGCTTCATGATAAGCTACTACCTTTTTTTCATCAGGCTGTAATACCTGTGTCTTTTTCTCAAGCCCTATTAAATAAATACCTTTTGTAACCAAAGACTCTACAGATAGCAAATGTATGCTGTCTAAAGAAACATAAAATAGTGAAAAATTTGTACTACTATAAACATTTGTACTATTATATTTTTACTTATAAATTGTAATAATAATTCTTTTATACTTTATTTACAAGTAGTTATATAAGAATAATTATAATACAAAAATAATACTTTCTTTTTTTTCAATTCTATTAGACATCATTAAATATCAAATACATGTAATATAGTTAATTGACAATAAAAATCAATGCATGACCACACATTCAAATTTTTACCAGCAATGACTCTTTCAATGGCAGCTTCAAAGTGTTTTAGTTCAATATTCTTGGCTAAAGATCTGGCAGCTATTAGTGCTGCTTCATTGCACACATTTGCAATATCAGCACCTAAAGAAAAGGAAAAACTTTTATCATTTTTATATACTTTACTATTATCATTATGGTGGCAAGAGTATGATGATAAGATGAATGATGGCAAGAAATGCAAAAACTATTTTGTAAATAACCATGAGTTTTAAATGATAATTTATATTAAACTCAGACTAAAAGAGGAAAAAAAAGAATTTTTAAACTAATTTGCTCTTAATATCTTATGAAAACTGTAATGAGACTTATCTAAAATTAAATGTAGAATTAAAAACTATTTACCAGTAAATCCTGGAGTTAGAGCAGCCATTTTCCTTGATAATTCATTTGGTTCCAAATCAGTTTTTAAGGGTCGAATATGTACTTTAAATATTGAAACCCTAAAGGATTTAAGTTTATGACAAAAATAATTTTATTTCTACTTTTTAAATTTCTACTTTTTTTATAACGATAATAAAAAAAAACGTTATCAAAAAATAATTTTACATTAGGAGGTTTCTGATATTACCTTCCTTTGATATCAGGTGGGGCCAAATAGATTTGCCTGTCAAACCGTCCAGGTCGCATGAGGGCCGGGTCAAGAACATCTGGCCGGTTAGTACCAGCCATGACAATTACATTTGTAGTTGAAGTGAAACCTGTAAGTCAAACTTACTATCAATAAAAAGATAACACAAGTACTATATTTACAACATGATACCAAATATACCAAACAAAACACCATCTTTGTTTGAATTCCATCTATATATTTATATCTTTTGTAATTTTAAGTATAACAACTTAAAGTCTTACCATCCATTTCAACTAACATTTGATTTAATGTATTTTCACGCTCATCATGACCACCGAAACCACCACTACGGCCACGAGCACGACCTACTGCATCAATTTCGTCAATAAAAATGATACATGGTGCATTTTTGCGTGCTTGAGCAAATAAGTCACGAACTCGTGCTGGACCAACACCAACAAACATTTCAAGAAATTCTGATCCAGATACAGATAAAAAAGGAACACCTGCTTCACCAGCTGTAGCTTTTGCTAGAAGTGTTTTTCCAGTTCCAGGAGGGCCAGATAAAATGGCACCCTAAGATTAATCTCTATCTAATTCAGATACATTTCTAATTAAACAGGATTTATGGAAAACTTAAATAAAGCATAATCAAGCAAATCTGGAAATATAAAATTCAATGAGTGCATTCATTTGCCTTGCTTTGAATTAAATCAATTTTGTTAAAGAAAAAAGAACACAC
This sequence comes from Hydra viridissima, assembly GCF_058129835.1. NCBI lineage: Eukaryota > Metazoa > Cnidaria > Hydrozoa > Anthoathecata > Hydridae > Hydra > Hydra viridissima. The sequence goes on along the minus strand of NW_028324311.1, from coordinate 7,408,088 downwards.
AGCTGTTCTAGATAAAACTTAGTAAATTAGCAATCAATAAAAATTAAATACTACTCTGTGAGAAAATCATAAATACCTTTGGGATTTTTGCACCTAGATCCAAATACTTTTCAGGATGTTTTAAAAAATTAACAAACTCCATGATTTCAACTTTGGCTTCTTCACAACCTGCAACATCTCTGTAAGATAAAAGTTCTCTTTAAAGTATCACGTGAATTTATGCTACAAATATCAAAACAAATAGATAAAATCAGTGACTTCTGAAAAGAGTGAAGAAAAACCACTGAAATGCTGATCACGACATATTTACTAGAGCAACAGTATTTATGAAACACAAAACTTATTTTCATGATGTATTTCAAACTTTGGATCTTTTTTAAGAATATTAAAATGGTCTTAATTAAAAGATAGAATCTTAATCAAAGGATACACTCTCAATCAAAAGATAAAACCTTAATCATAAGATACAATCTCAATCAAAAGATACAACCTCAATTATAAGACAAATCTTACTTAAACTTGGTCTTAATTGCAGTTTCTTTGTTGAAAAACTTGGCAGTTGATTTTCCAACACCAAAAATCCCCTAGAAAATATTTTAATAAAATTAAAATTTAGAAAAAAAAAATCAAATAAAAGAAAAATATAAAATTTTTAAAAATGCAAATGTAAAAATGTTTTCATTTAAGCTGACCAGACATAGTTTTATGGCAACACATGATGCAATACACATTATGAGTGAGTTTAAAAATTAATAACATGATATATAATAACATAATAATATAGCACCACGTGACATGTTCACAAAAGTATTACTTCTATAAAATATTTTGCAAATAGTGATAAGTTCTTAAGATATATTTGGCTAAGAAAAAAAAATATTAAAAAAAAAGTTTTTAATGATCTTTTAATAACATACTCCAGGACCACTGCCTTTGCTGCCAGCACCCATACCAAACAACTTTCTGCTTGAAAAAATCAAAAATCCAAGAAGCAGCAAAGCTGGTATATTTTTTATAATGTCTGCCCTATAAAAAAGAAAAAAAACAATTGTGTTAATAAATGTTGATGTCTTGAATGTGAAGACATTCAAGAAATATACATAAAAAAAAAAACAAAAACAAAAACAAAATGAAAAATATGTTCAAGTTAAGTTGTCAGCACTCAAAACAACACTTTTTCAAAGCTTAAGATTTCCCTTTTTTTTTTTTAATTAAAAAACTTTTTACTAAACTAATCATAATTTCTTCTCAACATCATGTTAATGGTGATGTTAATTTTTTGTTGAATTTTCATTTTCTAATTCAGTGCAAATTCTAATTCTAATTCAGAATAAGCAACTTGAAGAATTTGAATAGAGAATAACACATTGAACATGCATTACTATGAATTACAAGTATTAAACTATCAATACTAATCCATCAACCTAAAAATTATTTTCATAAAAAAGCAAGAACAAAATTGTTACATTTCAACAGGGGATTGCCTTTGGTAAATGACAGGAACAAAATGTGCTGAGTCAACACCAAGTTCACTTTGACACACCTCCATACTACGTTCAAAGCTATCAACAGATCCAATTGTGAAATAAAGATGGCTCTAAAACAATTATTTTCCAATGATCATATAGCTAATTGTTACAAAAAAAATATTTTTTAAAGCTTTCTTTTCTATCATTTTATTTAAGTTTGTTAAAGGCTTGTCATTTGTTGGTATTTCAGAGGCAGTTGTTACTTACGATAGAGCTGCTTTATATAAAAACAGTATGTAATGAAAAAACATTTTAAGAGTAGTTTTTTAAGATAAATCAAGATAAATAGACTTTAGTTCTTTGGAATCATAACTTGAATTTTATTTTGAGTGATTTTCATATATTTGTTCATAAATGTTTTAAAAAAAAATTTAAATAAAAAAAAAAAACTTTAATAGAAAAAATAAACAAATAAAAAAATCTAAACAACATAAACTTTATGAGAAAATACAGATTTGCTAAACTTATTTGCTAACCACTATTTATCTGTAAAACACCCCAGCTCCACTCGAATAAAACATTTAAACTAGATTTATCACCTCTTGGGGATTACTCTTGAGGAAAACATTAGCAGTATTGCGATCAACAATCACCACGCGATCTACTTCACCTTTACTTAAGTAATCTGATCTAAATTCTTGCCAATTAATTTCTTTTGTAACAGGTACATTTTGAAAGTATATGTATGCTGCAAAGAAACATGCACCACCAAATAATAGAATGTTTTGCTGATGCTTCATTAGCTCCTGCCACCAATCTGGTCCTCCATTTTTATTACCACCACCAGAAGGAAAACCTCGACTAAATCCAGCTGGGTTTGAGTTTGTAGCTAAAAAAAAAAAATTTAATAAAAGTACAGCACAGGTTTTATTTGTTATAATAACAGGTTACCTTTTACTTGTTATAAGCTTCAATAAGTCTTACAACATCAGAATTTTATTCTATTTTTCAAAGATTTTTTAAAATCAAAATAAAGAAAATAACATCTTATATTTGTAAAATAGTTATTAGTTGAATTTTAAGAGAGAACACACAATCACATCAAATAAGGGAAAGTGGCTTATCATAACAATTTTGTAAATAAATATTAACAGTTCACCATTATATTAATGAAACTTAATGTTTTTTGAGTACACAGTATTTAGTTTAAATTAGATAACAAAAGTTAATATAAACTTTTTATGCAAATAAATTGCATCCAATACTGTATCTTTTTTTAAAAAAATTGTGTATAGTTTGCAAAAAAAGGTTACATTTACAGGTAGAATTTATAAAAAAAAAAAAAAATATATTTAAAGATAATTTCAGCTTAATTTTTTTAACATATAAAACTTTCAATTTTTTTGTTAATTTTTACATATTATTAAATAGAATCACTCAAATAGATTCAATTTCAATGAACTTGTACAAAAAGTAAAAACTTTATGTATGTATGTATGTATGTATGTATGTATGTATGTATGTATGTATGTATGTATGTATGTATGTATGTATGTATGTATGTATGTATGTATGTATGTATGAATGTACGTACGTACATTCGTATGTACATACATACATATGCATGCATGCATATAGTTAAGTTCCTAATCTTTCAAGCAGGTCTCCTATAAACCAGTAGCCCATTTCCTTTTAAACTGGGGGCTTGAGGGGCCATAAACATGGCTCTGATATAAATAATATATCTGAATATAAATATTTTGAATACTATTTGTGTACAGTATCTTCATAAAAAAATCATTATAAATTACATTACAAGTTTTTTTTACTTGACTTACAAATCAAAAAAATAAATTAATACTTATGAACTAGTTATTTTTTAGAAGTTTATCAACTCTTTCTAACTTGAATTATTATTAGCCATTAGTTCTCTGCTAGCTAACTAACCTCAAATGTATGTATCTCTTTCTTTGGCCTGTTCAAAGACATAACAAGTATTTTTAAATATCATTTTTATACATCTTTCAACAGATTGTGTATGAAAGGGGACTTTCGGTACTTTGACTGGAGTATTAAAAAAAACTCTTTAACTGCTTCAGTAAATAGGTGACATGCTAGAGGGGGTTTAGCAATTGTCTATAAGTTTCTTGCCTGTAAGCTTCAACAAAAGATTGCTTCCATGATGTCACTATAAGTCTTTCAAACCCTAATAGACTTATGCACAAATTGAAGTGAATCCTGTTTCCTCTTAACTTTACTACTTTATCAATGTCTTCTATTTGCTCTTTTTCTATCTGACTCCAGAGCAGGAACTTTGCAGACTAAGGGTGAGCATACCATACTGATCATTTGAAAAGTGGGTAAAACAATATCAATTACCTTCTGAGTTTGATATTTTAGTAATTGCATCTGATTAAGTAAGTATATTGCTTCCTCCACCCAACTATAATTTACTTTAACGCTAAACCAGTTGGGACATAGACAGCTACTATGTACTCAACAATCAATCTCAACTGATTTAAATTTTTATCTGGTTATTCCATGCTTACACACCCAGACTCTGTAAAATCTTAAGGCAGTAGTAAGCCTCTACTAGGAAAAATAGGACCCATTTCTAGTGATGCTAGTCTTTTTGGCAGAAATCCAAATTTAATAGATGTTTCTATCTGGTATCCATAGCTCTGATCAGTGCTCAGATTTTAAGAAGCATTTTTATAAAGTTTTGCAAAGTCTCACCTACTCTTAACACTATATAATATATGTAGATAGTTAAGAGTAGGTGAGACTTTGCAAAACTTTATAAAGTCTGAATAAATTTCATGGTTCATTTGCTTATTGAATGTCTTTCCAAGCCGCCATGATCATTGGTTGTTGCTTTGAGTGGGCCATCAAGTAATTTAATTATCCTCCTTAGCCCTAGCTCCCCAGCGTCTAACTGATTGTATCTATCCTCCTGTCCATCCAGTATTTAAATTGGTACTATCAGAGATTACAGGTAACAGTTTTAAATGCAAAGATCTTTCTTTAAGCCATTTCACTAAATGATCTGCAATTATCTCTACAGTTTTTTTGAAATCTGATTCTTCAGAGAAAAAATGGAAAAAATTAATTTGCACTAATTTGTACACAGTATATTATTCTTCTTTTACTAGACCTAGACATATTCTGCCTTCAACATTGATAGATTTTTTACTATGCTCTCTTGACTATATTATCATTAATGATAAGATTAGTATTTCTTGTAACAACCTTAGCATTAATAAAAGCAGTTGTTTTTTGCAAAGTCTCACCTAAACTTATATGATGCCTCAAACTTGCTAAAGCTACTTTTTTACATTCATGGTGTTATATAAAGCAATTTTTCCTTAACTTCTTTGCTTGTTTTATTAATATTCATTTCTCTTTCATGATTGGGATCTTCAGAGACCTCATTTATATTTTTTATTATTTTTGTGAGAGATAAAATAATGTTTTAACATTTTTAGAAATATATTGGTGCAAAACAGATTATCCAATATGTTGTGTTGTGTATAAATACTAGAGTATAGTAAAACAATCACAGCAAAGTCAGAATAATTGCAATATTATTTTTTAGTAGTTTGTAAAAAATTGTTTTACTATACTGTTATTTATTTAACCTATGTATATAAATAAGGTAAAGTTCAGGAAAGACATGCTGAATTTATTAATGCAGCAATATTGTTACACCTTGTAAATGTGCAGTTCATGTTATCATGCCTAGTTTGAATCTAAAATCAAAACAAAATAAATATCATATACCACTTTTACAACAGGATGCTTTAAATAATAAATTACTTTTACAAACAGGATATTAATGTTTAGATATTATTTTGGTGCATGTTGTATATCAGACTAAATTCTAAAGTTTATTAATTTTATTAGCATTTTAAATTTAGTTTGCTTAACTGTATAATACTTGTTTAACACATTAAAATTACTGTTATTCATTATCAATACAATGAGTATTGATAATGAAAAACAGTAAGTTTAATGTGTTAAACAGAAAGAACAAAAATTGATATATAGTGTGAGCCACCTTCTTTGCATGATTCACTAAAATATTATCATCATTGTTCTTGTAGTCAAGTGATTTTTTGTTACTTTTTTTGATTTTTTTCTAATTGGAGACTAAACAATATAACTCCAGGTATATTTTGATTATCTCTGTCATATTATTAGATCTGTCATTAATGTAGGAATGTGTTTCATTTGGTGTAATAACAGTTAGCTAAATTGATGGCCTATTTCATACACCACTTGTTACCAATCAAAATACAGAATTTTTAGAAAATCATAACTGAACAAGTTTTGTGTCTTGGCAAATTTTTTTTATTACCTCTTGACAATAAAACATGTTAGAACAAGTTACTTGGTATGCAGTATTAGGTCAGTAAAGGATATAAGGTCACTTACTCTTTCTATATGATTTTTTTAAAGCTTTCTATATGATTTTTTTAAAGCTTTCTATATGATTTTTTTAAAGCTTTCTATATGATTTTTTTAAACAAGAGTTTTTATTTTTCTTGATTAGCAAGTTTTAGTGATATTAGAAAATACCATGAAAAAATACAAAGAAAAATATTATTTACATGATTTTGCGGGAGCTGGTTTCTTCTGAGAGCCTTTAGGGAAAAACTTTCCAAAGCCACTAGGTGGTTCTGAGCTGTATAAACTTTTTGATGAAAAATTCCATGACCTATTTTTCAATTGATGAACCTGAAAAAAAAAAATTATTTAACATGCTCATAAAAATACTTAAAATATTCATAACTATACTTTAATTCTTACTTTTCTTACAAATTATTATCAGTAAAAACTAATGTCCAAGAAAAATAAAATTATTTTTCTAATCAATAAACAATTATCAAATTTTAACTAACGTATTTTTAAATTACTAAATTAAATATAAACTAAAACTAATGGTTTACATTAACAGAGACTTGCATAGAATGCACACATAAACATGTGATTAAGATACTTAACAAATGTTGTAAACATTATTATATCAAAATGCTTCATAATGACTAGTAATACATTTAAAAATATTTTAATAAGCTTTGATATTTGGTGAGTTGCACATTAAATACCAAAGTTTGTGTCAATAAAACAGCATTTGAATTTAAAAGTGATATGGATAATTTTACAAGGAAATTGGTTTCATCATAAACTGAATTTAAAAGATGTTAAAAAAACTTTTGAAAAAATATTGATCCAAGAGAAGGCAAAGGAAAGGGTTTTGCATCAAACTGTGACTGGTAATGAAAAATTTATACACTGCAATAATCCTAAGCCCAAAGCAAGGCAAACCTGTCACATTGACTTCAAAATCCAGATATCCAAAGGCTTAAAAGTGATGGTGTATCAGTGGTGAGAACAAAAGGTTAAGTGTATTATGAGAAGTCAGAACCTGGTGAAATTATTAGGAGGGGGTAAGGGGAAACTTCATTGGGAACAATAAAACCAGAACATAGCAAGACATGAAATAATTATTTCCCAGCATAATAATATTTGACCAATTTGTCAAACAGAAGCACTTTGTTGGGATGTGCTAATACAATCATTATATTCACCAGACATTTCTCCTTCTGATTACCACTTTTTTTTGGAAAGAGTTATATGAAGAAACCTTAAAAAAAGGAGTATCAAAAAATAAAGTACTTTTAACCATGATATTCACCTATTACCAGAAAAAAAGGAAAGAATATTAGCTTGTATTTGGAAATACTCTGACCTAAAAAGTAACTAATTGCTATTTTTATTTTGCTTTAAAAAAAATAAATAAAAAAATAACAGAAACTTTCACAGAAAATTTTAAACTAAGTTATATTTTAGTTTCCAGCTTCTTTAGCAAAATTTTTTAAAATGACCTTGAAACTGTTTCATCATATCAAAGACTAAAACATTTGAAAAAAAAAAAAAAAATTTTTCTTTTTATTTACTTGTTGTAATTTAAAATAATAGATTGTTATTTCTAAAACTATATACTTTAAAAATTATTTCAAAATTTATTTCAATCATTTATACTAAATAATCTGAATTAACTTGACTAAAACACCAAAAGTTTAAAAATAAGCATCATACAAAGAAGAAACCAATAAGTTAATACTTTTCAGCTGACAAGAAACTGTTATTAAGCAACAACTTTTCTGGATTAGTTCAAACTAAAAACTTGCAATCAAAATACTTTGTTTAAATTTTATAACTATTTAAAAGAGTTTTTAAAGAATATTTATTCAATAGTTGTTACTGTTTAATTTTTTTTTTTTTTTTTTTGATTTATCACTGATTAAAAAAATTTTAGTCATTGATAAATTAACAGAAAGTTTTTAATCATTAATAAAACAAATCAATATTTTTAGCTGTTGATAAAACACATTTTTATTGAATGAATGAATTTTGAATAAATATTTGGTTCAGTAAAGGTAATGTTCATCCAAATTGAACTTTTTGGTTTAGACTATAACTTTTACACTTTTTTAACTACTATTTAATCTAAAACATTTTATGAACCTCATTGCTTGAAGATGAAACATTTAAAAAATACAAAGCTCCAAAATATTAAGGAGTTTAATTTTTCTATTAATTTTTTTTACTTAAAGGGGTTTTAATGTGTTTTCAAGTCTATTCAGAATATTGTAAACAAATTATTTTTTTTTAGCAAGCTCTCCTTTAATATATAAAATGCAATTTGTTTACTTTGAAAAAAAACTTGAAACAGCAGACATGTAACTTTTTATTAAAGCAAATAAAACATTAAAAAAAAGTTATAGTTTTTTCTTAACTTTTCTTTTCTCTTAATAAAATACGCTATCATTTATTGATACAAGAAGTATCTTGTAAAATTACATCAAACAGTATATTAAATCCAAAAACAAAACATACCCAATGACCGAGAGTTCGACCATGCTGAATTCCTCGAAGAATTCCTATCATAACTGATAACCAGGAGATTAGAAGGTAACACTTTGCTTCATAAAAATTTAAGCTGCACTCACATGCTGTGAATGGGTAACTTCTAATACATTTTATAAAATTAATATCATAAAATGTTTTATGTTCTCGGAGGCAAAATGCAGTGCTAAATCAAAACGAATATTTGCTGACAACACTTTTTTTTTAAACCAATTATCGGAAAGTTTTATTCCGAACAGATGAGGAAGCGTCTGGGTATCGTTATCGGTATGAACCGATATTTTGAAACGATAACGATATCAAACGATATGAGTTAGTCTATAAAACGAAAACTTATCGTTTGAAACAATAACTGGCTGAAAATTTTATCGGTTGAAACAATAATATCAGTTATTTGGCTACCTAGAGCACAATTGTTTCATGTCAAGGGAACTACTTCATCTACTATATTGCTGTAGACTTCCAGTTAATGAATAATGTAGAATTTTCAATTTTAATGCTTAAAAACAAAAATATTAACTGTTAAAGATATAAATACAATAAAGAAAAAAATAATTTGTCACAGTTTTAAATAATTTAGCAAGCAAGCAAAAGCCAATTTATGGCAAACCGCAAGAATAACTAAGTATTTAATATTAACAATATGATTTACCAGCTATATATAAACTAAATTTTATTTGACAAAAACAAATGGGTCATTATTTTTATTACAAATGAAATAATATATGAAATATGAAAAACGAAAGCATGAAATAACTGACCGTATTTTGCAAGATAATTATAAATTTGAATAACTTTTTCAAAGGTTTTGCTTTATCAAATGAATTATAAAAAAGCCCATTAGAAGATACACCAACTAAAAGGAATGCATAGTGGAATATATATTATGGAGCTTATAGAGTAATCGCGGCCAAAAATGGCGACATGTTGGAAAAAATACTAAAGAAATACATAAAATAAGGCTGGTGAATGAAGGACTAAGGAGTCGAATGAAACCAGATCTTGTCAAAAAATTTTTGACTGAAGCAAAAATTCAGAAATTTTGTATGAATTTATATTTACTTAAGTTGAATAAATTATGCAATGTATTGTTTTATTTTGTTTCATACAGGTATTTATTTTCGTTTGAAAAAGTTAGTAACGATATGCTTTTTTTAAGTTAAAAAATCATACGATATTATCGGTTTATAACAATATTTTATCGTTATGTTATCGTTTTCATTTCCAAAGAACCTTATCGTATCGTTATAGTTATCAGTATTTTTTCAAAACCTTGTTATCGTATCGTTATGGTATCGTTTCAAAATAATAAAGATACGAAGACCCTTAATAAAGAGCGCTTTAATTTATAACGGGTCCTTTAACATTAGTATAATCAAAAAGTTCGTATAATTCGTGTTTTAATATTCTTTCCAATAAAATTTTTTTATAGATATTCTTAACATTAACTTATGTACATATATGCTTAATAAAATAGATATTTTAAAATTTAGATCATTTAAATAATTAAAGCTATAATGCAAATTGACAAAGTTGGTATTAGATTGTTAATTGAGACTTGTCGTCGTAATCAGAAGTCTCCATCTGATGCTCACAAATTCATAACTACTGCCTGGGGTAAGGAAAAACTTCCATTCAAACAGTATACAAGTACTATCAAAAGTATTTTACATCAAACATAAGTGATTATAGTCAGTTTTCAGATTAATTGAGGTTAGGTAGACCCAGTACCTCAACAACTATAGACAACATTGAGATCATTCAACAACTGCTTGATGAAGACAAATTTTTAACAATAGAGCAAATTTATGATGTCGTAAACATTTCTTTTGGTTCAATTTATTCAATAATCACCGAAAAATTGATGAAAAGATCAATTTGTTCACAATGGGTTCCATATGGCCTCACCCAAGCTAATCAACAAAATCGGGTTGAATTTGCGCATAAATTTCTGACCATCCTACGAGATGAATTGAATGTTGAACGACGTCTAATTGTTATGGATGAGAAGTGGATTTACCGCAGATCGATCGGGTGCAAACGCAGTAATCGCGCTTGGATTTCAAAGGGTGAAGAAGCTCCGAAACGTATCAGGAGATCACAATTTGATGCAAAAAGTATGGCAATTTGCGCTATCTCATTTGATGGCAAGGCCTATGTTGAGGTACTTCCAAATGGACAAACGGTCAATTCAAAAGTGTACATGCTTTTCCTATCAATTATGCATTCCAATTTTGTCAACAAAGGCATGAAAAGAGTAACATGGAACACAATGCTCCTTCAGCACGATAATGCCAGGCCACATGTGTCTGCTGCAGTCAGAGACTTTCTTGCTGAGAAAAAAGTCACCCGTGTCATTCAACCTCCATATAGCCCCGACTTTAACTTGTTGGACGGATATGCTTTCTCTTCATTTGAATTTTATCGCAAGGATTTGGATTTTCAGGCAAAGGAAGACGTTCAAGAAGCCATGGAGACAAACTTAAGGTCATATTCACATGATCAAATGCAACGGCAACTGGAAAAACTGAAAACAGATTTAAATGAGATTATTTTGAAGCATGGTGCCTACTTATGATCCACTCTTAATTTAATTGTTCTATGCTTATTCTTTGTTACAAAAAAATTGATTATATAAACTTTTTGATTGACCCTAGTATATTTGGCAATGAAGGTGTTCCATTTTGTTATTCAGAGTAGGTGCCTCAAATCCTCCACTAAAAGAATACCTAGGTGTCATTAAATCTTTAGAAAGTTGCAGAGTTAATAATTTTGATAGTTACTAAAATAATAAATATGTTTTATTTGTTAATATGAGTTTGTTTTTATGATGTTTTTGAGAATTATTGTCTGGTATAAAAGAAGGAGAAAATTTATAAAGAGAGGATTTTGTTTGAAGAGAGTATTATTGTCATCTCATCGAAGTGTTGTGAGAAAAACTACAACATAGAGACCTATGTAAGTGTATATTATTGTCATCTCTTCTATGTGATGCGAGAAAAACTACAACATAGAGACCTATGTAAGTGTATAAGTACCACTTCTTTAACTAACTTGTTGAACACCATAATTATGCTGTGAACTTGCATTGATTTTTCTCTACCATCATAATTCAGTTGTATTTTTGAAATGTCTTAACTTTTTTGTTCTTTGTTAGTGTTTAAGAACACCATCTTAATGATAAAATGTCTCAATACGTTAACCTTTATACTGCTTTTAGGGACCCCACTCCTTTTAATTCGGCACTATGTGCACACAAAATTATATCTTTGATCATAAAAAATGCATAATATACAATTAGATTTAATAAATAGTTTATCACTGAATACATTTTTAAGTAATAAAATAATTGTTATAAGATTAAAAAACGGTTTTCTTAAATCCTAGAATATGACACGGATAACCTATTATTAGCAAAAAAAAGGCATATCAATGGCCTAAAAAGAACCAAAGAAATCCATTATTCGAAATGAAATTGAGAGTAAGAAAATCACAGCAGATAAAAGTTAAAAGTTATGAAAATCTTTTGAAGAAAAAATGGAAATTGGATAAATGATTTTAAAGATCAGGGTGAAAGAGAAAAAAGTTAAATTAGAGTTGTTAGTTGCAGGACACTTTGTAGAAGAAGATATACATAAAAAGATGCATCAAATGTTTTGAAAAGGTTTTCAATAAGTTAATAAGAAAAAGTATTAATTATTTGGCTCCAACAAATTTGAAACTAGACAACAAAGTTGAAATTGGAGGCAGTTCTTGTTCTGAAAAACAAAAGAAATATATATATTGTTAAAGTAATTTAAAATGCCTAACAATATCTCACCTTTTTACAATGTCAAATATATTATACACTGAATAAGCTTCAATAACTGAACTAAGCTTTAATGTCATCCTGAAGATATTTACCATAATTAAACCTGCTCAAAATTTTCATTCCAAAGTAAGTTAAATTTTTTAACGAAGCTTAGGGGAGCAAAAACAAACAATTGAAAAATACACAACGCAGCAATTATATCCAAAATAACTACAATGAAAGACTGCACTACTTTTTATTTAATCAAAACCTCAAAGTATTTTTCACTTGTAAAGTAAGGATATAATTATTGGACCTGCCTCGAGGGGCAAATCTCTCTTAATGGCTGGTAAATTTCTATTAAAATTGTATTGTAGCAAGTGTTTTTTAAGTCGCTATGATTTTTAGATCCCACCTAATGAACAATAATAGGTGTGTACAAATTTATAAGCCAGCCAGCCATTAGTCAATTAGTACATCTCATAAATGGGTTTCTATCTCCCATTATTCTAGTTGCGTCACTCGGATGTTCAACATCAAAGCATCCAAAAAAAGATTTTCAATGAATAAAAGTTATATTCCGTATAAATAATGTTAATAAATAATGATCTAAAAAACATCGAATAACAAATTTTGTTTTACTTTTACTTGCTAAACCTGTATAACCCAGTTTTAAACCATTAAGACACGTTCTCTTTGTTTTAACTTTAATATCAACCGTACAATTACCGATAGTATAATAGTATTCAGTACCTGGTATCTGAGATAGATCAAGTAACAGTATTTAAAGTAATTTTCAGACCGTTCTTTTTGATGTTTCACATACTTTGGACCAAGGGACCGTTTTTTTTGATGTTTCACATATTTTGGACCAAGGGACCTTTCTTTTTGTTGCTTCACATATTTTGGACCAAGGGACCTTTCTTTTTGATGTTTCACATAATATAGGAAAATGCCGGTTCTGGGCCATTGATACCTTTCCTATACTTAAGGTTGATAACTTTGATGCGTTGACTTACCTTTTATTCAAAAAATTTGTGTGCTGAAGTTATAAAAATTTTCTTACCGCAATAATATTTGTTTTCTTTCCGTGAAGTTCTAAAATTTTTCTTGTCATATTCCGCAACGAAGTAATAAAATAATCTTATCGGTAACTACTTGTCAGGTATTTAAAAATTTTCCAAGATGGCGTCTTATTCCGGACCAAAGAGTTTATTAATTTAAAGCAGGAGGCTCAGGACAAGGTCTGCTTTTATAATGCCCAATAGCCAAGGTGTGAATACCGTCTTCCTCAATGAATCTTTTATCATCGTCAGCGCTGAGTGCAACTTTGTTAGTTTCTTCAGTATAAACTTCATGAAGATGAGATCGGATGACGTTCATGGTTGCAAGCTTTTCTTTCTTATCCATTAAGCAGTCGTAGTAATCTTGGTGAGTGATGTGCTTTTCAACAACGCTATTCTTAACCCCTTTGCATCTTTTGTGTTCTTCTTTTTCATTAAAGACTTCATAAGAGTAGAGTTTCGGTCTAAGCCCAACAAGTTGTGTGATTTGCTTCCCTCCAGTTTCATCCTTGAACATGCCGATAACCTTTTTATTTAAGCCCACTTTGAACCCAACGTTTTGAACAGCAGGATGGTTTTTATCAAATTCGCTCGTGTCAAATTTGCTTTCAACATCATCAGCAATGTCTTCGTAAAAATCTTCCGTTTCGATTTCGTAAAAGAGCGAGTCTGTATCGGTCATTAATAATTTTGCTCGATCACCGTATTTAGGCTTCATGTAGTCGTAGTGGTGTTCAAACATAAGAGTTTTGCTGATGTCGAGGATACACGTTCCTAAGAAAACAGGTTTGTTGTAAAAGACTTTTGTTTTTTTCATGTGAACCGCGATTAAGTTTTCATCAAAAATAGTGTTTCGATCATATTTAGGACTTTTGGATAATTTTGAGGCTTCTTTTTTAGTGGTAACAAGTTTAATATCAACGTGCTTTAGAATATTCTCCATGGTTTTTCCAAAGACGGAGTTGTTCATCAGCTTGAAGAATTCTTTTTCAAAAGGATTTTTAGCATCTGCACTCTTTTTGGTGTTGAAGTCGTTGTATGGTTTCATCCAAGGTTCTTCTCTAAAGGTGAAGCCTCGATGAATTTTTGTGATGATTAATCCCATTGGTTCATAGAGTTTTAGGTTTTCATGATAGATAACATATTTCTCTTTGTTGTTTAAATTAGAAACGAGTTTTTCTACTTTCCCAATGGTCATTCTTTCAGGGGCTAAAGGGTAATCATTGTGTTTATCATGAAGGTCATCAGGGTAATTCAAGTCGACTTCAAGAATGCATGGCATGGATTTCCAATTTAAAAGCTCTTCCTCAGTCATCCATCTAAATCCTCCAACGGGAAGAGGTTTGCTCATCGCCCACCCGTATAAGTTGTTAGCGTCTAAGTACTGAATGAATTTCGATGGTTGTGAAGGATCATACGAGTCGCCCATGTATTTGTTATTGGCTGTTCCAAGTCGGTTCGAGATCATGCTGATTCCTCCTCGAATTCCTTTTCGTGTCATGTGAAGCATTTCAGGAACGTTTTGCATTTAAATTCTTTCCAAACGTTTTGAGCATGCGCATAATCTTCAACTTTTGCTGGTTTATCGTCTAGTTTGGAATAAAATGCTTCGATAGGAGGTAATTGCGTTTCGGAAAACTTATCAATGGAGTCCACCCATTCGTAAGGGTAAATGCCTTTTTTTCTTAACAAGTCAAACTTTTTCTTTTCGGGATAGTACATAGCCACGTTTTTGCATTGATCGTTGGTTAGATCTTTAGACAGTTTGTCTAACTTGAAGGGCATGAATCTAAAACTGTCAACAAACCTTAATTCTTTCCATACTTCCCGAAGTTTACCAGTTTCCTTATCAATAAATTCTCTCACTTTGATTTTTTTTGAGAAGCTGATGTATTTTTCATCGTTGTTAGGTATGCAATTGAGTCTTCCACCTAATTTCTTGATGAACAAATGGCTGTCGTAACCGGACAAATTGTGTAAAAAGATGGGTATGAATTTTGGAATTTTATAATTCTCTTTGCATTTGTTATGCGCAGCATCTCGGTACTTTCCAGTCAAACGATAGTGATTATACACTTTATCACCGTCAAGATTTTTTTTGCAAATGTGACATTCTGTTGCATCTTTAAAATTCTTTTCATCATCATCAGTCATGATCGCCTTTTCTATTAAATCAATCTTGCTAAAAATCTTTCTAAGGTCTGTTTCAAGTCTGGTTACAAACTTTTGCGCCACATCGTCCTCATCGCTTTCTGCTGTGTACATGACAGGTTTACCCTTATAAAGGTTTTCATCAAAGTATTTGATATAATAGCAGAAGGAGCTTGGAACGTGTTTTTGATATTTTTTGGTGTACGACTCATTATCAGGATATTCAGTGTTGTCATCAATTGGTTTGATGAAACTTTCAAAGTCAGCATACACCACAAAGGGGACTCTCATGGACATGTTGTAGTTTTTAAACTGAACGGTTGTTCCTTCTTCAGGAAGTTCAATTCTCATTGAATCGTTTTCATAACAATAAGGTTGATGATTTTTGAGCTTTTCTTCCTGCTCATAACCTTGCATACAATTTCTGCAGAAATATTTTTTGTGTTGATGTTTTGATACTGAAGAACCGGCAAACCGACTGAAATTTTTAATGAGGCAGTATTGGTTAGTTTCGTCGTTTGAAATGAATAACAAATCAACAGTATGCTTTCGATCTAAAAATTTAGATATTTGCAAAGGTTGAGGTGTTTTTTCTTCATAGCAAAAGACGTTAACGCTAATGTCTGGATTGAACTTTTCAAACGGTTTTAAGGTAATCAAAAGGAAATTCCATTCCTTTCCAATTGAGCTATTTCGATTTTTCAATCAAGTCTTTGTCAATTCTTCCATTATGCATATTTTTCAGACTCAGCGCTCTGGTGACAGCCCATTTGAAACATTGATCGTCTTTGTTTTCCATGTTGATGATTGCCTTTTTACTTTTCAAGTCAGGAGGAAGATTAATATAGGAACCACCTCTGAGAGGTATGTAATCAATAAAGTTAATATCCATTTTTAAAATTTTAGACATTCTGCAATTAGATCCCAACTTATTGTATTTGACACTATTTTCCAAGATCTTTTCTTCCATTTTACCCATTAACGTTCTTAAATTTGTACCCCCTAGTATAGTTTCAGATTCGGATGAGAAACTTGCCATTCGAGTAGTTTCTTCACCAGTTAAGATGCTTACAGATTTCATTTCACACTTTAAAGCAATTCTTACTTTTGTATTTATTTCTCCTTCCATGACTTTGATCGCGACTTCTCTAACCATGTTTAAAAAGGCGACAAGGTCTTGATATCAAGAAGAAGGTTCATAAGAAAATTGCCTAACAGAACGTTCCGCTGAATGCTCAGTCAATACAAACTTTATCTTAACAGGTCTTGGAGCGATAACCGGTTTTTCAATCGGTCTTTGAACAATTGGACTCGGAGCAGGCACCGGTTTACCTAATACAACGTCTTTGAGAAACTTTATCGTTTTTTCCACTCCATTTCTAACGCTGCTCACTGCATTCTTCACCGTATTCGGAATGAATGGATCAACGAGAGCATTTAGTTGGTTTAAACCGTTGGAGACAGATGTTGCAATTCTTGAAAACCAGCCAGCTCTTGGTGCAGGAACCGGACTTACAGGACGAGGAACAGGATTTTGCAAATGGGTTGGTTTTGGAGCAAGAGGAGGTTTTTGACGAGGATCAAGGCGCGGTGCTGTAACCGGCCTCGAAACTGGACTTTGAGCAATCGAACGAGTAGCAGGTAAAGGTCTTGCCTCAGTCGTCGTTTTCGGTGCTTTCAATTTTTCGCTCTTTAGCGATTAATTTTTTTGAAGATATGTGACTCATTTTTATCTGCGCCGTGATTTTCTTTAAGTCAATTCAATTTTTTTTAAATCTTGGCACACTGTCGGCATATTTTCTTCTTCGAACCATTAGTCGTAAAGAAATTTTTCGATTCTTTGAAAAGAATTAAAAAAATCAATAGGATGGTCCTTCAAACTGTTGATCGTATTCCCATTCTTCAAAACCAGAATCAAAATCAACCAAAAGAATATTTCCATCTTTATCAAAACCAAGTGTATATGAAGCGCCATATTCATCAATCACATCATAATGGTCAACAAACACATATCGGTTTCCAAGAACATCAATTAGATGACCTGATTCATTAATACTAAACATTTTTTAAATACCAAGAAAAAATTTTTTTTTCTCAAATTCAATTTTTTTTATTTTCAGCAACTCTTTCAGGATTAAAAAATTAAGCAGCAGGAGCGCAAAATCTTCCCATCCAATGTCTTGAAATAAATTTTTGAAGCTCTTCCCACTCTTCTGCGATGATATAGTTATCCGACTCAATTAATCTTCTCCTTTCAAACTCTCTTCTCCTTTCATCACGCAATCTTCTCATTTCTTCAATCTCACTCAAACTCATCCTTTCAAACCTTCTTCTCCTTTCATCACGCAATCTTATCCTTTCTTCAATCTCACTTAAACTCATCCTTTCAAACTCTCTTCTCCTTTCATCACGCAATCTTCTCATTTCCTCAATTTCTTCACTCGACCTTTTATTTATGTCAAGAAATTTCTCAACTCGAATTCAATTTTTATTTTCAGCAACTCTTTCAATTCTTCGAAAAGGACCGCTCCTCCTCCTCTTTTTTCTTTACGTTATGTATTTTATTTATCTCTAATGAAATTTTTTTCATTTCCATCTCATTTTCAGAAATAAAATCCCTTTCGAATAATAATGGGAAACCATGAATCATAAGGTCAATTTGAATCTTCATCCATTTTAGAGAGTCATAGTCGCTCATCAGCAATTCCTCTTCACCAAATGTTTGGATCAAGCGGAAATGATCTCCAACAATGTGAAATGTAACATCAATTGGATTGGTTATATCATCAAACATTTCACTGTGTCTACCTAATATATATTTTAGATTATAAATATCGTGAAGAATTAGTTTTTTAATATTACACATGTCTTTTTTACTTATTTGATCACTGCTCATGATTTCATCATACAGCTGACTTCTGAGAAGATAGAGGCCTTTAATTATTTCGTGAACTGACATGTACTCATTTTTAAAATTATCTTTCATTAACGGCATTTTATAACACAATTTCAAATAAAGATCACTTTCAAATTCGCTAATCTTTTCAAGAATTTTTCCAGACAGCCAGAGTTTGTCAAGCAGTGAAACTTGATATTTGCTTTGCATATTACCCATCTTTTTATTTATGCCAAGAAATTTCTTAACCTGAATTCAATTTTTTTATTTTCAGCAACTTTTCATTTCTTCGAAAAGACTCAAAGCTATCATCAAGGAAATTCAAAAGATTGCCAAGAAAATTTTTTAACAGAACAAAAGTTAAAAAATCAATTTTGCAGCATTTTACGTTTTTCAAGCTTTTCAGAATTTAAAAATTCAATCTTGATTCCATTATCCACCTTTCCGTCTCGACGCTCCAATTATCTCCATCCACGGCCAGTCCCTTCCATCGCCTTGTAAAGAGACTTGTATTCAGCCACCTCACTCGTTTCAATGTTGATTATTCTTACAGTGATGGGCTTTTTCTTAACAAAACGAAGCCATTCCCATTTTGGATCGGTTGGTTTCTTTTCTTTTTTTTCACGTATTTTCTTTTCTTTTGCTCTTTCTAAAATCTTATCTTTACTGATCAAATTATTTTCAACCACGAGCATCATCAACGTTATTAAATCGTCTGCCGTTTTATTAACACCGTTTTCATTCAGCAAATCTTTCAAATACGATATTGTATATCTCATTTTATTATACCAAGATTTTTTTTTTAAGTCAATTCAATTTTTTTTTAAAAAAAAAGTTAATAAACAGCAGTCATGTTGGTTCCGTCTGAAACAAATTTAAGCAATTTATCAGAAATAACCACTGCAAAAATAACGGTATTTGCAATAGTCGAAGTTCGGAATTTAAGGTTTACCACCAATTCAGCTGTTTCCGACGCCACTCTTTCTTTTTGCTTGCTGATATCCACAAAGAATAAGGGATACAATTTTATATATTCAAGCAAGGACAACCCAGATTGACAAACAAGTTCGTTTGTGCCGTAATATTTTTCATCAAGAGAACGCATCTGCATTAGCCATAACCACTTTCTTTTCACGGCAGTTCCGTAATGGAACTTTATTGTGGGCATGCGCATTAACAAATATTTTTCCGGCTTGATTTTTAATAAAGCGTGCAACACGCAAAAAAACTTTGAAAAGCCTTGCCCTAATAACTTAATTTAATATATCTTTTTATAACAATGGCATGTTAAAATTTCTTTTTTTTAATAAGTGTTTATTATTACTTGCTTTCAAGAGAGAAAAATATTACACAAAAGAATTTGTCAAACTTTTACAAGATTTAGAACTTTACCTATTTTTTTGGTATGAAGTTTAGGGAAGTCAGTAATTCTTCATAAATAAGTACTTTAATAAATTTTTTGAAAAAGTCTGGAGTGTTTAAGAGAACGAGTTAAGGTATTTAAAGAGTCTGTCAAATTTTGAAGAACCGGTTATTTTTTTTTTCTATATATTTTCAGAATTTTTTTCGTTAAAAAAAAATACGTTTTTTCCCTAAAATTTCCATTTTGTTATAGGTACTGAACAAGATGTTAAGTAAAACGTAAAGAATAAAAACTGAAATATAATGAATTAGAAAAATAAAATATTCGTTGCTGTTTTAATACCAACCATTGAAATTCAAATATAAACTATTTTTATTTATTTTTTTTGGAAATATACAATATATAATATATTATAAAAAATTCTTACAAAAAAAATTGAAATTAAGTTGTAATGTTATACTCTGTTTACACAATTCATCTGAAAAACTTCACAAAGCTTTTCTTTTTTTAATGGTTGGTCTGATTTTCAATGTTTCTGGGGAGTTTTTGATGTAATGTTCAGACAGAATACTTTTTAGTCGCTGCGCTCCTTTCATATGGCAAAAGGTGCTGTTCATACTATTAAACTCAGCATGCATGCTTTCTATACCTTGCTCTCCGTAAATATCGAGACCCAAACCCCAATTTCTTATAAAATCAACATAATGACTCTCCAACAAATGCATTTTTGGCGTAATGGACTCGTTAGGCCATGTTTTACGAAAGTAACTCATTAATTCTTCAATGGCTCTCTCTAATTCCAAAAAAGTAAATAAATAAAAGAACGTAGAAAATAAAGAAAATAAAGAAAAGAATAACTATGATAACCCTTACAAGTGTAACCCTAATAAGAGGACTGTAATGCAAGACAATAAATTTTTAAAAAATGTAATTTCACCTAATTCTGATAATGGATTATTATTAATGATTTCACTTGAATTCATAAAGTTTTAGCATGTTGCATATTTGCAGAACAAAATGAAAAATTTTTCACTCAAAACCATTGCCTCATTATGAACATCTGTATCAATAAATCCAAGATCGCTTACTATCATAGGTATTGAATTGCAAAGATCTAGGACACTGTTTATCTAATGAACAAAGATCATTTTAGGGCACATTTACAAAATTAATGTTTAAAAACCTTTATGTATTTATGAACTTATGTATTTGAGAAGATATTAATAAAATTCATGTTTAAAAGTATGCAGAAATATAGATGAAAAAACCTGCAACATTTTAGGAACATGGTTCCCAATAAAACATTTTCCATGATAAGCTTGTCTTTGAACATTAAGACCACATAGAACTTGGTCAAGTTTATTCACAAGTGGTCCATGAGATTTTTCAAATGTTTTGGATCTTAGTTCTTCTAATTCGATCAGCTATATAAAAAAATATACACACACACAACAAATATATATATATATATATATATATATATATATATATATATATATATATATATATATATATATATATATATATATATATATATATATATATATATATCAAAGGGCCCATTGCTCTTAAATTGATTAATGCTACATACACATAAAAGCATGAAATATTTTATTAAATTATTTAAAATATTAACTCATTATACCTTAGCATTTTTCTTCTCCATAAAATGAATTACTCTGGGCTGACAAATTTCATAGAGCTTTTCTTTATTTTCAGGAGAACACAGAACTTGAATTGCCATGGCTTCATGAATTAGTATTATTTTTTCACAATATTCAGCAATAACCTTTTCTCCTTCATATATTTTTAACTGAAGTGCAATATATTCATTAAAATTTCTGTTGTTTGCAGTTTGATTTTTTTCACACATTTTTGCTGCAATTTTAACATCTATGAGATGACAGGCATCTTCCAGCATATTAAAAAATTTAAGATAAATTCCCAATGAGATATGCAGGGATGGAATGCACACCTAAATTCAATAAATTAATAAAAAATATATAAATAAATGGTATAAATAAAAATGTAATATAGTAGAAAAATGTAATACTTGTGTCAAAGGAATATCGAAAAGTGGTGAGTCAATGAAATTGTTACAATACTTTGCTAATTTTGGTATTTGACCTTTTTGAATAAATTTTTGAAAATCTGCATAAAGTGTTTCTAGTGCACGATTGGAAGTAAAGTGCAAAGGCTAGAAAGTAAGAATTGAAATGAAATTCTATTTTAACAATTACGACAAAACAATATACTTTTTTTTTCTGCCATAATACTTAAAATGCACCTACCCTTGGTCCTCCGGAAAGAAAGGCAAAAGAGTTTGATTCAGAGTTAACTAGCTTTTGCTTTATAACATGCAATGCAGCATCTTCTACAATCCGTGGTATATCATCATTTTCTTTTAATAAAAATACATCAGCAAGAGTTGTATCAAGCCCATTTGTAGTTTTTTTGCAAATCTGAGCCTGCAATAACATATAACCAGTACAATTTTCTTCGTGTAATTTTTTAAGCTCATTTTCTTTAACTGTATATTTTAATTTGCATCCCTTATTGCAACCTAAAAGAATGTGCTCTATCATTTGTATTACATTAACAGAATTAAAAATTGTATTTAACGGAATATGTTGTTCACAAATAAAGAATTTTGCTTCTGTTTCCAACTTTCCTTCAATCTCCTTAAACAAACACACTGAGCAAAACGATTGTTGACAGTCTTTTAGTATTAGTGGCTTGTACATGATGTTGTTGCATAACTTACATATACATAATTTTAAATGTGGATTTGATACAGGATCAATATCAATTACATTTAAACGAATTGTTGGTATTGGTATATTACCAATTAAGCTATTTATGATTGGTCTGGTCCATCTCTTTTGATTTTGTTCCATGATACATGGTCGACCAGGTTTTAATTTTTTAACTTTCCTCCCAGAAATTTTGGGGAAACAAAAACATTTGTCTGTGCATGGTAATGGCCAGTTGATTGCTTTAACACTGGTGCTTGAACCTTTTTCAACGTTCCTCAAAATGGAATAGCATCTCCTACACATTTTTTGTGGGTGAACTTTTTTATTGTCAATGCTAGTGTTTATATAATATGAATTCTCAATTCTTTCAGAATATTTATTCACATCAACTGAGTCTTTCATTATAGCTTCTCCACATATTCGACAAATAAGATTTTACTAGGTTGAATGGTCCATGTTTACAAAATACCTAAATATAGCAGTTATGTAAGATGAATAAAAAAAGTGCAAAAAAAAAATAACCGGTCTTCAGAATTAACTTTAAAAGAAGGAGAATAAAATGAAGAAAAAAAAAATCTTACTTTCAGCTACAGAAAATTCGTTTCATTATAATATAGCTGATTAAAAAACTGATTATTTCAAGAAAAATATTTTACCGTTTGATTTAAAAGCTTTTGTTGAAAATCTTAATTGCAACAATAAAACTTATAATAGGAGGTTGTATCGGTCAACTCTGAAAAAATTCGCTACGGTTTAGAAGAAATTTGAAATATCAAACATAAAAAAAACAAGTTAGAATAGTTGAGCTTCAGAAAAAAATTATTGAAAAAACAAGATATTCATGTTTTGAAGTTGTTGACTGCGCATGCTCAGAATAAAGTTCCAAAAAGTATCAATTTGAAACTGCCGTGTTTTCTCCAAAATTCAAGTCGTAATTATAATTTGGATACTTTATTCCATTAACAGTCACGTAAAAATTGCTAACATCACAATGGTCAAAAAGTGACGGATTAACAGTTTGACTGGAATTTCTGTTTGTCTGAAGTCCAAACACGATAAATCTTGGAACGCTTTTATCCGTGATTCTTCCAAGCGACCAGATAAATTCTGTTTGACCAGCTGGAATAAGCTGCCTTTCGCATTTGTTTGATTTATAAGCCACTTGAGTGGGAATCTTCTTAGCCATTAAATTCATGAAATCAGTCTTCCTCGAAACATCCAATTCAACGCGAGGCATATAAAGTCTGAATTTTTTAAGATCAATCATTCCTGCACTAACACTCTCCGCTCTATAAATCGCATCATCGCATTCTTTCTTTGTAAAGGTGATGGTGTGTCTGAACCCATAAACAACTTTGTCATAGGTTTCGCAAAAACCAAAAATGTGTTTCAACGGAATTTTAAACGAAAAAGCTCCGACAGATGTAGTGTCTGCAAACAAATGGTCTCGTCTAACTTTAAATCCTGAATTTTCAACAAGATTTGATGTGTTAATAAACCACATTTGTTTCAAACCATCTGCAAGCTGAAATCCATAAGGATATTTTAACATTCCAAGAATGGTGGTGGCTTGACCTGGATAAATAACTCTTTCCACTTGCTCTCCCGACAAGTCATAAGTCACATCGTTAAACAAATACATTAAAGCATTGTTCACCAAGGCGATCTTGTCTGTAGCTTCGTAAAAGGTTCCATCGCTCTTTTTCAACACTCCTTCAATGAGAATGTAAGCCTCTGATGGCACTGTTTGAATCGATCGACAGTCAATCTCAAAAGTAATCGTGCCTGAAGAATTTAAATCGAGATTGGTTGGAAGGTACTCAAAAAAATCCACTTTTTCAATACCAATATCATACTCTGGGCTCTCAGTAACTATTAATCGGTCGGTTCTTATCATTTTTATTATAGAAAATAATTTTTTTAAATTCATTTCACACACGGAGGATGCACACAGCAAGACGGAGGAGGAGGAGGCTCATCCACACGCCCTTAGGCCTGTTCCCCACTTCATATCATGTCTGAAGGACATGATATGAAGTTCCCCATGCACGCCCGAAGAGCGTGCTCCCTCCACTTGCGCTATCGCGTTAGCTTCATCGGAATACGCATTTTCAAGCAATTTTCATGCCGCTTCCCATCTTCACCAGGTCTTGGATTCGAATCGCATTCTGTTTCGACATTTTCTTACTTTGAATGGATGAACCAGTCTTTAATTTCTCAATGGTCTTTTTGCCTTTATCAATGGCTACGTTTTTAGCAGCAGAGATGGCAGAAAAAGCTAACTCTGTACCGGCAGATTTTGCAGCTGTAATCGCTTCTTGTCCAATTTTGCTTGTTGCAGCATTTTTAAGCAAATTCACTGCTGCTTTCGACATGCCTGAAGCAGCTGCTCTTTTTATGAAATTTTTAATCATGTCTACAATGCCACCTCCTCCAACAACGTTCTTTTTCACATATCTTCGATTATTACAAATAAGCATTTTTAAAAAAAACAATTCTTTTAAAATAATTTTATCAATAGTCTTCATTAACGATTTATATTCCTCTTTATTAATTTCCCCTTGTCTCAACAGCTCATCGCAAATAGCAACAGCCTCATTTCTCGAACCTGTATTTCCAGCATGCCGAGCAGCAATACTTAATTCAAGCTTTTCCACCAACGCATTCGGATCGCTCGGAAGAATGATCACTCCACGACATTTTTTTCCTTTTTCAATACGCATCATTTTTTCCCAAGTAGGAGCAATAAGTTGCTGATACTTAGGTCTTCTTGAAGCTTTTGGTTTATGCGGCTGTGAATCAGATCTTATAGCATCACTGTCCATCAAAATTTTTTCATAATTTTGAAAATCTTCATCAGTATACTCGTTCGGTATTTCAAACTTAGTCATCAGCTCCCAAAGACCTTTTGTTCCTTCATACCTTTCACCACCTACAATAATGTCATCTCCATCCATTTCAACCTCCATTTTACCAATGTAAATTTTATCTCCAACTTTATTCACTTCAAAAGGCATTTTCTTTTCTTTTTTTAATCAGCTTTTTTTGATGATCTTTTCATTGCTACCAATGATCGGCTGTAACAGCTTGCTCACATCAGCTTGAAAATTCGCATCTGAAATGTTGTCGTTGATGCTGTCTTGATAAATCCTCTTTCTTCTGTCATTAATTTCTTTCACAATTTCATCCCTTCTGTTCGGGTCTTGTATTTTAAAGAAAAACATCTTTTTAAAATACGTGGAAAAAAAATCATAAACTGGTTTTTACGATTATGTTGATCCTTTCTTAAACAAATTGTTGAACGTTTGAATCGCGTCATCTCGTCCTTTTTGGATCAAGTTTTCTTTGGTGACTTCATCAATACCTATTTTGGTTTTGGTTCGTATTTCTTCCATCATTGTTTTAAACTTTTGAATCTCACCAAGAATCAATTGAAACTCTGAATCGCTTATTTTTCCGTCCATCAACGCTTTGGAAATGTGCTCGCTGATCGTGTTCAATTTCGACTCGGCTAACACTTTTATCTTTTCATGCTTTTCCGCTTTCAACGCCATTTTTTTGTTCACTTGACCACCAACAATCGACAAAAAACCCATTCCAATAGCCACGCCTTCACACGCAATCGCTGCTGGACTGGCAATAATGGTTGACAAAAGTCCAATTCCAGTCGCACCCAAAGCAATGCACAGCGCCTGCATCGTATTGTCTACATTCGAAATGATCCTAAAAACGCGATGGTACTTTTTGCTGAGATGAACTCTCTTTGCTTTTTCACTCTCTATCTCTTTCTGAATCTCACCGATCTTCTGAAGACGGTAAACGTGTCCTTTTTCGCGCGATTCTGAAGGAGCCGATGGAAGAACCGGATAAAGTTTTTCATTCAATATTTCCATTTTTATTAAGAAAAATTATTTTAAATCAATATAATTAATCTTACAAAGTTTTTCGCTGATTGCTGTTGCTATTCACATCCATAATAATGTTATCTACAGACTCTGAAATAATAACTTCGTTTTTTCTATAATTCAATTGCTCAGTGATTTTATTCATTAATGTCACCACTGCAACACCTTTCTCCAAATTCAGTCCAATGAATAAAGATATCGTTGTATGGGAGAGAGCAGTAAATTTAATGTCTTTCTGAGCAAAAGTCTCATACTGTCCGTTCGTGTTGTAATAAGTAGGATGATCCAACTTTATCGTAGACACAATAATGTTACTCGGTCTTCTTTCCTCCAACTCTCTTATCCTCTCTTCCAAAAATCTTAATTGCAAATCTAAACTGTGAACTTCTGCTGAGGCAAAATTTCTAAAAAACTTGTGAGGAGCATGCATTTTAACATATTAAAAAATAAATTTTTAGATCATTTTTGTAATTTTTCACCATCTCATCCAATACGTCAATGTATTTATTGGTGTTGTTAGCTGAAAAATATTTAAACATTCTCTCTTTCATCGTTCTGTTCCATCGCTCGACGACACAACTTTTTTCCTCGTTTTCAGTAGAATATAATTGCACACCCAACGCTCTCACATCCCTGTTGTAAAATTCTTTTCCTTTGTCTACCCACAATTTGATACACTTTCTTTCTTCAAATATTTTTTTCAACGCTTCAGCTACATCAAGACCTGTTTTGCTTTTTAATGGAACAATCCATCCATACTTTGAAAACACGTCGATCACCATGAGCAAATATTTTACGCCGTTGTTGAATTTTGAAAACGATTGCATGTCAACCAAATCTGCAGCCCATATTTCATCGACGTCGTTCACCCTTCTTCTTTTAAAATGATGAATGACCGGTTTATGAAGCTCCTCTGCAAGCTGATCCGTCCATTTTAGGTTCGTCGTGAGACCTAATCCAAATTTAGCTTTGGCTTTAATCACAGGAGCAATAAGCTTTCTTTCGTTGATTTCTTTTTGAGTGGGATTAGGGATTGAATCCATCTCCTCAAGTATCATCTGATCTGCCAAATTTCTGCTTTGAACCTCGTAAAATATTTATAAGCCAAATCGTGATGGTATGCTGCATTGTCCACTCTGTCTACCGGCTTGCTCCAATCTTGATACATGTCCGTGGAAGTCAACCTCTTATCTAAATTCGTGCCAGGACCTGCAAAGTTCATCCCGGGAATATGCATTTCTCCTGGAAATTTTGCCCACGGAAGCTTGATTTTGCTCGACAGCTTATTAATCGATTCCACCAAATCACCTCCTTTTGTTGCAGAAGATGATCCATTGAGCGCATGCGAAGAAACAAAATTGCATTTAGTCGTTCCGCAAGAGTCGCAAGTCCCTTTGAGCATATTTCGACTATTTTTTGTCTTCTCGTTTTTCATATGAATGGTTTCAGTTTCTCTTTTACATTTAACGCAATACATTTTAACATATATAAAAAAAAGTTTTAATATAAAAAATGGAAATCAATAACTATTCATGTAACATTAGTAAAACCAAAAGAAAAAACAACAAGCTTTTCCCAAGAAGCATTCGAGGACTCATTGTTGGAAGGTCTTGCTGTGGGAAAACAACGTTGCTTCTCAATTTGCTGATTAGACCTGGATGGTTGGATTATAACCACTTGCAAGTCTTTGGGAAATCTCTTTACCAACCCGAGTACAAAATATTGAAAAGTTCGTTCGAAAAAAAATTACCAAAAAAGATTATTGACGATTTGTTCAAGGTACTAGACGAAATGGAAAAATTGAATTTAAAACCTGAAGATGTTATTGACAACCTTTTAAAAAAATATTCAGACAACGAGAATATGGAGTGTCAGTTTTTCAAAACGTCTGACGATGTGCCTGAACCTGAAGATCTCGATTCGACTAAAAACAATTTAATGATCTTTGATGATTTAAAAGGAGAAAAGCAAAATAAATGTGAAAGTTACTACACTAGAGGGAGACATTCTAATGCAGATTGCTTTTATCTTGCTCAAAACTATTTCGATCTTGATAGACATTCAATTAGAACAAATTCAAACTTTATTTGTTTGTTTCCTCAAGATGATAAAAATGTAGATCATATTTATAGAGATCATGCTTCATGTGACATGAGTTTAAAAGAATTTAAAGAGTTTTGCAGACATTGCTGGTCTCAACCCCACGGATTTGCCGTCATTGATTTATCCTCCAAAAAAGAAAATGGAAAATATCGAAGCGGGTTTGAAGATTTTTTATTTTTCTAAAAACAATTTAAAAAATAATAATTATTTAAAAAATGCCTGGTATTATAATCGATGTAGATGGAAAATCAAGTGTTATCACAACTGAATTTTTAGACAAAATCGTTTTTGACAAAGGGAAAAGTTATGAAATGGCTTTTCTCGGGCTTGAGACTTATAGCAGCATTCCAAATGTAAGCAGTAAAAACAATTCTTTCAAATACCGCATGAACAATGGAGCTAATTGGGAAAACATTATCATTCCTGATGGAAGCTATGACATTAAAGACATCAACGAATATTTGCAAAAGTTTCATTCACGATAAAAACAGCTCAACGCGGAAGTTATATTATTGCGAATAAAATTAATTACTCTCCAAACAACCTTCAAATTGGAATCAATCTTAATACTTTAAAATCAACCATTAAACTTGGCTTGAATTATTTGATTGACTTTAACGTGGAGAACAGCATCGCTTCAGTTTTAGAGTTTACTAAAAGAAAATTAAATTCCAATTCCGAATACGAGTCTGATTATATCGTTAGAATTTCAAGCATTAACATCATCAGAATTGTTAACAACGTTATCGGATCGTCCTATATTAATGGAAGCCAATTAAATTGCATTTACTCCTTTTATCCAAATGTTAGTCCAGGTTTTAAAATCATCGAGAGACCTATGCATTTGATTTATCTTCCTGTTAAACTGTTCGAAATTTCAACAATGGTTACTCGCATCATTGATCAAAATGGAGATTTGGTTGATTTTTGTGGAGAGGATGTTACAGAAGTGAAATATTCGAGAAGTGAAATAAATAATTTTCCAACGCTTAAAAAATGAGCAATTATCAAAAAATCAAACTTAACATCTCACAAGGACAGGTTGATAAAATTAAAAAAACAATGCATGATAAAACTGATGCTAGCATTAAACTCACTCATCAAGACTTAGACGGTGAACATGCTCTTGCTGTCACTAACGCGCAATTAAACAAAATTAAAAAAGCATACAGCAACGGAAAAGGTGTCACTCTTAAACTCAGCAAAAGACAAATTGCATACAACTCTAAAGTAGAAGGAGGCTTCATTGGAGCTCTTTTACCTTTATTAGGAATGATTGCATCTCGTGCAGCTCCAGTATTTGCTAATGGCTTATTGGGAGGGGTTGCCTCTTCGCTTGGGTCTACTGTGATCGATAAATTTGCAGGACGAGGTGTTGTTTACTTGAGCAAAAATGGTAATGGAATGAAGTTGAAGACTGTAAGTGGAAACGGATTGTTTATAACTCCGTGGACTAAAAATGTTCATGGTGATGGACTCTTCATTAAAACTGGAAAAGGATATAATTATGCTGGTTCTGGTTTGCTGCTTGGGCCTAATTCACCCTTCTCGAGCATACCCTTCTTAGGAGCTATTCTATAAACTTCTCTCATCTTTTCAATAACTTGGATAAACTTTTAAACAAATTTAAAAAATGATCGATGTAGAAGAAATTGTTTTACCAAACGAGGCTTTAACCAACTTTCAATTGATAGAGGCTGCTAAACAGTTAAAATTGAAAAACTTTCGAGGTGTTCTTATGAGAGACGAGTTACCAAAAAAACCGAGAAGAAAAGAATGCGGTATTGCTAACACAGGTGATTCAAGCACAGGTGGTTTTCATTGGGTGTGTTGGTTTAAAGACGGTGATAAGAAATACAGTTTCGATTCTTATGGTCAACCCCCTCTTGTTGAACTGGTTAATTATTTGAAAAGCCCCGTTTATTATAACAGCGAAAGGGTTCAGTTTGGTGATACTTCTTACTGCGGTCACTTGTGTCTTTACGTCTTGAAAAAATCGAATGAAGGTCTTGACTTTCAAAGCATTATTAACACCTTGTAGTAAAATTTTTAAAAACTTTATTTTTTAAAAATAACAAACCAACAAACTAACAAAAAAAACCCTCACTCAGAGCCAAAAAGATGGATAGAAAGACCGTAGGCAGGCAGGCAGGCTAATGATAAAATCAGCACCTTGGCTATTGGGCATTATAAAAACAGACCTTGTCCTGAGCCTCCTGCTTTAAATTAATAAACTCTTTGGTCCGGAATAAGACGCCATCTTGGAAAATTTTTAAAAACCTGACAAGTAGTTACCGATAAGATTATTTTATTACTTCGTTGCGGAATATGACAAGAAAAATTTTAGAACTTCACGGAAAGAAAACAAATATTATTGCGGTAAGAAAATTTTTATAACTTCAGCACACAAATTTTTTGAATAAAAGGTAAGTCAACGCATCAAAGTTATCAACCTTAAGTATAGGAAAGGTATCAATGGCCCAGAACCGGCATTTTCCTATATATCACATATTTTGGACCAAGGGACCGTTCTTTTTGATGTTTCACATATTTTGGATTAAGGGACCTTTCTTTTTGATGTTTCACATATTTTGGACCAAGGGACCTTTCTTTTTGTTGTTTCACATATTTTGGACCAAGGGACCGTTCTTTTTAAAACTTAAGAGCTTTTTGAACACCGTGCATTTAAAGTTTGACCGCGCTTTACATAGAAAATGCGCGATCCGGTTTCGTGCTACATTTTTTGTCCTCTCCCTAAAATATTTTCTTTGCCTGCTCCTACCCGAAAATTATCTTAGAAACCCACCACTTTCTTAAGTAGTGGCTTTGGTCTCTGCACTAGAAACCAGAAAACCAACAAAGTTCGTTTACTTTATATACTATAATTATGGTATAAACAGTTTTAGTAGAGACTAGAAATCTAATAAATAAGTAAACCTTTCCTTTTACTAAAATGAGCCACCATCCCCACACCTACCAGCTGATGGGGAAGAGGATCATAAGATGTGAGGCTTTTGACACGGCAATAAGTGTACCCCAGCAAACACACGAACGTCAGAAGGACGTCGCGAGGACGTCCTACTTTGACGGTCTGTTTATAGTCGCAAAGTGTAATCCCGCTTGAAGTCAATTAAAGACGTCGTAATGACGTCGCGTTTGTGACTATAAACCGACCGTCAAGATGTAAATGTGTAAAAAAATAACCTAAATAACATTAATGTTTTTATTTAAAAGAAGCAAACAAACTGATTTTTCTTAGGTCTAACATGTTGTAAAAAAATTTTATACTAGCATTGCATGGAGTGATTATTTTATCTTAGAAAGATCCAATTTCAGGGAAATAAAAGACAAGAATAAAGATAAAAATTCTATTTCAACAAAAAAATCTTTATTGTAAAAGAACATAAAGGTTCATTTCTTGATCTTTAATTGTTTTCATTTCGTAGATTTTTCTTACCACCTTTTCGCAAAGGAGCGTGTTTCAAAATAACACCAATGCTATTTTCGACATCTTTTTCTGTATATTTTTTCGACTTAGCAACAGTTGCTAGAAAAAGAAAAAAAAAATTAAACTTTTTATTTTAAATAATAATTTTCCAACCTGTTTTTATTTATCTTAAAACTAGTTGGCATAAAGTATTATTTCCCAAGTTTGTTAAATGTCTAGGCTTTAGCCACAAAGCTCGCCATTTGGAATCAAATTTAGACAAACTGAATTCCCATTATGCAGCTATTAGCTATATGAGTGATTGTCTCCTACGACCATTTTATACATAATCTTAAATCGGATGTCCACTCAAAAACCAGCGGACACCCTGTATATTTTTCTAATTGTAACTAATATTGTTTTTTCTAAGATTAAAAAGAAATATTTTTTTACTGTAAAATGGCTAATTAAAAAAATATCTATCTATTTATCTACCTATGTCTGCTGAGTCAAATTTTAACAAAGCATTATTTTCCATATTTTAGAATTGAACTAAAAAAGTGTTGTGCAATTTGTAGTAATAATTTAACTTAGTAATAAATAATCTAGTTTTGACATAAATAAAAATAACTTACCAACTATTAACTTCATTGTATTTGTTTTTCGAAAAGACAGCTTATTTAACTTCCCATTCAAATTGTATTCGCTCATGACGCCATTTGACATAACCCTCAAAAGTAACACATGTGATTTACCAACTCAAACAAATGAACTTAAAAAAAACAATCATCAAAAATGGGGAAGATTTCCGGGGCCCAAAATAAAGATGTTTTAATATTTTCTTTTATAAATTTCCCCAGACCAAATGTACAATTAATGATTCTTGTGGGGGCCATGGTAATATTATATGGTAATACAATAATAATTATCAATCATTTCTATATGGCAAAAACAATATTTTTTAAATATATGAAAAAATAAGATATCCGTAACCAACTTACTTGTTCATAATATTCCTAACATATTCATGGCATGTTGCTCCCCCACAGTTTTCAAAGCGACTAAGCTAAACAAAAACAAAGTAGAAGTTTCTTAGTGTATATAAATATATCTGCAAATAACACGCAACCCGAGTGCTTATTTATTCTAATTTTTTTTTAAATGTTGGGAGAAAATAGTAAATGACCTTCCAAAGGTAGCAATACATTTTAAACTTTAACAATAACTATTTAAAATGTTATTTGAAATTAAATACAAATTTACTAAATATTTATAAGCAAAAAAACTATTTAAAATAAAAAAAAGTTAAAAAACTATTTTATTTTATCTTTCAGATATTAACTTTGAAACGTTCTTTTAACATTTTAAAATGGAGTTAGAATAAATAAGTACTCAGGTCACGAACAGTTCTAATTACACAGGTCAACAACAACAAAAAATTTACTGGTGTCCAAAATAATTTAATGAATTTGGGGTATTTTTGGGGTGCTGATTATGAATATGCTATCAGTTTTGCCAGATTGGCTCAAGTTTTTGATATTTTTGGTATCTTATTTATAGCACTTGTTGGTAAATGCGACGCATCATCTCATTAATTTCTTGGGATTAGTACTTGAACTGAGCAGTTCTAATATAGTTTTTTGTTAATTAGTGTTCTAAAAGTTTGTTCATAGCTTGATTTTTGCACTAACTTTATGTTGTTGTCTGTTTTCCAGTGAAAAGCATGAACTCATCAAGAAGAAGTTGTCTTAACAATCCAGACTCATTCTGTTACATTTGTGGTGAATATACACTGCAAAAGCATAGAAGAAACATAACAGACTTCATAAAAAAAGTGTATTTGGCCTATTTTGGGGTTATGCTTGGGGACCAAGACAAGTCTTGGGCACCACACATAGTGTACAAAGCATGTTTCGAATTATTACGAAAATGGAGCAAAGGACAAAGAAAAAGCTTCAAATTTGGTGTTCAAATGGTGTGGAGAGAGCAAAAAAATCATCATGATGACTGTTATTTCTGTGCAGTGCAAGTGCAAGGATTCAATAAGCATAAGAAACAAAAATGGGAGTATCCTAACATGGAATCTGCAAGAAGGCCTGTCCCTCATTGTGAAGATGTGCCTGTACCTGCGTTTACCATGTTACCTGACCTTCCCCCACCTGATGATGATGAAATGCAGGGTATGGAGCTAAGCATTAGTTCTGGAAGTGAACCAGAATATGAAGGTTTCAGAACACCTACGCAATTTACCCAAGGAGAGCTCAATGATGTAAAAAGAGACCTTAACCTCTCAAAAAGTGCATCTGAACTTTTAGCTTCAAGGCTAAGTGAAAAAAATTGTCTGACGCCTGGAACTAAAATTACATCTTACAGGACCAGAGAAGAAGCACTTCTTCAATTTTTCTGTGAAGATGACCTACTTGTATATTGTAAGGATATTCCTGGCCTGATGCTGCAAATGGGTTTACAAGTATATCGTCCTGAAGACTGGAGGCTTTTCATAGATAGTTCTAAAAGGAGTTTGAAATGTGTTTTGTTGAACAATGGCAATCAGTGTGCATCTCTTCCAGTAGCTCACTCAACTAAACTTGCAGAACAATACAAAAATGTCAAAATGGTCTTGGAGAAATTGTGCTACCATGAACATTCGTGGCTGATATGTGTTGATTTAAAAATGGTTAACTTTTTACTTGGACAGCAAAGTGGATACACAAAGTATCCTTGCTTCATCTGCATGTGGGATAGTAGAGCAAAACATCAGCACTGGGAGAAACAGAATTGGCCTCCAAGGAACACCTTGACAGTAGGAGCATCAAACACTTTGACAGTAGGAGCATCAAACATAGTGAACGAACCTTTGGTGGACAGGGAAAAAATCATTCTACCACCACTTCACATAAAGTTAGGATTAATGAAGCAGTTCGTAAAGGCATTAGACAAAGATGGTAATTGCTTCATGCACATCTGCAGATCTTTCCCTGGTCTTAGTAGCGAAAAATTGAAGGCAGGAATCTTTGATGGTCCTCAAATTCGGAAACTCATTAAAGATTCAAATTTTCCTAAGGAAATGAATGACATTGAAGCTGCTGCATGGTGTAGTTTTGTGTTGGTAGTGAAGAACTTCTTGGGAAATAAAAAGGCAGACAATTATGAAGAACTGGTACAAAACATGCTATTGAGATTTAGGAATCTGGGTGTACACATGAGCATTAAATTGCATTATCTTCACAGTCACTTGGACAGATTTCCAGAAATCCTTGGAGATTTTAGCAAAGAACAAGGGGAGAGATTTCATCAGGATATTATGGTGATGGAGGAAAGGTACCAAGGCAGATGGGACAAACATATGATGGCTGATTACTGCTGGAATCTACAGCATGACTGCCCGAATAGCTCACATAGAAGAAAATCATATAAAAAGCGCTCTTCCAGCAATTAAATGTCTCCTATCTTTCATGTCTTGTTCATTTTTGAAGATTACTTTCTAAAACTAGTTAAAATAAACTAAAATCAACATTTACTTTGTTAAATTTATTGTATTCATGACAATATCAATAAAGTTAATGCGCGTGTAGCAAATTACGTCTTTTTTTTTACACATTTCACAAAAAATCTCAAAAACTTGAGCCAATCTGGCAAAACTGATTACATATTCAGAATCAGCACCCCAAAGTTACCCTAAATTCGTTGAAATATCTTTGGCCCCAAAAATGCTGTTGACCTGTGTTATTTAGTTGCTCTGGGATTTTTAAAAAAAGACAATTTTCAAATTGCCACCTAAATTGTGGATATAGTATTTAAATGAAAAGCAATAAAAATGATTTTCTGAAACAAAATTGAAACTCACAAAACATATTTTTTTTATCATTTTCACATAGAGTTTCATCAAACTCTTTAAATTCTTCGATTTCAGTAAATTGTTCAATAAAGAAAGGTGAATCATCCTTTTCATATCTATGACCAAGTGACTTAATCATTTCTTTTAAAACGATAAAGTTCTCAAAAACTTTTGATTGGAATCCTAAAATATAATAACTTGTTTAGTCTACTTTGAGATTCCAAATTATTATTGTTGAATAGTATCCATGTTGATTAATGTCAACCATTTCACATAATTATTTAAAGAAACTTCATTAGAAAAAAAGATCTAAACAAAAAATATACTTACTTTGAAATGATGCAACAGATATACTCATAGTATCTGTATTATTATTCAAAAGGACCTGATTCCTTACAGGAGACAACAGTTTAGGGCTACTTCTACTACTGAAATCCACTGGTGATGCTAAAAATATTTGATGACATGGATTTTTAAATTCAACTTTATATAATATTACTTAAATTGGGCTCACAAGATTCAAGATGTACTTCCAAAGTTATCAAAATTGTCATATGAAAAAAAATTGAGCACAAAAACTGGCATAAAACAAGTTTAAATGACATACTTAGAAATAATCAAAAATGGAAAGTATACTTATAAAGTGTGCTCTATGCAAAACATATGTAATTGATGTGATCTACGAATTAAAGCATCCTCTAATACCAACTTCCTTTTCTTTTTATCTGGGGAACTGCATTTAGGATCCTCCACTATCAACTTCCTTTTGCTTATATCTGGGGAACTGGATTTAGGAATGTTGAACTCTATCAGTAAATATATAATTAATGACTTTTGTTTGTAAGTAAAAGAATTTATTACCATAAACTGTCAATTAAAAAAAACAATAATAAAATAATCGATATCTGGAACTAAAAATATAAAAAGATATCTTTATTAGTATTTACATATTACTTATCATTACTCCAATACATCAATGAAATGATATAAATATCCTGTAGATTAGAGCAGAAATTAAATAAGTTAAAATAAAAAAGTTTTGTTTCTTTACCTTTTCTGCTAGTTTTTCTTTTATCTGATAAATGTGGTGGAGGTGGCGTTGTAACGTAACTTTTATGACCAGACACTTTAGGTTCTAAAATTAAAGAAAGTAATTAACCAGGCCAAATACATGCAAATGCACCAAATACATAACTTAGCATGATTCAAAATTTTCTGATAATTCAATTGTTTTCTAAAAACTGCTTCCTACAAATATAT
Organism: Hydra viridissima; assembly: GCF_058129835.1. NCBI lineage: Eukaryota > Metazoa > Cnidaria > Hydrozoa > Anthoathecata > Hydridae > Hydra > Hydra viridissima. The sequence continues at coordinate 7,371,133 of NW_028324311.1, read as the reverse complement.
TCTCTTGTAAACTATATGGTAACTAAATTTATTAAAGTGTAAACCTTTGTTGTTTTATATTTGATACTTCCTCGATTAAAACTCTGCTGAAAACTTAATTTATAAAGGCTTTTTTGGAACAAATATTTATTATAATTTTTAAAAATAGTATTGCCTATTATAATAGTAACTTGTATCAGCCATCCTGTACTATATTTTAAAAGTGAAAAAAACATTTACCTTCTTTGTTATTTGGAGGTGAGTTACAATCATCTGTGAAAGTAAAAATAAATTCTCACAAGTATGGAGATCATCTGATATATAAACTAAGTAAACAGCATCAACAAAGTAATACACGTTGCATCCTTGCATTTGTTTAGTAACTTTTTTTTTAATGTCATAAATACATTTTAAAAAAAATATGAATAATGATATACATTTCAGAAAAATTCTTCTCAAAAAATGCATCTATATGCATTTTTTGATAAGAATTTGTATGCAGATTTGTATGCAGCTAAAATAAAGTAAGTAGAAATAAAATAATGTTTATTTTTACCTTTATGGCTGTTCTTTTAACTGATGAATGTGATAGAGATGGTATTTTTATTTTATATTTATAACCAGTAACTTTATTAGGCTCTAAAATTAGAGATCGTAATAATTCAGTTTGTATACTTACATACAAATAAAAAAGAATAGTAAAATAAAAAATTAACTGTTGAATACACAAAAACACATCAACATAACAGTTTTATTGCTAAAATAAATACTAAAAACAGCAAAATTTAAATTTTTTGGACAAGACAAATTTTTTTCTCAAAATAGCTACCTACATTTTCTCTTAAACTTTTTGGGAACCAGATGTACTTAACTGTTAACACTAGAACTAGAAATTTTTTGATAATTATCAATTTTAATTTAATAAGGCTCTTATAGAATGCCTAATAATTTGGGAAGAAAAAAAGAATAGTATTCAACTTGCTTCAGTTATCCTAAACTACAGTTCATAAGTCACAAAAATACAAATTTACCATGTTTATATTTAGGAGGTGAGTTACTATCATCTGCATCTGTGGTAGTAAAGTTGAAATCTTCACAAGTATGAAAATCATCCTAAAAGAAAAATGAAATAATATCATCAAAAAAGTGATACATCATTTTTAGCATTTAATTTGCTAAGCTTAGGAAACAAAAAAAATTAAATTAAATACTGCTAAATTAAATGTCTTCTCGAAAAATAAGAACAATATAAATCTTATCAAATACAATTAAAATGTAGATGAGTCTTTTTTGAACTACATTTTAGTTTAACAAGATCAAATTTCAACCAATTTTTGTTAGGGGATCTACCTTCTGATAAAGCTCTTAATGCATTAATTTTAACAGGCCATCTAACAATTTCACCCTGAACCCATTTAGTAAGGATAGTACCTTCCTCCTCCTTGTCTCCTTCCATCCAAACTGCTCTTGTCCATTTAAACTCTTCAGCTTGGCTCATACTAGTTAAATCAAAGCTAAATATATAATTCCTTAACTGCAGGGGTCCGTTGAGGCCAGGTGAAGCTCCTTAGCCATGACAAAGGCTGTAATGCTTTTAGGACTGAGAAGAAACAACTGAAGAGAAAAGACTGAGAAGAAAAACTCAGATATAAAACCTCTGTTGTGTCACAACAATAAAAAAGGTTAAGGTAATATAATGTAGGCCCAGATATTATGTTATAGTTATTTATATAACTATCAAATATCTAGCCACAATATTCAGCAACATTAAAACAAATAAATTTACTGAAACCAAATTATTAGTGTGACTTCAAACTAACTGTTTGTTTCTTATGTTATCTAAATATAGAGACTAAAAAAATATTAAATACCATACTTAATCAAAACTTAACCTTAGACTTAAATTCCTTGCTAAAATTTTAAATGCAAAAAGTCATGCATATGCATGATATATCAGATACATTTTTATATAGCAACTTATACATTTTAGGGATTATCAGATTATTCTATCAATACATGTCTAAAATAAAATCCAAGAAGATAAAAATCAGAATAAATAATTATTAAGTAAGAAATTTTTAAATACTTTCATAATCCAAAATTAAAAAAAAAATTTAAAAGTAATAATACAGGCAAATAGATACACAAAAAAAAAAAATGTGCATAATCTGCAAGAGTGGAAAAATAGCATGCCCATGCTGTTCAGGAATACAAACACATTTATTTATCAAATTCTTTCTTTCTAAAACTTTAGATTTATAGTTCTTGTTTAGGTCATTAATTAAGTATATGTTGAATAACTTAGACTCTGCAGGTTCCACATAAACATTTTGCATGTTACAGGGTTTGAACACTTTACACTGTATTTTATCTCATACAATTCTGTCAACAATTGCCACATCTCCATTTTATAACATAAAACATCCATCTTTTAAGTTAGGGGAAATCTTATTTAGTTTTGTTTTTTTTGGTAAAGACATGAGTACATTATCATACTCGTGTTCCCGCTTACATACTTGAATGATAGGGCTTTTTGCATTGCGTACTTCTTTTTTAAGTCGTTGCATGTGATTCTCATATGGGAAGCAAGAAATATCATTTAAAGAGCACTTGTGATGTTCAACATCGTCCACTAAATGTAATAAATTATGTACATTATACACAACAAAACATTCACCATACAAACTTGGTGATTTGCTAACAAAATAATTTATTAGCTCTCTAGCATAGTTGATATACTGAGAACGTATATCAATGTTATCTGTAAGTAATATGGAAATGGCAATGCTTAAAGAGAGAAAATGTTTATACTGTTCATTTGACAAAACTCTTTTTAAAACTACAGGTCCGGTGTACAACAAAAAGAAGCGAAACTCTGTAGCTTTCCATCTGTCAACATCATTTACTTGCCTTGGTTGCCTTGCAAATTCAGTTGGCAAACACCCATTTAAAGCACCATGACAAACTAAGTGCATATAGTCTAAAACAAATGCTTTGATGCATGAAATTCCAGCCTCTACTAAAGGTGTTTGATCTTTTTGATGATTGGGATAGCCGAAGTTATTAAAAACCAATTCATCTCTCTTAACCATATTTTCTTCTGGAAGAAATACTACACGGCCATTGACATATGTACCAACAATTTCACATCGCTCGCATGAGTTGAATCCCGAGTGAAGCACAATTGACTTCATAAAAGCTCTGGCTGGAGCATCACAGAGAAAAGAACTTATGGAAACAAATAACTTTTTTTTATTGAAAATTAATCCATTGGTATGCAAATCTTTATAGTCATTCAAAAAATTATACAAAAAATTATTTAAAGAATTGGGCTTACTGACACCACAAAACATTTAACAAATGAATACATCACTAGTAGAAAACTGGCATAATATTGGCCATAATTGGCAACTTGAAGATTAAAACAATGGAAGTCCATCAACATTAACGTTCAATTTAATTTCAGTACACTCTGGAATTTGAGAAAGAACTTTCAAAATCCTATTTCTCAAACCAAAATTGACATAATCTCCTCCACATTTTGAAACAACAGATGTTTGACAAGGTGTGTGCAGCAATGTCCGGTAATCTTTGGGAACCTGCAAGCCTTCACCTTGTAAAATCTCCAAAATCTCATTTATTGATGCAGAGGACCATTGATGCTTAATTGCACATATAGCAAGTTTCTCCTTTAATGACAATGATTTACTTTCAACTATATCAGAACTTGATAAGGAACTCTCATCAGAAGATCTAATTGGGTCATCGTCTTTATAATTAGTGTTATTGATTTCATCAAAACTAAGTTTGTTTTTTGAAGAGCACAGTATTGGATTTAAAGAAGATATTTTTTCATTAAACACACTTGCATCATCATCACTACTATAAATTAACATTTCTTGTAACTTTTTTTTCCTTTTTCTATACTGCTTCATATATTGTGCCATTCTTTAAAACTAAAAATCAAAAGAGCAATGAAAACAAATTCTCCAATAAGTTATTTCCTTATTATAAATGTTTAGTTGTTTAGTTCCAATTAATGTTTAGTTCCTTAAGTAAGGCCTTACTTGTGCAAAGTCTTTGCACAAGTACGGAACTAAACATTAATTGGAACTAAACAACAAAATTAAACTAAACATTTATAATTTTTCTTTTCCAAAGAAGAAGCCTCCGTTGATTTTTTAAAAATCAATATAATTATATCGATTTTTAAAAAAATCAAGAGAGGTTTCTTCCTTGCACAAGTAAGGGTAGGTACATGGACTGATTTTTTTAAATTATTCAAATACTAGAATGTTATATATCATTAGAAAGCCCTCAAATACAGTATTTCAAAGGTGAAAAAATTACAAAAATTGGACAATTCTATAAAAAGTTATGACGTTTTTAGTAGCAAATTTTCGATATATGGGTTTCTTGATAAAACTGTGGTCAAAATTTTTTTTTTTACATAAATTGTTATAACTTTATCAATTCTTATTCAAAAATCTATAACTTGGTATCAAAAAATAGGTGTAAAAATGGACTTTAATTTTAAACTTTTTTCTAGGTAAATGGCGCATCAAGGGCTCCAGAGGGGGTGCTAATCCATCACTAACACCTCACAAAAAAACACTTTTTCTCCATAAAAGAGTGTTTTTTTTTATGAAACTGATAATATTTATGAATAACATGTTGGTATTACTTTATTCTACATCACTAGCAAGTATAACAGGTCAATCTTAAAGTTGGGTGTTAGGTTGTGGGTAAGGTTTAACACACCCTATTAAAATTTCATTCTTTTAAATATTGTAATATTTACTAAAATGAGTAAATTATAAAAAATAAATATAATATTTCAATTCTTTGAAAAATAGTAACTAGTGGTGTATAAAATTGCCTTTTTTGGAGGGGGCGTATGCCGCCCCTCCCCCTGCCGCCATAAACCTGAAAAAAAAATTTAATAACAATTTTCACAAAAAATGTTAAAATGCTGTCTTAAACAGAGAGAAATTAGAATAAAAAACTGTTTTACCACATTACAAGATGCGTTTGAATATCCATTTTGTCCTTTAAAGGGACCAATTACCCACTCCAACCTAAACAAAAAACACAAAAAAACAATAAGTATTTTGAAATAAAAAATGTAATTAAGTTTTGTCTTGGCTTTTAGTGAATGTTTTAATTTTTCAATTCCATTAATAAAATTAAATCATTTTTAACAATAGACACCACGTGAAGGTAAGCCAGAGCCGTCTATCAAAAAAAATTTGCAAGCCATAAAACTTGCTGTGCCATATTTGCAAGCTAAAAAACTTGCGGTACTCATTTTGCAAGCCATAAAACTTGCTGTACCATATTTGCAAGTTACAAAACTTGCGGTACCCATTTTGCATACCATAATTAATAATAAGCCATACATTTTTATGAAATGCATATAAGTTAATTTTTTTTAAATTAAGAAAATATTAATTCTCCGGTTATAACATCAGCAACAAGCTGGATTTTTTTCATCTTATAATCAACAGCTTCAATATCAGTTTCATCTTGCTTCCAGTAAGAAATAGTGTAAATTATATCCTGTTGTCTCTTGTTTACTTTTTCTACTCTTCCATCATAAATAACTGTTTTTGAATCATTAGCAACATACCATTCATGACAAAATTTTCTTCCAACAATTCTTTCAGACATAGCATCATCTAAATCATCAAGTTGTTTGGCAGATAAGTGTTTATACAAATTTATAATTTCGCTGGTAGTTAATACACGCAGCTCATGCTCCAACTTTCTTTTTTGTTTTTCATCCATTTTTAGATGCTTCTCTATCGTTTAGATGCTTCTCTATCAGCAATCTTTGCTCGAATTTCACTGTGTAATAGTCGAGTTCTAATTCTATTTTTACACGCCATGTAAATAGACCACTTAACTACTTCTACACTAACTAACTTCTCTAGACAACTCCTCAAGATTATCAAGATAATCTATAGTTCTATTCTTTTTGGATCTTAATTTGCTAGATATGTAACTAATTGTTGCATAAGGGTATCGTCCTTTGAAATTGCTAAACATACCAATTAACTCTTCACTATCAACATTGTGAAGCCTTGCACTAGCTGTCTTCTTCTTAAGTTCCTCTGTAATAGTGAGGGAGAAATATCTCTTATATTGACGTGTCAAAACATCCTTTACTGCATTAAGACAAGCAGAAGTCATTTCAAGAACTTGGTCATCAATGGGGACTAAGGTTGAAATAGGTTTCAAAACATGCGGGTCAAGCATTGTCCCAAAAAAATCCATCTTTCTACAAAATAATGTACCTGGATCTGATATGCAACAAGTAATTTCCTTCATTAATTTCATAAATTCAGTAAATTAAATCAATTCAGTAATTTCAAACATTTTCTACCACTTGGAATTGTACCAGATGAAGATGGTCCTAAGGTTAAAAAGCTGTAATAAAAAATTAATATAGCAAATGATGACAAATGGATACACATATTAAAAAGTAATATTATTTAGACATACCACTTGATGCAGAGGACAATGAAACTAAGGTAAAAAAGTTGTAATAAAAAACAAATATTGCAATTGATGAAAAATGATTACAGATATTAGATAGTAAAGTATTTAAAATATACCAATAGTAGCAGATGAGGATGTTTCTGAGGTTAATAAGTTTTAATAGAAAATAAATATTGCAATTGTTGAGAAATGCATACACATATTAAAAAGTAATAGTTTTTAAAGTTACCACTTGTTGTAGTTAAAGTTGGAACTTTGTTATAAAATAAAGTTGGAAGATTGTTATAAAAATAAAATGTTGTATTTGATAAGGAATACATAACAGGTTTTTAGAACTTACCAACTGTAACAGATGAAGATGGTTCTAAAGTTAAAAAAGGAGTAAGACACCGCATAAAAAAAAAAAAGAAGAAGTTTAGCATTAAATATATTCACAGAATAAAAATTACTGGTTTTCAAAATTACTAACTAAGCAAGTAATGAAAGGAGAATTAAACAAAATATGAGTTAAACCTAGACACACATGTTTAAACGTTTGTTATTATGATTCATAACAAAAGTTATAATATACAAACTTACCAATGGTAGACCTTGTCGATTCAACTAAAGGTAACAAAAAAATTGTACAATAAAAAATAACACCTTGTAATTGTCAATAGTAAGTTCAAAAAATAACAACTAAAAAATTAAAATATAAAGATTATATGTATATAAACAAGAAGCTAACATTCAGAATGGGTATATACTTATGTAAACAATAAACATATATAAATTAATGTCCATCAATAAAAAGGTATAGACAATAATAATCATATCTTATATTTAAAAAAAAACCTTAGAAACATTGAGCTAATGGAAAAATGTTATGGGAACTATACTTACAAAATCTCAAGAAATCGTTAATAATAGTGCTATGATCTAAACAAGAAGCAAATATTAGACATGTCCGTATAATTATTTAATTAATATTTAAAGGATGAAGTAGTATACAACAGAAAAATGATAAAAGAAGATGAATGTAATTTTTATATCATTTTTCAACTAAACACTAAAAAATATGTTTGTTAAGAATAAATCAATATAAATTTGATTTGTAGACTTCTATAGAAATTAGAAGGGAAGAAGCAAATTATACATCTCATAAAATAATTTATTCTTAACAAAGTATTTGTTATTACACAAATAAGTATTATTAATACTTATTTGCGTGTTAACAAATTTTTATACTTATATGGTGTTTTAATAAATCTGTGAAATGATACTTTTATCTATCAATAAAATCAAAGCAGTTTTAATCTAATATTATTAGATTTATGTATTACTAATACATTTTTAATAATCCATATTTAATAATACAGTTTTAATCTAATAATATTAGATTAAAACTGCTTTGATTTTTAATTATTTAACTATTATTAAAACAATAACATAAATGTAAAAACCATACTTTTTTGTTTATCTTAGTAAGATAATCTTAAGTATAAAGTCTTTATACTTAAGATTATCTTATTAAGATAAACAAAAAAAATATGGTTTTTACATTTATGTCATTGTTTTAATAATAGTTAGCAATAATATAATTATGAAAAAAAAATTGCTTACTATCTGGTAAAGAATCTATATATTTTTGAATCTCTTTATTTTCTATTTTTACTGTTATCTAATAACAAAAATAATAAGAAAAAAAAATGTTTTTCTAAGAACTGACCCCCCATATTTTTATAGTTCGCTGTTACCAAAAAAAAGTTCATAAAAACAGAAATAAGGTACCAAAAGTGCTGTTCTTAGTTATATATCTGCTCCCATTTTTTTTGGCTGAAATATGGCAGGCAAAAAGAAAATACATGTAGAAAATAGAATAAATAATAAAAAAAGCGGGCTCAACATTTCTTCGATACGAAATTAATGTGAGAACATCAACTAAATTTTCATAGAAAATTGTAAGCAAAAAAATTCATAAAAAAGTTAAGCAACCATATTTAAAAAAAATATAAGAATCAAGCTTGACCTTTCTTCTTTCAAAAAATCTTCTATGTTTACATGTGTTTCTATAAAGAAATACCTCAAAAAAACATTTGCCTAAGGCTACCTAAAAAAAGTGGTATTTATAGAATAACACATAGTAAACTATCTGCTCCCATTTTTTTTCCGTTGAAAATTGGCATGTGCTTAGAAAATGCATGTAGAAAGTTAAATCAATAATATAAAAAAAGCGGGCTCGACATTTCAGCTGTACAACGTCAAAACACAGTATCTGTATTTTTCATAATTGGATATGAAAATGATTTTGTAAAGTACGTTGGGCCGCCAACTTAACTTCATACTTATCACTTGAAACTTCATACTATGAAGCTTTAAGTGATAAGTATGAAGTTAAGGAGGCAGCCCAACGTACTTTACAAAATCATTTTCATATCCAATTATGAAAAATACAGATACTGTGTTTTGACGTTGTACAGCTGATTTCTTCTACTATAAATTAATGTGAGAACATACACTATATTTTCAGGACCATAACAAACCATGAAAAATTAGTAACCATACATTAAAAGCATCATAAAAATCAAGATTAACCCAGTGATATTTAAGTTCTAAATATAATTTCAATTTCCATTTTTACTTCGTTCTTGTAGCATTGATTTAATTTCTAATTTTAATTTTACTTCTTTTGAATCAGTTCTGATGAAATTAATTTCAGTTCAGTTCTTATGATTTTAATCATTTTAGTTCTTATTTCAGTTACTAAATCAGTTCATATTTTACTTCTATCAAATTTTACAGCAATTAGTAGTCCTAACGACATACTCTTTTTGAAAAAATTAAAGTGTAGTCTTGAAGTCTACGAATTTGGGTAACTTGTACTAGTTACATTCATTCAAAAAAAAAATCTTATGGCTCCTTCCTGGGCCTTAAAAAAAGAAAAACTTGCCCCACCCCGGGGTAAGTTGGCGCAAACTATAAAAAAGATTATTAACGTATAAGTGAGTAAAAATGTATAAAAATTATTTATTATTTCTATGAGCTAGTAGCAGTTAGTAGTTTGAATATGAAGCCAAAACAACACCCCACCTTTGTTCCTGGTAACAAAACAACACCCCACCTTGGTTCCTGGTAACAAAATCCCCTAAAAAAATTTTTTTGTAAAAAAATTCAAAAGTATTTTTTTTGTAAAAATAAAATTTTTTAAATATTGTTAGAAATAAAAATTTAAAAAAAATTAATTTTATAAAGATATTTTTTGTTTTCCAGCTTCCCCTGTGAAAATTTTGCCAATAAACCCTAAAAGCTTTTCAATAAACTGCCTAAAGATCCTGAAAAACGACAACTACTAAAACAGCCTGACTGATAATAGTAAATCAATTGTGACTGGAATATTTATATTAGTTTTAGTCGTAGGACCCAAGATGAAATGGTCAATTAGGAAAGTTCCCTGAGATTTCTGATACTTTTTGATAAAAGACTCTGCAGATAAACGCAATTCGTCAACTTACCCCTGCTGAAAACTAGCCCTGGTCTCCCCTATCATTATTTCAAGAAATAATGTAATACATAAATTTCAAGAAAAATATTTAAACAATTTTTTAACTTAGTAACCATAGTAACCACCTTAGTAACATCTAAAAAAGGATAAAAATAGTCATAAAATAGTCATTCAATGATTCAATTGAGTTATAATAAGAAATTGAAAGAAAATATCTGGTTGAATTTAAATTACAAGTTTTTGTTCAGTTTCGTAAAATTCTCATCTCTAATGATTTTTTCATTCGATTGTGGCGACCAACAGTTAAAATTCCACAAAGTGAAAATATCCTTTCTACAAACGCCTGTGATGCTGGGGCGGACAGTAAATCTTCAGCCAAAATTGCAATCTTGCTATACTTGCTTTTGTTTTGTTTCCAAAAGAGCAGGCCGTTACTTGGCAGCGCTTCATCACCGCTTATGTCTACCAAATACCTTGACAGCTGACTTGCAACAGTGAGGTTGTTTTGGTTATAAATTTTTCTTTCTTTTGTAAAGATTTTATTTGACAAGAACTTAAAGCGCTTTATGGCAGCAAATTCACATTCAGATCCATTTGACTCAGCAGCAGCTTATAATTCTTGTTCTACTCCACAAACTTTTATTATATAAATCTTTGCTGCATGGAGCAAGGTGCCCATTTCCGGTGTGAGGATAAAGACAGCAACGGTTGGATCTAACAAATATGCAGCAGACGGAAGAGGATTAAACATATCTGAGTCCGGCTGCAGAATTGTTTGAAACCGTTGACGTAGATCTCCAAGAAGATTCGCTATCAAAGACTTGCTGGTAGGATATTCTTGTAAATAGCATTCCAAATTGAGTATAGATGGTAGAACATGTGAAAGAGACTAGGCATCGGTCTGAAGTATATCTGTTTGTACTGCAAAGGGTTCCAAAAGTGAAGAAATGTTTTGAAGACGAACCCATTCATATGCTTTGAATGTGTCGATTCTTAAATTTAAGTAAACCGTCTGAAATTAAAGTTTACTAATAACAATTGTAATAACTAATAATTATCATTGATATACGTCTCTTTTTTCCATACTGTTGCAATGTGATTTAAAAGGCAGGGTAAAGTATTTCCGTGTTATTAGTAAACCTAATTTAAAGACTATATACCCTGTCTTGTTTTTTAATGATAATGACTAATGAACTTCTTACAATTTATAACCATTTTCGTTTTTTTAGTTTATATAAGGTAAGACGCAATTTTGTAGACTTAATAAAATTCCGAAAATAATTTATACACACTAATAACATAAATAATAAAATAATATGTACCAATTTCTATAAGAACTTCATTCACCGATGTCTTTATTTTAAACAGCCGGTCAATCATCTGATATGTACTGTTCCATTTTGAGGTGCAGTCAGTTATCACAGACTTCCCACACTTGTCAATAAGTTTCTCAATTGCCACACTTGATTTCTTAATTCTTGATACAACTTGTCTCGTTTCTAAGGTGGTTGCACTATAATGTTCATAAACTGGTTTTATGAGAAGCTGGAGTGTGTGAGCCATACAGGGCATTCGACGATATGGAATATGATCTGGCAGAAATAAATCAGTTTGTTCTGACTGAGACTGGATCTCTTCCTCATCAGTTTCATGTTCAGACTCGTCAGATTCAAACTCATAAGATTCAGATTCGTCAGATTTTTTAGCTGCATACACTTCCTGTAAGAGCCTGATGGCTTAAATCATATTAGACCCGTTGTCTGAAACAATCAACATAACTTGATTTTCTCTAATACCCCACTGGTCAAGACATTTCTTTAAACATTCGGCAAGCATCTCACCCGTGTGGGGATGTTGGAGTTCTATCAAATTTAGGAAAGCATGTCGTGCTTTATCAATGGTGGTGTCATAGAAACAAGCAGATATTCCAAGGAACGATGCTGTGAGACGCTTCTTCGTCCAACCATCAAGACAAATTGTTACTTTGCGTGTACGATTCATCAAGTCTTTCAGTTGTGCAGATTGTAGAAGAAAACGCTCGTTTATCCGCTTGTTCAGTGTTGCAGACCCTGCAATATAAAATTTAAATCAGTTAAAATTTAATGCACATCAGTTTGTGTTTTTAGTTACTATAGTGTTACATTAATGATACTATAATTACAGGCAAACATTTAAAAATTGTTTAGCATTGAATGAATTTAAAACAATAATTTAAAAATTTAGTTGTGTTAATTATAACCTGGCAATTTAAATTTTGGGTCAAAAGTTTTTATCATCTTTCAAAACGACGGCTGATCTAGCAATACCATTGGATAGCTGGTATTAACAATCATTTCAATCACGCTATCCTGACGCAATTGATATTCATTTGATTCCGTTGGCCACGCGGTGATTCGGTGTTCAAAGCACTCTCTTATTGTCTGAGTTTCTGTCTTTCCACTATTTCGGGAAGATATAGAATTGCTGTCATCAATTTTACGTTTCAAAAATATTTTTTCTGCATTTCGTTTTTTCTTTTCATCCGCGTAACATTTGTGTGTGTCTTTATGTATTCTCTGAATGTGCGCTACCAAGTTACTGGAATTTTTTCCGGCAAGAGATGCGCCACATACGCTCTCATTAATTATGTCCTGTACTAGACACGTGGATTTGTCATTTTTTTCATCGTAAACGAAGAATTTCCATACAAGACTGTCACGCTTCCTACCAGCCAACAACCTTGATAAACTCATTATTCTGTTATTAATTTGCAACTCTTAAGAATCTTTAGATGTTTATTTTATTTTACAACAAAAGATTGAACGCATTGAATTTATACTTAACGTAATGACAAGCACGTTTTGTGGTCCATTGATACATTCTATAATCATTCCAAATATCATCGTTATGGTCAAACATGTGCGCCAATTTTAAAGCAAGTATGCAAAATTTGTAAATTAATTGTCAAAAAAAACTAATTAGTGTATCGAAATTTCTTTTAATATTCAATAATTTTCGTTCGGTAATAATTCCTAATTCTATTCCTATTTTCGTTTTTTGATGCTTATATTCAATTCTATTTCAGTTTTCGTTCTTCAGATATATCCTAATTTTAAATTTTTATTCACATTAACGAAATCAATTATTTTTACTTCTAATTTTACTTCACGTTAATGAAAATATCACTGGATTAACCCTTCTTCTTTCAGAAAAATATCTAGGTTTATATATGTTTCTAAAAAAAAACACCACAAAAAAACGTTTGTCTGACGCTACCTAAAAAAAAGTGAAAAAAATCGTGGAACAAAATTTTAGCACAAAAATCGGCTCCGTAAAACGCGATTTCCGCGTACCTAGTAAGGGACTAAACATTTACTACAAATCTGAATAATGGAATCCGAACAAAAATCACAAACACACAAACTAACCTTATAAACCTAGGATAGATTGATCTTTGATAAAGCCCTTTTAATTAAAATTAATAATTAAATTTTAATTAAAGTCTTTAAAGATTTGCTCTATATTACCTCAAGGTAATATATCGCGAGGTTAGAATTATTTTGTTCTATCTCCAAGTTTAAACGTTGGGAGAAAGTTTTTTATTTTTTTCTTAAAGTAAAAATTATTTGAAATTTTAGCTTTAATTTGTAAAGAAATAATAACTTACACTTTACGTAATTTATGTTTAAGCAAATTATTTAGAACAAAATTTATAAAATAATGCGTATTTTAAAAGTAATTATTACTTACTTAAATTAATAACTCATTTTCTCCCAACTTTTAAAATAGGAGATAGAACAAAATAACTCTAACCTCGCGATATATGCGGCTTAATTAAGTCGCATGGCAAATTTTGTTTAAAAAAAATTCTATATAGATTAGTCAGAATCGGACGTCTAAGGAAAATCTTTTTGAGGTCAGAAACTGACGTCGCAGTAAGGTCAGACTTTTGGACTGTCACATTTAAGTTGCGTTTTGGTCATTTAACCGGCCGACCATTATAGGACGTCAAGCGGACGTCCCCCTGACGTCTTGTGTTTGCTGGGACCTGGTAACCTGAATATCTAGTTCGAAAAAAATAATCATGCAGGTTTAATATGGTACACTAGTCAGAGGTTGAGCAAATTTAATAGATCTGTTTTAAATATGATTGCAAATTTCTTTAAGGATAACGAATAATAAATTTCAAGCTAAATATCAGGTATGTCAGGAATTCAGGTAAATATCAGGTATATCAAGAATGTCAGGTAAATGTCAGAATGTCAGGAATGTCAGGTAAATGTAACGTTTGAGAAAGTTTCGTAAATATTCCTAAAAATGTATATCTGCAGAAGAATAGAAATTAATTTTTGGACGCATCACAATATATGAAAACTAAAATCAATCGGCGCCAGCAGGATTGGCAGGTACGCATTTAGTGTTTTTATGCACTGCTCATAAGAATGCATTACTCAAGTATATATATACTGGGTTAAAAATAACAATGAGAAGTTGATACTGTGCACAGTAGGAATATGCACAGAAAATGTGCACAGTAGGAAAAGTTGGTAGCAAAAAATATTGTTTGTATTTTTAAATATTGGTGAAAGTATTGAGTCTTAAATGAATAAAAAAGAGCCTTAAAATGATATTTTTTATTTTTGTGTTTAGACATTTAAAGTTTAATATTTCTTGATTAAATTTTCTATTTACTTAATATACTTATGTTGCAGATAAATGATTGTAAAGTTACACAGTTTAGGAATTTTTTCATCATCAGTATTTTCAGTATTTTCGTCGACAACATCTTGTTCTAGATTTTTGTCAAGATTGTAAACATTTAAATAATTCTTCTTAGCCATTAATTTCATCTGATTTCATATTAGATAAATTTTTATTATTCACCACTATAAACTGCTGACAACTTTTAACTTCTTCTACTAAGATCAAAGTCTTTCAATCTTCTAGTTAATGAGATTGAACTAACAAGGGGGTCTACTCTACTGGGCTTATGCTATAATAGAGAGTGACAAGGCAGTTTATTTAGGCTTCTGTATGGGAATAAGTATATTCGGTAATTTTGTGCCAAAGTTTTTATATAACAAGATTGAGTTTTGGCATACAATATGGGTATGGAGAACTTAATTGAAGAATGCAAAATGTCGATGTTTTATTATTATATACAACAGTGAATAAGAACTGAATGACAGCCACTTTGATCCGCTTATATACTTTGACGATTTGGCTCTATCATTTCAAAGTAGAAGATTATTTACTTTAACAGATGTAATTTTTTAATAAAATTTGAAACAGTTCTATAATGTTCATTCCCATTCTTGAGGTGGTTTCTTAAAGGCATTTGATATTTATATAAAGAATGATTGAGAAACAACGCAACACAAAAGTCTAATGAGAAAATGGAAGAAGAAAACTATGAAACAAATCCAGTTGAATTTTTTACTGAACAAACTTCATTTTCTATTAATCAAGCTAAACTTCTTCTAGAGTTAGAAATACAACAATATTTAGGAGCCATGTAGTAAATCATGAAAATATTAACTGAAAATGTAACTTTTTTTATGCTACATTTCCTTGAAGTTATTTATTAAAAATGGATTCCTTTTTAGTTTCTTGGCGTACACGTGCTGAACTAATACCGTTTCTCTTTAATATTTCTTAAGAGGTTCTTCATCTTCAACATCAGAAAAAATCTTTTTAGGGTTCGGTAACATTGTCAAACTCCCCTAGACACATCTTGAACATCATAATACTTCGCTTTTATTTTAGCTTGTCTTTTTTTTTTTTTTTGTAGTATTTATTAAAACTCTTTTTTTTCTAGCGTAGAAAACAAAATTTACAACGTTGGGTCCGACTTTCGTTTGTAAAGATGGCATAGATATTTTTTAAAGTCTTCTTGTTTTATGAGGAATAATGTGGTGTTAAATATTGAGTTGACCTCTAACAAAAAAATTGCGATAAGATATATAATTTGATGAGTCAAATTGCTATAAACCGTGTTAAATTCTAAAATAACCCACGCGAAAAGAGGAAGAATGCATACCACGTAACATGCTATTAAAAACGTTGACGATTTTGCCTTTTTTAAATCCGCTAAATGTTTATGTTGGGAACCTGAACTCTCTTTTCGCCAAACAGAAGGAACAGAGATTTTTAATACCGTGCACTTCGATATTGCATCTTTTTCTCTTCGCATCAAAAATTTGCCGTTTTTACGAACTATTTTAGTTATACGCAAATAAAAAATACCGATCGTTAAGAGGGGCGATGAAAAAAGGAAAAATATAATCATCAAATACGCCTTTGAGATTACTAGTCGAACGAAGGGTATCAATGCTGGTACGAGCCAAGAAACTCCAATTAAAAATAGTGCTCTGCTTTTAGACATGCGTTGGTTATAGGTATGAAGGCTAGTGAGTATCAAGTATCTATCGTATGATATTACAGTCAGTATTAGCACAGAAGATCCAGCAAATAAAACTGAGATATACGATCGGATTATGTCGAGAACGCAATTTCTCCGCGTGGTGCTGCCAAGCATTTGCCATATTGAAATTGGACCAACTAATAAAGCCATGAAGAAGTCCGAAAGCGTAAGAGAAAAATAAATAAATGTCGATGGTGATCTCTTTTTCATAATTATTGCTACAATGAAAACAGCCGAGTTGCAAGCTAATGCAATTCCTGTTGCAATACATAGTAGGCTTGCGAAGATTGTTGTAAGGGGTGGTTTTAGTAACTCCATGCGAGTGCAAGACATCATTCTTGTTAACTGCCTCGGTCCTTTTTTGCAATGAAAAGTTTCCTTAAAACGCGAAAACAAAAATTTTCGCGGTGCAG
Source organism: Hydra viridissima (assembly GCF_058129835.1). Taxonomy (NCBI): domain Eukaryota; kingdom Metazoa; phylum Cnidaria; class Hydrozoa; order Anthoathecata; family Hydridae; genus Hydra; species Hydra viridissima. Next base: position 7,354,356 of record NW_028324311.1, on the reverse strand, counting down.
TTGTTTTGAAGTATGAAAGTTCGCCGGGCAACTAAAAGAATATTTGAAAGTTAAAATTTTTACTATTTCTTTAGTTTAATTATTTACTTAAAAGTTATAAATTTAATTATTAACTTAAAAATTGTTTGATATCTTTATGATTGCTTTACGTGAACACGTGGTATTTAAAAGATTTTATATTGGAATAACATTTCTTATTTATAAATACATCATGATTATTTTGAAATCAAATTTGCTGTGATGGTATAGAATGAAATCAAATTTGCTTTGTGGTATAGAATCTTTTTATAAAGACATGGATCTATAAGTGATATTTAGTAGAACGCTCAGTTTTGTTGTTATTTTCTCCTAATTTTTTGTTTTTTATCAAATAAAATTAAATAAAAATTATTTTATTAAATAAAACGACTGCAGCTAGGATTTTAACTTTGTGTTTATTTAAAATTGCTATATGAAAAACGGAAATTCAGCTTGTAACTTTTTTAAAAAAAAAATGTTTGTTTGTAAATTTGAACTGGTTTTTCTTCTTAAAAAAATCTTTCTGTAAGTTCTCTGAAATCTTACTTACTTTAATTCAAAGCGAAACGAAGTATAAAATTATTACGGTACACATTACAGAGAACAATACTATCTTTATATTTTGCATTGCTATTATATTTACGATGTGTTTTATGATTTTAATTAAAGAAATTTTTTCACTAATATTTAAAAAATGTATCTTAAATATTGATTTATTTTTTCAAATTGACTTTCAAACTTTTTAGTACGCGTTTCTCTGACCAGCTGAATTAAACGATGTCTTTTAAAAAGCTGTTTCTTAAAAAGATGTTTCTAAAAAAAGTAATTCATTTGCTGCTGAACTCAATAGTAAGAAAATACTTACAATTCCAAAATGTATGAAATTCAAATATATTGTTCAATTCTACCAGCAAGGTAATTGGTCAAGTCAAATAAAAGTTGGTCAAGTTTAGTAAGTTTTTAACTTAACATCGAAAATCACTATAAACGTTTCTTTCCTATTTCGATCATGGCTGTTTTTCTAAACATTTTCCTTCAACTTTTAGATTAAATTTACAGTTTGCTGAACCTGTGGAAAGACAATCTAGGTTTAAAAAAAACAAAAAACATATCAATAGAACTTAGTCACTCTAAAGTAAATTATCCAGGTGCATAACGAGTTTACCGGATCGACATCTTTATGACGTCTAAAAAAGCTTTGAAAACTTCACAGTCTATTTAATCCTCTAGCAATTTGCAGAACTCTTGTTTAATTTGCAGAACTCTTGTTTAATTTGCAGAACTCTTGTTTAATTAAAAACTAGAATTCTTTTATAATCCATGATTTTTGTTAACTTTAGTTAATAATTAATTTTGAAAAAATATTTAATAGCAAGGGATTGCATTCAAGTCAATTTTAACTTATACCATTAGTTGAAGTGTCATGGAATCAGTGTCATGGAATCAGTTGAATCTCTAGGTATTCACATGAATCAATCAAAAAAAGTTCAACTTATCGATTGCGTCAGATTCTGCGTTGAAATACTATTCTGAATAATGATATAAAAATAATAAATATAAAAACTAATAATAATGTGAAAAGACGACCAAAAACAATATTTAATTGTACAAAACATATAGATTAAGTAAAAGTTTGTAATCAAATTTTGCTTTACTTTTAGTATAATGATTTGAAAATAAAACTAATACAAGTGATATGTAATGTTTTCTGTGTACATTAATGTATAACTAGTATCAAAACTAGTTTCAAAAAGCTTCGTTTGTAAGAAAAATCAAAACTAAAGCGACATTTACAAAACACTAAGGACTTTGTCAACTTCTGCTTATTTTAACTGTGCGGCAGTTTTTCTCATTTACAAGTTGGAGAAAGTTACTTTCAAACCTACTTACAGAACGCCCACAATATCAAATGCTTTTAGCCCTTGATTTCTAGTTTGTTGATCAAATCAAAGCTAATGAATTTTAATGAACAACAAAGTGCTAAAGTCATTTTCTTCAACGTTCTAAGCCAGATAGGTCTTGTGCGTAAAAAGTTGGCGAAAACCTAACTTTATGTCTTTTTGCTTTGAAAAGTATATAACTGGATTTATGCATGAACTTACTTGCAATAGGATAATAGCACACAAATAAAATATTTGTTTTGCCAACTTGCTGTAATTCAGCTTTATCATTTCTAAAACTATCCAAACTGTTGCAGGCAAAATGCAAATAAGACAGCAAACAATTAAAAGCGACACAGACTTTGCCAATGCCGTATGAGAAAATCTCTTTCGTGATGTTAAATCTTTATGATGGCTTGTAATTTTTGACGGTGTTACGTTTTTAACTTTTTTAACTAATTTTGCATGAGACAACTGGTAGAAACAACTGATGCCATTGGACTGTTTAGGTTGCTCTGTAATATTGTTGCTGAGTGGTTCTTCTGACAGTAAAGTAGTCTGGTGAACAGTTGTTACAGCATGTGAGACTTTGGCTTGAACTGAAGTTTCTTTACTTGTTGGTTTTTCTAGTTTTAATTGTGCGCAGCTTGTTGTTGGATCCGTTACTGAAGTGGAAATACTAGGATGATTTGTTGATTCTAATGTAGATGTTTGAGCTTCTTTGCCAACAATTATTTTATTGCAATTGTTTAGCTTGTTTTGTCTTTTGCGAACTTCCTTTGTAATTAAAAAGTAAAATGTTGTAAGAGCCCCAAACGAGAAAGACATCAAACAAATGCATAAAATAAAGTATGCGTTTGTGTTAATATACCTAGCAAATGGGATTAAACCAGGAAAGATCCATGAAAAAGCAATTAGCAACGTGGTCTTTCGTTTTGTCATGTATTGGTTATAGTTAGATCGTTTTTTCAGTAGTAAGTAACGATCGTATGATAGTACAGCAAGCGTAAGCAACGATGATCCGAGCAAGAACACAAGTAAATAGGCCCGAACGGCATCAACCGAACAGTTTACAAGCATTTTAATATTTAAAACTTGCGTCATTGTAAGTGGACTAAGCAATACTCCTATAAGTAGATCGGCTATCGCAAGTGACATCGAAATACGATTCGAAGCTGATCTTCTTTTTAACCGAACAAAAATAATTAAGACAAAAATGTTACAAACGGTGGCTGCTACGGTAACCAAACAAAAAAGTAATCCAAAAGTTGTCCTCAGTTGAGAATATTGAAGGTACAATGTACGTGAACAAGTCATAACTTAGTTTTATATTCTTTTCACTTTTCGAATTCGCTAGATTTGTTTGATGATTTTTTTCTTCACTTTGGATAACTCAGTGTTATTTTCATACTCAGAAAATGTTGTTCGGAAACATTTTTTCAAATCCTTCTTAAATGCGTCAATTTTTTTGACAATTTGCTATGGAAACCATTTCAAAAGTTTAGCTTGTTAATAAAAAGGTTGTTTTTAATGTAAAGTTTTATTAAAAAGACTACTTGATTGGAAACAGTAGAAAGATTGGCTTCAGAATAGAACATCAAAGTTTGCTGCTTTGCCTTTGTTTTGAAGGAAAAAGGTTTTATTGATTGTGTTTGAAAAGTATTATTGATCATACTCTTTTGCAGTTGTTAATTTGCTGTTTCATTTTGTTTTTTATTTTGCGGTCAGTAAGATTTAAAGAAGCCATTGTTGACTTAAATCATGGTTAGAATGCTTCAGCTGTTTGTGTAGCTGGAGTGCTTTTGCTGCTGCTGTTTGTTTAGTGATATGTGTTTGAATTTGGTTTGTTGTTAAAAATTTTTATCTTTTTTAAAATCAACACTTGATCTCTAAATTGCTTTTATTTTATTTTGGTGTAAATTAATCACGAAGTTAAATTTTTTTTTATATGTTAAAGTATAATAGAAATCATTTCTGCTTATTTTTCCAACTGGATGACGTACTGTCTTGAAATACCGTTTTACGAGGTTTAGAATAAACATCTTTTTGCTTTTTTTTTAGAGATATATCATTACAGATTTCGTCACCAGATTTACGTCAAAAGATGCCTCCAATTCTTCTTCATTATTATGTTTTTCTAATCAGGTTTTAACATATATATATTTATATAAACATATATATATATATATATATATATATATATATATATATATATATATATATATATATATATATATATATATTTATATATATATTGAAAAGACGACCAAAAACAATAGTTAACTGTACAAAACATATAGAGTAAGTAAAAGATTCTTGTCAAATTTCGCTTTACTTTTAGTATAATGATTTGAAATCAAAACTTTAACTAATACAGGTGATATGCAATGTTTTCTGTGTACATTAATGTATAACTAATATCAAAACTAGTTTCAAACAGGTTCGTTTGAAAGTAAAATCAAAACTAAAGCGACATTTACATAACACTAAGGACTTTGTCAACTTCTGCTTATTTTAACTGCGCAGCGGTTTTTCTCAATTACAAGTTGGAGAAAGTTACTTGCAAACCTACTAGCAATTAACCCACATTATCAAATGCTTTTAACCCTTGAATTGCATTTTTTTTGATCAAATCAAAACTTTACAAGTTTTAATAAACAACAAAGTGTTAAAGTCATTTTCTTCAATGTTCTAAGCCAGATAGATCTTACGCGTAAAAAGTTGGCGAAAACCTAACTTTATGTCCTTTTGCTTTGAAAAGTATATAACTGGATTTATACATGAACTTAATTGCAATAGGGTAATAACGCAGGTATAAAATATTTGTTTTGCCAACTTGCTGTAATTCAGCTTTATCATTTCTAAAATTAACCAAATTATTGCCGGTAAAATGCAAATAAGACAGCAAACAATTAAAACCGACACAGACTTTGCCAATGCCATATGAGATATATAAGGAAAAGCGGGTTCTGGCGCATTGACCCATTCCCTATACTTAAGGATGCATAAAAAATGGTGAACACTTCATATCATGACAAAACCAATACAGTCGTCTTTAAAAATCAAGAAGAAGTATAAAATTAATCATGTTATTTATATACCAGTTCTTCAAGATGTTTATTGCCTTGTTTTGTAGTGACCGATGGCAAGGGTGTGAATGCCGTCTTCCAAGATGTGTCTTTTGTCGTCGTTAGCGCTGAGTGCTACTTTGTTGATTTCTTCGGTGTAAACGTCGTGAAGATGAGATCTGAAAACGTTCATGGTTGCAAGCTTTTCTTGTTTACCCTGCAAGCAGTCATAGTAGTCTTGATGAGTAATCTTATTTTTGACAACGTTCTTTTTGACCCCTTTGCATTTTTTCTGCTCTTTATCTTCATCTTCTTTTTCTTCAGGGATGTAGTAAGAGTAGAGTTTCGGTCGAAGTCCAACAAATTCAACAATGATCTTACCACCAGCTTCATCTTTAAACATTCCAAGAACCTTACCGTTTTCTCCAATGTAGAATCCAAAAAATTCAACGGCTTTATGATTTTTAGGAAAGTTGCTCGTGTCAAATTTAGCTTTAACATCGTTATTAATGTCTTGATAAAAATCTTCTGTTTGTATTTCGTAAATGAGCGAGTCAGTATCAGTCATGAGTAATTTCAGCTTATCCCCGTATTTAGGTTTCATGTAGTCGTAGTGATGTTCATACATGAGGGTTTTGCTGATGTCTAGGATGCTCATTCCTAAGTAAACTGGTTTATCGTAAGTGACTTGTGTTTTCTTCATGTGAATGGCAGTGAGGTTTTCATCAAAAATGTTGTACCGATCATAACGAGGATTTTTGGATAATTTTAAGACTTCTTTTCTTGTGGTAACCAGTTTAATATCAACGTGCTTTAGAATGTTTTCCATGGTTTTTCCAAAGACGGAGTTGTTCATGAGTTTAAAGAATTCTTTTTCAAACTCGTTTTTAGCTTTTGTTCTTTTAGTGGTGTTGCCATCGATGTATGGTTTCATGAAAGGTTCTTCTTCAAAGGTGATTCCTCGATGAATTTTAGTGATGACTAAACCCAATCGTTCATAGAGTTTTAGGCTTTCATGGTGGACTACGTATTTTTCTTTATTGTTTAAATTTGGAACGAGCTTGGGTACTTTTCCAATGGTTAATCTTTCAGGAGCCAAAGGGTAGTCGTTGTGTAAATCGTGAAGACTTTCAGGATAGCTCAAGTCAACGTCAAGTATGCATGGCATGCTACGCCAATTTTGAAGATCATTCATCCATCTGAATCCTCTAACAGGGAGAGGTTTGCTCATGGCCCATCCATAAAGATTGTTGGCGTCTAAATACTGGATGAATTTCGATGGTTGTGAAGGATCATAGTCTGGCATGTATTTGTTGTTGGCATTTCCAAGTCGATTCGAGATCATGCAGATTCCACCGCGTATTCCTTTTTGGATCATGTTGAGCATGTCAATATCGGTGATCAAGTCCAGCTCAATTTTAGTTTCCTTTAACATAGCGTCCCAAGCCAAACCAGGAGAGGTGTAATACCAAAGAGGGTCGAGACCGTAATATTCCATGCAAGTGTCTCTAAAATTTTCAAAGACATCGGCAAGATTCAACACGTCAGACTCGTTGTATAGCTCGTGGTAATCTTTAAAGGTTTCACATCCAAATACTTTCCAAACGTTTTGTGCATGCGCGTAGTCTTCATCGCTGATGTGTTTATCATCTAGTCTAGAATAAAAAGCTTCTTTGGATGGCAATTGCGTTTCGGAAAACTTTTCAATCGAGTCCACCCATTCGTAAGGGTAAACGCCTTTTCTTAGCAGCAAATTTCTTTGTTCTCCGCTGTAGAATGAATTGAGATGTTTGCACATGATGTCTCCTTTTTTAAATCTTCTATGAGCGCAGTCTTTACAATTGTCTTTGCACTTGCATTTTTTACCTTTCTTATCAAGGCAGTCCTTTTTGCATGTCTTAGAGTCTAATTTAGAGCACTCCTCACACAAATCTTTAACAAGGTTGCTAGTCAAATCTGCTAACGAGCTTTGCATGAACCTATAGCTGTCAACGAACCTTAAATCTCTATACACTTTTTTCGGATTACCTTTCTTATCAATCGAATCTCTCACTTTGATGCTTTTTGAGAAGCTAATGTATTTTTCTTCGCTGTTGGGTATGCAATTGAGTTTTCCGTTTTTTCCGCCTAATCTCTTGATGAACAAATGGCTGTCATAGGCAGACAAGTTGTGGAAAATGACTGGTATGAATTTTGGAATTCGATATTTTTTATTGCAAGCATCATGAGCAGCACCGCGGTATTTTCCAGTCAAATGACAGTGATCCCACACTTTATCACCGTTAAGATCCTTTTTGCAAATGTGACATTCGGTTGCAGCTTCATACTTCTTCTTGTCCTCATCCGTCTTTATTGGCTTATTCTTCCATTGTTGTTTAAGTGAATAACTATCACAGCAAATCTTTATAAAGTCAGCTTCAAGACTGGTAACAAACTTTTTACCTACGTCATCCTTATCGCTTTCGGCTGTATACTCAAAAGATTTAATTTTTAAACCATCAGGTCCTATGATGTAATAGCAGAAGGAACTTGGAACATGCTTTTGATATTGTTTGGTGTATGATTCTTTATTATTATATTCAGTGTTGTCATCGATAGGTTTGATGAAACTTTCAAAGTCGGCATAGACGCAGTACGGAACTCTCATACTATTGTTGTAGTTTTTAAACTCAAGGGTCGACCCTTCTTTTGGAAGATCGATTCTCATAGGCGCGTTCTCATAACAGTATCCTTTGTGAATTTGAAGCTTTTCTTCTTGGTCATAACCATGCATGCAATTTCTGCAAAAATGAAGTTTTCTTTTTCCTTTTGTTGTTGAGGAGCCGGCAAACCGACTGAAATTGTTAATGAGACAGTAATGGCTGTTGTCTTTGTTTGAAATATACAACAAATCAACACAGTGTTTTCGATCATGAAATTTGGATATTTGCATAGGTTGAGGCTTATTCATTTCATAGTGAAAGACGTTCACGCTGATGTCAGGATTATTCACTTCAAACTTTTTGATTTGAGTGGTCTTTACAGGAAATTCCATTCCTTCCCAATTGAGCTTTTTCGATTGTTCAATCAACTCATTGTCAATTCTTTCGTTGTCTCTATTTTTCATGTTAAGAGCTCTGGTGACGCACCACTTGAAACATTGATCGTCATCGTTTTTCATGTTGATGATGGCTTTTTTGTTTTTCAACTTGAGAGGCAGCTCCATGTAGGAAGAGCCCTTGAAAGGTTCATAATCAACAAAGCTTATATCCATCCTCAAAATCTTGGACAAGACGCAATTGGATCCCATCTTGTTGTAATTAGCGCTACGTTCCAAGATTTTTTCTTCCATTTCAGTCATGAGCGCTCTCACATCATCACCCTCCAATAATCTTTGCGCATTAGATGAAAAGTTAGCCGTCTGAGTAGTTTCATCACCTGTTAAGATGCTTACGCGAGTCATTTCACAGACTAAAACAATTCTTACCTTTGTGTTTCTTTCTCCTTCCATGGTTTGAATAGCAGACTCCCTTACCAAGTTTAAAAAAGGAACAATGTCTTGGTATCGAGAAGACGGCTCGTATGAAAACAGTCTGGTGGAGCGCTCTGCTGAATGCTTAGTCATATTAAACTTTACTGTAAAAGGTTTTGGCGCGAGAGGTTTATACACTGTTTTTAATACAAGTGATTTGATAGACTTTATCTTTTCATCGATTTGTTTCACTGATTCGTTTACATTCTTCTTGACTATTTCAGGAACGTAGGGTTCTATCCATTCTTTAATATCATTAAACTTAGTTTTAACATAGGACGCCACACTTTTTGAAACTGCCGTCAGACTTGAAAATAAAGGTCTTGGAGCAGGAACCGGTCTAGGTGTAATAACGTTTGTTGAATCGATAACCGGTGTGTTAAGAATAGAGGGTTCATCTCTTATCATCCTATTTTGCAAGAGAGCAGAAGGTTCGAATGAAATCAAGTCGTCAGACCTTGATCTTGGGGCAGGCACAGGTCTTTCAGAACCAACAGCAAACCTTACTTTTGTCGGCTTTATTGAAACTTTTGTCGGTTTTACAGAAACTTTTACAGGTGGTTGAACAAACCTTACTTTTGTCGGTTTTACAGAAACTTTTACAGCTGGTCGAACAAACCTAACCACGGTAGGTCTTTCATTAACAGGCAACGATCTTGCCTCAGTCGTTCGTCTACGAGGAGCAGGACCATACCCAATGATAGGTCTTGTGTTTTTTATTGCCTCAACAAGCTCTTCCCTAGTCATTCTGGTATAGTCTTTTATAGCTCTTTCTTTAGCATCTCTTCTTAATGATGCCATTGATACTTTTCGATCTTTAACAGTTTTACTTTCCATTTTTATTACGGAAAGATTTTTCTTTATGTCACTTTCAATTTTTCGCTCTTTGACGAAAGTTTTTGCTTTTTGCTTTTTAACATCAGTTTTATCACCCATTTTATTAAGGGAAAGAAAATTTTTTTCGATGCATTCAAGTTTTCGCTCTTTAGCAATTAATTCTGGTTTTGAAGAATAGATACTCATTTTTATTATACTAAGATTTTCTTTAAGTCAATTCAATTTTTTTTAAATCTTGGCACACTTTCAGCATATTTTCTTCTTCGAAAAGTTTTTACCGTTTTTTAATTCTTTTCGCGGGAGAATTAAAAACTTATGAAACAAGATAATTGGCAAAAATTTCGCTTATTGAGTCGTATACATGTGCTTGACCCATTTCAACAAATCTAATCGTATACTTTCTTCCCCACTCGTCATGTGCAGTAAATTCGCATCCAGCCGCATGAATTTCTTTTTCTTCATCAAACAGATGCGCACGACCCATGGTATCAAATTCAATCACATACTTCCTCTCCATCTTTTTATTTATGCCAAGAATTTTATTTAAGTCAATTTTTTAACATGTTAAAAGTTAAAAAATCAATTTTGCTGCTTTTTACGTTTTTCAAGCTTTTCAGAATTTAAAAATTCAATCTTGATTCCATTATCAACCTTTCCATCTCGACGCTCTAAATATCTCCATCCACGTCCAGTTCCTGCCATCGCTTTGTAAAGAGACTTGTATTCAGTCACCTCACCCGTTTCAATGTTGGTTATTCTCACAGTGATGGGTTTTTTCTTAACAAAACTAAGCCATTCCCATTTCGGATCAACAGGTTTTTTTTCTTTTGGAGGAGGCTTTACTTTTTTTTCTTTTGCTCTTTCTAAAATCTCATCTTTACTGATCAAACTATTTTCAACCGCAAGCATCATCAACGTTATTAAATCATCTGCTGTTTTACTAACGCCGTTTTCATTCAACAAATTTTTCAAATACGATGTTGTATATCTCATTTTATTATACCAAGATTTTTTATTTTAAGTCAATTCAATTTTTCCTGAAAAGACATCTCAATAAACTTAATAAACAGCAGTCATGTTGATTTCATCTGAAACAAATTTAAGCAGTTTGTCAGAGATCACCACTGCAAAAATAACGGTATTTGCAATAGTTGAAGTTCGAAATTTAAGGTTTACCACTAATTCAGCTGTTTCCGACGCTTCTCTTTCTTTTTGCTTGCTGATATCCACAAAGAACAACGGATATAATTTTATATATTCAAGCAAGCTTAACCCAGATTGACAAACAAGTTCATTTGTGCCGTAATATTTTTCATCAAAAGAGAACGCATCTGAATAAGCCATGACCACTCTCTTTTCTCCAAAATTCAAGTCGTAATTGTAATTTGGATACTTTATTCCATTAACAGTCACGTAAAAATTGCTAACATCACAATGGTCGAATAGTGATGGATTAACTGTTTGACTGGAATTTCTGTTTGTCTGAAGTCCGAACAAGATAAATCTTGGAATGCTTTTGTCAGTAACTCTTCCAAGCGACCAGGTAAATTCTGTTTGACCGGCTGGAATAAGCTGTCTTTCACATTTGTTTGATTTATAAGCCACTTGAATGGGAATTTTTTGAGCTATTAAATTCATGAAATCAGTCTTTTTCGAAATATCTAATTCAACGCGAGGCATATAAAGTCTGAATTTTTTAAGGTTGATCATTCCTGCACTAACACTTTCCGCTCTATAAATTGCATCATCGCATTCTTTCTTTGTAAAGGTGATGGTATGTCTAAACCCATAAACAACTTTGTCATAGGTTTCGCAAAAACCAAAAATGTGTTTCAACGGAATTTTAAACGAAAAAGCTCCAACGGATGTAGTGTCTGCAAACAAGTGGTCTCGTCTAACATTGAATCCTGAATTTCCAACAAGATTTGACGTATCCATATACCACATCTGTTTTAATCCATCAGCAAACTGAAATCCATAAGGATATTTCATCAATCCAAGTATGGTGGTGGCTGGACCTGGATACATCACTCTTTCCACTTGCTCTCCCGACAAGTCATAAGTCACATCATTAAACAAATACATCAAAGCGTTGTTCACCAGTGCAATGTTGTCTTTAGCATCATAAAAGGTTCCATCGCTCTTTTTCAACACTCCTTCAATAAGAATGTAAGCCTCTGATGGTACTGTTTGAATCGATTGACAGTCTATCTCAAAAGTAATCGTGCCTGAAGAATTTAAATCGAGATTGGTTGGAAGGTACTCAAAAAAATCAACTTTTTCAATACCAATATCATACTCTGGGTTCTCAGTAACTCTTAATCGCTCAGTACTTATCATTTTTTATATAATAAAAAAATTATTTAATTCATTTAAATGTCTCTCATTGCAAGTCATCGCAACAAAATGCTATCTTCATACTATTTTCATGCCCTGCCCCATTTTCACCAGGTCTTGGATTCGAATCGCGTTCTTTTTAGACATTTTCTTACTTTGAATAGATGAACCAGTCTTTAATTTTTCAATGGTCTTTTTACCTTTATCAATAGCCACGTCTTTAGCAGCGGAGATGGCTGAAAGGGCTAACTCTGTCCCAGCAGATTTTGCAGCTGTAATCGCTTCTTGTCCAATTTTACTTGTAGCAGCATTTTTAAGCAAATTCACTGTTGCTTTTGATACACTTGACGCAGCTGCTCTTTTTATGAAATTTTTAATCATGTCCACAATACCACCTCCACCAACAACGTTCTTTTTCACATATCTTCTTTTGTTCACAATGAGCATTTTTTTAAATAAAACAATTTTTTAAATAATTTTATCAATAGTCCTCATTAACGATTTATATTCCTCTTTATTAATCTCCCCCTGTCTCAACAGCTCATCGCAAATAGCAACAGCCACATTTCTTGATCCTGTATTCCCAGCATGCCAAGCAGCTATACTCAATTCAAGCTTTTCCACCAACGCATTAGGATCGCTTGGAAGAATAATGACATCACGACCTTTTTTACCTTTTTCAATACGCATCATTTTTTCCCAAATAGGAGCAATAAGTTGTTGATACTTTGGTCTTCTTGATGATTTCGGTTTATGCAGTTGCGAATCAGATCTTATAGCATCACTATCCATTAAAATTTTTTCATAATTTTGCAAATCTTCATCGGTATAGCTCTTTGGTATTGTTAATTCAGTCATCAGCTCCCAAAGACCTTTTGTCCCTTCATACCTTTCACCACCGACAATGATATCATTTCCATCTATTTCAACCTCCATTTTTCCAATATACATTTTATCTCCAACTTTGTTCACTTCGAAAGGCCTTTTCTTTTTTTGATCGACTGACAGGCTCTTGATCATCTTTTCATTGCTCTCTATGATCGGCTTGAACAGCTTGCTCAAATCAGCTTGAAAATTAACATCTGAAATGTTGTCGTTGATGCTGTTCTGATAAATTCTCTTTCTTCTGTCATTAATTTGTTTCACAATTTCATCCCTTTTATTTAGGTCTTGTATTTTAAAGAAAAACATCTTTTTAAAATACGTGGAAAAAAAACATAAATTGGTTTTTACGACTACGTTGATCCTTTTTAAAATACGTGGAAAAAAAACATAAATTGGTTTTTACGACTACGTTGATCCTTTTTTAAACAAATTGTTAAACGTTTGAATCGCGTCTTCTCGACCTTTTTGGATCAAGTTTTCTTTAGTAACTTCATCTATTCCCTTTTTGGTTTTGGTTCGTATTTCCACCGTCAAGGATTTAAATTTTTGAAGCTCACCAAGAATCAATTGAAACTCTGAATCGCTTATTTTTCCGTCTATCAACGCTTTGGAAATGTGCTCGCTGATGGTGTTCAATTTCGACTCAGCCAACACTTTGATCTTCTCATGCTTTTCCGCTTTTAATACCATCTTTTTGTTGACTTGACCACCAACAATCGACAAAAAACCCATTCCAATAGCCACGCCTTCACACGCAATCGCTGCTGGACTGGCAATAATGGTTGACAAAAGTCCAATTCCAGTCGCACCCAAAGCAATGCACAGCGCCTGCATCGTATTGTCTACATTCGAAATGATCCTAAAAACGCGATGGTACTTTTTGCTTAGATGAACTCGCTTTGCTTTTTCACTCTCTATCTCTTTCTGAATCTCGCTTATTTTCTGAAGCCTATAAACATGTCCTCCTTCATCTATAGGAGCTGATGGAAGAACTGGATAAAGTTTTTCATTCAATATTTCCATTTTTATTAAGCGAAAAAAACTATTTTAAATCAATGTAACTAATCTTACAAAGTTTTTCTCCTTTTTTAACAATCACGTCCTGTTTGCTGTTACTATTCACGTCCATAATAACATCATCTACAGACTCTGAAATAATAACTTCGTTTTTTCTATAATTCAATTGATCAGTAATTTTATTCATTAATGTTATCACTGCAACACCTTTCTCCAAATTCAGCCCAATGGATAAAGCTATCATTGTATGTGAGAGAGCAGCAAATTTAATGTCTTTCTGGGCAAAAATCTCATATTGTTCGTTAACGTTGAAATAAGGTGGATGATCTAACGTTTTCGTAGACACAATAATGTTGTTTGGTCTTCTTTCCTCCAACTTTCTAACCCTCTCTTCCAAAATTTTTAATTGCAAATCCAAACTGTGGACTTCTGCTGAGGTAACATTTCTAAAAAACTTGTGAGGAGCATGCATTTTACATATTAAAAATTAAATTTTAGATCATTTTTGCAAACTTAACAATTCTTTATTGTTCACCCAAGAGTTGAACGTATCAGGATATCCTAACCATTTGACTAAGGATCTGTTCTTTTGCTTGCGAATGACTTTTTCAATTCTGAATATGTCTTGTTGCGTCTTTTGAATCTCCTGCTCGTAAAAAGTGCCTTGAATTTCTTCACCGTTGAAGTCAGAGATTTTATACGTGGGCGGATTCGTATACTGAACTTTTGACACGGTAAAAACCTCTTCAGTCCATCTCGGTGTATACCCCTTTTCAAAATGAGACTTCTTTTTTACGATTCGCACTTGATCACCCATGGAAAATTTCGGTTTTGCTGGTAATGTTTGATCCTTTCCATACATATTCCACCATACCCTACCTTTATTCTTTTCATCGCTAGCTTCCACTGGTGTCATTTTGATAGAAGAGTGCTTTGTGTTGTTGTAATTTTTCACCATCTCATCTAATACGTCAATGTATTTATTGGTATTGTTGGCTGAAAAATATTTAAACATTCTCTCTTTCATCGTTCTGTTCCATCGCTCGACAACACAACTTTTTTCCTCGTTTTCAGTGGAGTATAATTGCACACCCAACGCTCTCACGTGCTTGTTGTAAAACTCTTTTCCTTTATCTACCCACAATTTGACGCATTTTCTTTCACCAAAAATCTTTTTCAACGATTCTGCCACTTCAAGACCCGTTTTGCTTTTTAACGGAACGATCCATCCATACTTTGAAAACACGTCGATCACCATGAGTAAATATTTTACGCCGTTGTTGAATTTTGAAAACGATTGCATATCCACCAAATCTGCGGCCCATATTTCATCAATGTCGTTTACAATCACCCTTCTTCTTTTAAAATGATGAATGACCGGTTTATGAAGCTCCTCTGCAAGCTGATCCGTCCATTTCAAATCACTCACACCCAATCCAAATTTAGCTTTGGCTTTGATGATGGGTTCGATGATTTTTCGCTCGCTTATTTCTCTCTGAGTAGGATTTTGTATAGAATCCATTTCTTCAAGCATCATTCGATCTGCTAAATTTCTGTTTTGCTTGTCGTTAAAATACTTGTAAGCTAAATCGTGGTGATATGCTGCATTGTCTACTCTGTCTACCGGTTTGCTCCACTCTTGATACATGTCCGTGGAAGTGAGTCTTTTATCTAAATTGGTACCAGGTCCTGCAAAGTTCATACCTGGAACGTGCATTTCTCCTGGAAACTTTGCCCATGGAAGCTTTATTTTTTTTGAAAAATTGTTGATCGATTCCACCAAGTCTCCTCCATTGACCGCATGCGAAGATGATCCTTTGGGCGTATGAGAAGAAACAAACTTGCATTTTGTTATCCCACAAGAGTTGCAAGTCCCTTTCAACATAGGTCTGTTGTTTTTTGTGATCTCGTTTTTCAAGTGAATGGTTTCAGTCTCTCTTCTACACTTAACGCAGTACATTTTAACATATATAAAAACTTTTTAAATATAAAAAATGGAAGTGATGAAATTGTCGTGTAAAATTGGGAAAACCAAAAGAAACAACAGCAAGCTTTTACCGAGAAGCATTCGAGGAATCATCGTTGGAAAGTCTGGATATGGAAAAACAACGTTGCTGCTCAATCTACTTCTCAGACCGGGATGGCTAGATTACAACCGATTGTATGTCTTTGGAAAATCCCTTTTTCAACCTGAATACAAAATACTCAAAAGATCCTTCGAAAATAAACTTCCTAAAAAGGATATTGTTGATTTGTTAACAGATGATGTACAAGACGAAATGGAAAAATTGAATTTAAACCCTGAAGATGTTATTAACAACCTTTCAAAAAAATATTCCAATAATGATGATATGGAGTGTCAATTTTTCGAAACAGCAGACGATGTGCCTGAACCTGAATCCTTAGACTCGACCAAAAACAATTTAATGATCTTTGACGATTTGCAATTAACTAATCAAAACAAGTGCGAAAAATATTACATCCGAGGAAGACACTCTAACGTCGACTGCTTTTACCTCGCTCAAAACTATTTCGAGATTCCAAGACATACCATCAGAGAAAATGCTAACTTTATTTGTCTCTTTAAACAAGACCAAAAAAGTGTTAATCACATTTATCAAGACCACGTTTCGTGCGATATGAAAATAGAAGATTTTAAAGCCTTTTGCAATCATTGCTGGAATGAACCTCACGGATTTGCCGTTATTGATCTCTCTTCTAAAAAGAACGAGGGAAAGTACCGAAGCGGGTTTGACAATTTTTTATTTTTCTAAAACAATTTAAAAAATAATTCTTATTTAAAAAAATGACAGGTATAATAATCGATGTAGATGGAAAATCAAGTGTTATTACCACTGATTTTTTGGATAAAATCGTTTTTAACGAAGGAAAAAGTTATGAAATGGCTTTTCTCGGTCTTGAGACTTACAACAGCATTCCAAATGTAAACAGTAAAAACAATTCTTTCAAATACAGCATGAACAATGGAGCTAATTGGGAGAACATTATCATTCCATCAGGAAGCTATGACATTAAAGACATCAATGAGTATTTGCAAAAGTCTATTTTTAACACAATAAAAACAGCTCAACGTGGAAGTTATATTATTGCAAATAAAATTAATTACTCTCCAAACAACCTTCAAATTGGAATCAATCTTAATACTTTAAAATCAACCATTAAACTTGGTTTGAATTATTTGATTGACTTTAACGTGAAGAACAGCATCTCTTCAGTTTTAGGGTTTACTAAAAGAAAATTAAATTCCAATTCCGAATACGAGTCGGATCATATCGTTAGAATTTCAAGCATTAACACCATCAGAATCGTTAACAACGTGATCGGATCATCCTATATTAATGGAACCCAATTAAATTGCATTTACTCGTTTTATCCAAATGTTAGTCCAGGCTATAAAATCATCGAGAGACCAATGCATTTGATTTATCTTCCTGTTAAACTGTTTGAAATTTCAACAATGGTTACTCGCATCATTGATCAGAATGGAGATTTGGTTGATTTTCGTGGAGAGGATATTACAATACGATATCATATTCGAGAAGTGAAATAAATAATTTTTAATACATAAAAAATGATCAATTATCAAAATATCAAAATTAACATCTCGCAGAGCCAATCTGATAAAATTAAAAAAGCTATGCATGATAAAACCGATACTAGCATTAAGCTTTCTCATCAAGACTTGAACGGTAAACATGTTCTCGCTATCACTAATTCACAATTGAACAAAATTAGAAAAGCGTATGAAGCTGGTAAAGGAGTCACTCTTAAATTGAGCAAAAGACAAATTGCATACAACTCAACCATTGAAGACGGATTCATCGGAGCTCTTTTACCGTTATTAGGCATGTTAGGTAGTACACTTGCCACAAAGGTTGTTCCTGCTCTCGCCACAGGATTGTTAGCAGGTGTAGGATCTTCTGCTGGCTCTGCTATGGTTGATAAAATTGCCGGAAGAGGTCTTTTTTACATGAGCAAAAATGGAAATGGAATGAAGATAAAAACTTTAGGTGGAGAAGGATTGTTTATCACCCCATGGACTAAAAATGTTCACGGTGATGGACTCTTCATTAAAACTGGAAAAGGTTATCAATCTGTTGGAGCTGGTTTATTACTCGGACCAAACTCACCCTTTAATAGTATACCCTTTTTAGGCGCTATTCTATGAAAAATCGCTTGTTAAAAAAATTCGGATAAACTTTTTAAGAAATTAAAAAAAATGATCAACTTTCAATGGATTGACGTAGAAGGAATTGTTTTACCTAATGAAGCTTTAACTAACTTTCAATTGATAAAGGCTGCTAAACAGTTAAAATTAAAAAACTTTCAAGGCGTGTTTGTCAGGGATGAGTTACCAAAAAAGCCAAGAAAAAAAGAATGTGGTATTGTGAATACAGGAGATTCAAGCACTGGTGGGTTTCATTGGGTGTGCTGGTATAAAGACGGTGACAAAAAATACAGCTTCGACTCTTATGCTCAGCCTCCTCTTGTTGAGCTCATTGATTATTTAAAAAGCCCAGTCTATTATAACAGCGAGAGAGTACAGTTTGGTAATACGTCTTATTGCGGTCACTTGTGTCTTTATGTTTTAAAAAAATTGAATGAAGGTCTTGACTTTCAAGAAGTTATTAATACCTTGTGGTGACTGCTTAATAAATAACAAAGAAAAGCTCGCCACCATGAACGTTTTCAGATCTCATCTTCACGACGTTTACACCGAAGAAATCAACAAAGTAGCACTCAGCGCTAACGACGACAAAAGACACATCTTGGAAGACGGCATTCACACCCTTGCCATCGGTCACTACAAAACAAGGCAATAAACATCTTGAAGAACTGGTATATAAATAACATGATTAATTTTATAATTCTTCTTGATTTTTAAAGACGACTGTATTGGTTTTGTCATGATATGAAGTGTTCACCATTTTTTATGCATCCTTAAGTATAGGGAATTGGTCAATGCGCCAGAACCCGCTTTTCCTTATATATTATGAGAAAATCTCTTTCGTGATGTTAAATCTTTATGATGGCTTGTAATTTTTGACGGTGTTACGTTTTTAACTTTTTTAACTAATTTTGCATGAGACAACTGGTAGAAACAACTGATGCCATTGGACTGTTTAGGTTGCTCTGTAATATTGTTGCTGAGTGGTTCTTCTGACAGAAAAGTAGTCTGGTGAACAGTTGTTACAGCGTGTGAGACCTTTGCTTGAACTAAAGTTTCTTTACTTGTTGGTTTTTCAAATTTTAGTTGTGCACAGCTTGTTGTTGGGTTTGTCACTGAAGTGGAAGTACTAGAATGATTTGTTGATTCTGATGTTGATGTTTGAATCTCTTTGCTGACAATAGTATTGTTGCAATGGATAAGCTTGTTTTGTCTTTTGCGGACTTCCTTTGTAATTAAAAGATAAAATGTAGTAAATGCTCCCAACGAGAAAGACATCAAACAAATGCATAAAACAAAGTACGCGTTTGTGTTAATATACCTAGCAAATGGGATTAAACCAGGAAAGATCCATGAAAAAGCAATTAG
This sequence comes from Hydra viridissima, assembly GCF_058129835.1. Taxonomy (NCBI): domain Eukaryota; kingdom Metazoa; phylum Cnidaria; class Hydrozoa; order Anthoathecata; family Hydridae; genus Hydra; species Hydra viridissima. Next base: position 7,335,246 of record NW_028324311.1, on the reverse strand, counting down.
CAACGTGGTCTTTCGTTTTGTCATGTATTGGTTATAGTTAGATCGTTTTTTCAGTAGTAAGTAACGATCGTATGATAGTACAGCAAGCGTAAGCAACGATGATCCGAGCAAGAATGCAATTAGATAACTAAGAATAATATCAACCGAGCAGTTTGCATGTACTTTGATATTTAACACTTTTGCCATTGTAAGTGGACTGAGCAATACTCCTATAAGTAGATCGGCTATCGCAAGTGACATCGAAATACGATTCGAAGCTGATCTTCTTTTTAACCGAACAATAATTATTAAGACAAGAATGTTACAAATGTTGGCTGCTATAGTAACCAAACAAAAAAGTAACCCAAACATTGTTCTCAGTAAAGAAATTTGAAGGTACAATGTACGTGAACAAACCATAACTTATATTTCTATTCTTTTCAGTTTTCGATTTCGTTATATTTCTTTAATGATGAATGCTTTTCTTCTCTTTGGTAACTCAGTGTTTCTTTCTTATTCAAAAAAGTTGTTTAGAATCATTTTTTTCAGACTATTCTTAAATGTGTCTATTTATTAACAATTTTCAATGAAGAACTTTTAAAGAAAATAGCTTGTTAATGAAAAGGTTGTTTTTAATGTAAAGTTTTATTAAAAAACATCTTGATTAGAAACAGTAGAAAGATAGGCTTCAAAATAGAACATCAAAGTTTGCTGCTTTGCCTTTGTTTTGAAGGAAAAAGGTTTTATTGATTATGTTAGAAAAGTAATTTTGACCATACTCTTTTGCAGTTGTTGTTTTGCTGTTTCATTTTGTTTTTCATTTTTGAGGTTAGTAGGATTTAAAGAAGCCATTGTTGTCTTTAAATCATGGTTAGAATGCTTCAGCTGTTGGTGGAGCTGTAGTGCTTTTTGATGCTGTTTATTTTAGTGGTCTAGTTAAATTTGGGTTGTTGTTTTGTTATATATATATATATATATATATATATATATATATATATATATATATATATATATATATATATATATATATATATATATATATATATATATATATATATATATATATATATAAAATCAGGTGCGAATCCAGGAATTTGTAACTCTGCGACCAAATTTTATTTTCACAGTTGAAATTTCGATAAAAGATCGAGATTTTAATATTTTTTCACAGCATTTATTGATTGAATAAAACGTCGGTAACGTATAATAAGAATCGCTGCGGCGAAGGCAGGAATCTCAATAGTCAAAATCCGTTAATTACGGCAGACAAAATTTTTAGGGATAATCCTTAAGCGAAAAAATTCAAAAGTAACGTGGCTGCTGTTAAATTTAAACTATGTGGCCATTGCCATTATGCCACCCTTTAGATCCGCCCATTTATATATATATATATATATATATATATATATATATATATATATATATATATATATATATATATATATATATATATATATATATATATATATATATATATATATACATATATATACATATATATATATATATATATATATATATATATATATATATATATATATATATATATATATATATATAATGTGAAAAGACGACCAAAAACAATATTTAATTGTACAAAACATATAGAGTAAGTAAAAGTTTGTAATCAAATTTTGCTTTACTTTTAGTATAATGATTTGAAAATAAAACTAATACAAGTGATATGTAATGTTTTCTGTGTACATTAATGTATAACTAGTATCAAAACTAGTTTCAAAAAGCTTCGTTTGTAAGAAAAATCAAAACTAAAGCGACATTTACAAAACACTAAGGACTTTGTCAACTTCTGCTTATTTTAACTGTGCGGCAGTTTTTCTCATTTACAAGTTGGAGAAAGTTACTTTCAAACCTACTTACAGAACGCCCACAATATCAAATGCTTTTAGCCCTTGATTTCTAGTTTGTTGATCAAATCAAAGCTAATGAATTTTAATGAACAACAAAGTGCTAAAGTCATTTTCTTCAACGTTCTAAGCCAGATAGGTCTTGTGCGTAAAAAGTTGGCGAAAACCTAACTTTATGTCTTTTTGCTTTGAAAAGTATATAACTGGATTTATGCATGAACTTACTTGCAATAGGATAATAGCACACAAATAAAATATTTGTTTTGCCAACTTGCTGTAATTCAGCTTTATCATTTCTAAAACTATCCAAACTGTTGCAGGCAAAATGCAAATAAGACAGCAAACAATTAAAAGCGACACAGACTTTGCCAATGCCGTATGAGAAAATCTCTTTCGTGATGTTAAATCTTTATGATGGCTTGTAATTTTTGACGGTGTTACGTTTTTAACTTTTTTAACTAATTTTGCATGAGACAACTGGTAGAAACAACTGATGCCATTGGACTGTTTAGGTTGCTCTGTAATATTGTTGCTGAGTGGTTCTTCTGACAGTAAAGTAGTCTGGTGAACAGTTGTTACAGCATGTGAGACTTTGGCTTGAACTGAAGTTTCTTTACTTGTTGGTTTTTCTAGTTTTAATTGTGCGCAGCTTGTTGTTGGATCCGTTACTGAAGTGGAAATACTAGGATGATTTGTTGATTCTAATGTAGATGTTTGAGCTTCTTTGCCAACAATTATTTTATTGCAATTGTTTAGCTTGTTTTGTCTTTTGCGAACTTCCTTTGTAATTAAAAAGTAAAATGTTGTAAGAGCCCCAAACGAGAAAGACATCAAACAAATGCATAAAATAAAGTATGCGTTTGTGTTAATATACCTAGCAAATGGGATTAAACCAGGAAAGATCCATGAAAAAGCAATTAGCAACGTGGTCTTTCGTTTTGTCATGTATTGGTTATAGTTAGATCGTTTTTTCAGTAGTAAGTAACGATCGTATGATAGTACAGCAAGCGTAAGCAACGATGATCCGAGCAAGAACACAAGTAAATAGGCCCGAACGGCATCAACCGAACAGTTTACAAGCATTTTAATATTTAAAACTTGCGTCATTGTAAGTGGACTAAGCAATACTCCTATAAGTAGATCGGCTATCGCAAGTGACATCGAAATACGATTCGAAGCTGATCTTCTTTTTAACCGAACAAAAATAATTAAGACAAAAATGTTACAAACGGTGGCTGCTACGGTAACCAAACAAAAAAGTAATCCAAAAGTTGTCCTCAGTTGAGAATATTGAAGGTACAATGTACGCGAACAAGCCATATCTTATTTTTCTTTTTTTTCAATTTGATTTCGGATTTTGCTCTATTTATTTAATGATGGTTGTTTTTTTCTTCTTATTGGAAAACTCAGTGTTAATTTTTTACTCGAAAAATGTTTTTCGGATTCACTTTCAAATTATTCTTAAATGCGTTTGTTTATTGACAATTTTCTATGGAAATCTTTTTAAAAAATAAGCTTGTTAATAAGAAACTTTTTTTTTAACATAGAGTTTCATTTAAAAGACTACTTGATTAGAAACAGTAGAATGATCGGCTTCGAAATAGAATATCATCGGTTGCTGCTTCGCCTTTATTTTAAAGAAAATTATTTTATTGCGCCTTTTCCTGAGACTTATTATTATTATTTTTTTTTTATTGCGAAACTCGCGCACAAAACGCTTGCTTTAGTATCGCTTCTTTTAGGTTGATATGGGTAAAAACAGTTTTAAATCTAATTTGAAGGCAATGTTTAAGATATTTGGTGACTATAAACAATATTTCTGACGCTGTCTTAAGATTTTATATTGTCACTGAAAAAAAGTGTCCCATAATGACTTTTTTTATTTATTTAATTATGAGTTCGTTTAAAAAACCAAGACATTCCAATAGAATACATTGTAATTTTAACATTTCCCCATATATGATAACAGAAAAAAAAAATGTCACTTTCCTAAACTTGCCCCAATTTAATATACAACCTTTACATTCAAAAGCTCATGTTTAAACAAATCATGTTAATTTTCAAATCTCAAAAACCAAAATTTGAATGATTTGACGGCCTACTGCCTGAATTAAACTTTTGAAAATAAGACTTGCGTGCAGAGTTGAAACACTTTATAATAAATAATAGTTGATTGGTTATATTAACTGCTTAAATAAGATAATAAGAGTTAGGAACTAATTATAATCATTTACTTGAGGTTTCTGCTTGAGTTTAGTAGATTTTTTGGGCTCTAAACCATGAAAACATTGATGAACCTGAAATGATAAATCTCAAGAAAACTCCATCAATATTTAAAGCTAAATTGCTGAAACATTGAAGAACCTTCTCAAGACTTCTAGTACATGACCGAAACTGATTAGATAAAGAAATAACAGTTAACAGAAAAGTCGTTTCAGCAGGTCTAGGTAGAAAGATAAAGGACTGGGATCTAAGTGAGAGAAGCAAAAGATCTTAGGTATTAATAAGTCAATTGAATTCAAAGCAATTCAAAGCTTACTCGCTTAAATATTAAATATTATCTTGTTTAAGATTGCCTTGTCTGCTGAACATCCTGCTGAAGCATTGGCATTAGCTTTACTAAGAAAAGCCTCTGGAGATCTTACCAAGAAAGATTTTGTTACTGTCATAAAAAATGTTACAAATCCAGTTAAAAGCACGGAGTTTAGTTTTCCGATAAAAATGAAGATTGAAGATGCATTGAGCTTAGAACTTCAGTGTACACTTTCTGATGAACGGTATCAAATTATCAAAAGTACATCATAATATAGAATGCAGATATTTGTCCTTTACTTCATGAAATTGAGAATTAATGACAGAAATGTTATCCTGAAAGTGTAGTTCTGACAGAAATATCTGCTTCAACTTCTCTACATGTTTAATCATACTCTGACAAGGGATACTAACGTTTACTGAATACCAAAACGTTGTGAAATGTTTGCTGAAAGTGGGGGAAATTTTGAAGGTGTACTTCACTTTAAAAGGGGTTGGTGCTTCTAGTCAAAGTGTGTATAGACAAAAATATTCTGATACAAATATTAGCGAGGCCTAAGTTTATGAGCAAAGTCTTTTTAAGACAGATTTTGTTCCATCCTCTCAACCATGAAATGTTCGCTCAGTGAATTTAATAATCCGATCAGATCTAAACCAGCCAATGAAAAAGCTTTATCTTTGGGGTTTTCTACTATGCATTGCTGATCTTTTGAGTATATTTTACATTTGGAATACAAGATGGACGTTAAAACATACTTTGCCAAATACTCCTTTCAAAAAGCGTCAGCAAAAAATAGAAAGAAGAATATTCAACAGAGTTTTAGAGAGGAGCGAAGCCTTATAGTTGATATGCCTTAATAGGCTTTTGACAACACTAATGATGGAAATACTACAAGAAGGACATGAAAATGCTGATCTTTGTTGATATAACAAGAGTAGAGGTAGATGTAATTATCAGATTGACAATAATTATAATATCAATATGCTCCGGTTATGAGTTAAACACTATCTTTCCAACTAGAAGTCGTACTGCCTTTGAAAGCAGTTTTACTGCTTTTAAAGGCAGTACGACTTCTTTAGGTCAAGAACAATTATAAATATTTTTTCTCTTTTTTTACAACTATACCATCGCAGATTTTATCACCAGATTTTCATCAAAAGATGCCTTTAATTTTTCTTTATTGTTCTGTTTTCGAAATAAGTTTGACATTTTTTTCTTTTTTTCTGCGCTTATTTTCTTCTCAGTCAAAACTTTATTAACCTCACTCACGAATCCTCGATAAGCATCTTGTCTTTATCAACCTCACGAATCCTCAATAAGCATCTTGTCTTTGGGCAATCAAAGAACCAATATCTTCCGGAAACTTTACATCTTCAAGATGATACATTGTCAAACGGAATTTTAAACAAGTTCAAATTTATTATTAGGTAATTTTTTGTTTTTGCTTTTTTTTTTCTTATTTAATTCATTTGTCATGAAGAAGCTTTAGTTTAGCAATTTCATGTTTCTTTAATCTTTTAGTTTCTCTTTAGTTTCTTAGTTAGAACAATATTCCAATATAATGACATCAACCATTTCAGTGTAATTCAGACCATAATATTAAGATTTATGAAAAAAAAAATTATTAATTTGCAACTAAATGACTACATGGCCTACTATATTACACGGCCGTATATGTTACATTTTAGAGGCCGATTCTGAGAGGCCTATTTGCGCAAAAAAAATAAATGACACTACTACAAGTGATAAAGTGTAAAATTGCAAGTGTAAAATATTAAACTTGCAAAAGATTATTGGTTTAAAAAGGAGATAATAAAAGTTAAAAAAGTTAAATCATATCATGGTTAACAAGTGTGTTGCATATGGTTGTAAAACTGGATACATCAGTTCTTTGGAATATAAAAAAGTTGCTTCTTTTCATTTTCCTTTAAAAAATGAAGAGTTACTAAATTATTGGGTTCATTTTGTAAACCATAGTGATTGGGTGCCTTCATCTAACTCTGTTTTGTGTGAAAAGCATTTTAATGAAAAGTACATTATCCGTGGTATAAAATGCAAGTTAAATTGGAATCTGGATCCTATTCCTGAAATTTTTTCAAGTGAGTGCTTAAAACGTCCTTCCACACTACCATCAACTATTGCTATGAGAAGACCACCTAAAACTCGGATTTATCAAGAAGATGAACTTAGTTCTTTTTCTAAAAATGATAAAATTACTGACTGGAACATGTTAAATAGTAAACATTCACCAGAAGGCTTTGAATTTAAAAAACATCTCAATTGTGTAATTTATTATAGTTTAGTATTTGATCCAATTACACATTTTCCTTTAATTCTTGAATCAATAAAAATTGACAATTGTTTATGTGTAGCTTTACAATATAAAGGAAATAATGCCCCACTTCCTCCATGGTTAAATAAAGGTCATAATGCCAAATTAACTTGTTTGAGTATGTTAGAGAATCTTGCTTCATACATAAAAATCATTGCTTCTTCTAATAGAAATATGCTTCTTGATGAAATAAATAGTCGAATATACTATAAATCCAAGGGTCAACCACAGTATTCTGCCAATATGATTAGACATGCTTTTTTATTAAGATATACATCTAAACAAGCATATAAAATGTTACTTGAATTTTTTCCGTTACCTTCAATTTCTTTATTGAATAAAATAAAACAAGATGAAGTTGATGCAATAAAGGCTGCTAAAACACTGCTTGAGAAAGGTTCAATGCATGAAGATATAATACTAATTGTAGATGAATTTTATCTTCAGAAACAAGCACAATATTGTAGTGGTGTTTATGTGGGTGCAAATGACGAGGGTACTCTGTACAAAGGAGTTGTTGCATTTATGATAGTTTAAAGAAATCTATTCCTTTTATTATAAAAGCAATACCTGAAGTTACTATAAGTGGTAAATGGCTTTCAGATCAAATATCAGATTCCATTAGTTCTCTTTCTCTATCTGGTTTTAAAATTTGAGGAATTGTTACTGACAATCATCAAGCAAATGTAACTGCATTTAGTTTACTTCATTCTAAATTTGGTAGCCAATCAAGTTTGTTTATTCATCATCCTGATAGTCCGAATAATAAAATATACCTATTTTATGATAGTGTTCACTTAGTTAAAAATATCAGAAATAATTTATTACACTGTAAAAAATTTGTCTTTCCATCGTTCACATACAATATAAAGGATGATTCTTATAGTTGTCCAGCTGGTTATATTACTTGGGGAGATTTTCATCATCTACATTCTAAAGATGAGCAACTTCAGGGTAATTTAAGAAAAGCTCCAAAAATCACATATCAAAGTCTTCACCCTGGTAACAGAAAGCAAAATGTTTCTCTTGCACTGTCCATTTTTGATGAAACAACAATTGCAAGTTTTAAAAATTATTTTCCAGAACGAAAAGACATTTCTGGTTTTCTTACTATTTTTCAAAAATGGTCGACTATTTCAAATTCTAAACAACAATTTAGTCCAAATAAACTTGGTAATGCAATTGTTTGTGATGATGGTAAAACAACTTTTTTTAGGCAACTTGCTAATTGGATTGAACTTTGGCAGAAATCTGTAATAGAATATCGTATCTGCCTAGATTATCATATCCCCCATTAGAAAATTGAAAACGCAGATCCGATTTAGAATTATAGTGTTTAGAAGTGCACTTAAGCCGTTCGAAATGAAAACAAATGAGTTTTTTGGAAGGTTTTACATTAGTGGAAGATTTATATTAGTGGAAAAAATTAATTTTTGAATTAGAAAGAGTTAAATAATGTTAAAATAGTAAATATCATGTCATATGTCATATCATATGAAATAATTGACCATATGACATATGGTCAATGATGTTCAAATAAAACTTCCCTTGAGGGGATACGATATTCTAAGCAACAAATTCTGCACTGGTCATATAAAAATATTGAAATTAAAGTATTGTTTCAGTCAATTTGTAACAAAATTATCTTATGTATTTGATATACAAGGTTATACTACCACGTATACTGCAAGTAATATTATAAGTATCAATATGAAGCAAATATATATATATATAGATAAAGATAAAACAGATCTATTAAATAGTTTTTTAGGGTTTGCTTTTTTACTACTTTTATAGTAATACTTTATAGTTTTAATTTGTACAATATAATATAAATTTTAAATGTTATTATTATATAAAAATGTATATTTTTAATTATTTTCCAGCCTACAATGGAAAAGGAAGAGAAAAACCCACAATACTTCGATAATTTTATCCACTATTTGACAAAAAAAATATATCCACCTGGTCTTGGTAAAAATGAAAAACGTTCATTTCGAAGTGTGGCAAAAAAATATTGTGTAGAAAGTATGATGATTAACAATATACAAGTTTTACATTTTTTTAGCAAAACTGTTTTTTAAGTTGTTAATTATTTGTAGATGGCAAGCTCAAGCGAAAAGTGACTGTTTGTGGAAATTCTGTTTATGCAGATGTAATTGTGGACCAAGAAGAAAGAATAAAAATATTTGCAGCGGAGCATGATAGTCCTTTAGGCAGACATAGTGGCCAAACAAAAACAAAAGCTAAAATTATGGAAAAATATTATTGGCCTAATATCAGCGGAGACATTATAAAATGGGTAAATTGCTTACTTTTCAAAAGGGAGTCAGCTTTTAACATTTTTACTTCTTCTATAGAACTCCTGATTTTCAATGTTTCAATTTTGTTTTTATAAAGTATTTGAAATAAAATATTTGAAATAAGTTGACAATAACTTGAAATAATTTGAAATAAAATATTTGAAGTAACTTTTTATAAAATATTTGAATTAACTTGACTGTTTTAAATCCCTTTTTTTTTACAAATCTTTTAAAATAGCTTGATTGTTTTAAATCCTTTAAAGTATATATGTCTACCAAGATATACACCCGAGACAACAGGATGACTGATTTCTCTATATTACATATTTTTTTTATCACAGTTTTTAACAAAAGGTTTAATAGTAATTGTAACTAATATTTATCTCACAGGTAAAACGATGCAAGCGTTGTCAAAAATCTGGTCAGCTGCTTTCTGTATCAGAACCTTTACATTCAATAAAGGTAAAATAAAATAGTGTTAGTGTAAAACAAAATTTTTCTATTGCTTTTTCTCCATACTCTATAAATAAAAAATTTTGTAAAATAATTAATTTAATAAGAATTTTAGCTATAAAACTGATTAAACCAAATACAGCAGCAATAGTTGAGCTGATTTTTTTAGACTACACGAGTATGGGAAATTGTTGGGATAGATTTTGCTGGCCCTTTCGCGGAAACATCAATGGGAAATAAATATTTCATGAGCTGCACAGATTTATTTTCAAAGTGGCCTGTTGCTTATGCATTGCCAAATAAGGAGGCTTTAACAGTAGCAAAGTCGATAATTAAGTTAGTAACTACATTTGGGTTTCCGTCTGTAATACTTTCTGACAATGGTACAGAGTTTTGTAATGAGGTAAGGACTTATATATGATACTTTAATTAAAAATAAAAGTACTTCCATGAGTTTACTAACATTTTACTGTCTTTCTAGTTGAACAATGAAATGTATAGGTTGTTAGGAATAGAGAGAAGAAAAACGGCTGTCTATCATCCTCAAACAAATGGCCAGGATGAAAACACAAACAAAAATATAAAAAGGCATTCATTCTTATTTTTAAATTCTTATAAAAATATAAAATATAAAAATATTAAAATTGAAGTATTGTTTCATTTGTAATAAAATTATTGTATGTATTTAATTTTATTAGAAAAATAAGAAAACTAATTGATGAAAATCAATCCAATTGGGATGAATTTCTTGATGTAGTTTTGTATCCACTTCGAATTGAAAGGCAAACCTCTACAAAAGTTTCGCCATTTGAGATAATGTTTGGGGGTCGTTTACCTGTTTTTAGTTGTGAATTAAAACAAGTAAATACATTTTCTTACATGTAAAAAAAAAAACACTTAATTACATTTATTTCAAATGTTACAAATGTATTTATTAAAGGAATTGCGTAATATTTTAAGGAAATTACCGTTTTTGGTTCTACAGAGGAAGAAGTTGTAGTTAAAGTTGAAAAAAATAGGAGCCATGTTGAAAATTTAACAAATCTAATTGCTAAGGTAAATTTTACTTGAAGTTACTTAATTGAGATAACGACTGACCAATAGTTGTACACATTATCTTTAAAAAATTGTAGTTGTATTTCAACACTCAATTGATTTTAGAACATCAAAGATGCTCAAGCAAAACAAAAAAAATACTATGATGCTAGAGTTCTGAAAAAATATAAAGTAGCTTTAGACCCAATTGTGGTAGGAGATAAAGTTTTACTTCTGGATATAAGAGGAAGAAGAAACAAAGGGGCTGCATTTAAGCCAAGATTTAAAGGTCCTTATTATGTAGCCCACATTACAAAATGTGGCAATTTTAAACTCACTGAATTGAATAATGTTCCTTTAAAAGGTACTCACAAAAAATTGCACATTAAAAAGTTCATTGAAAGTTTGGAGAAAGGTATTTGTTATTTAGTTTAAATGTTTGAAAAAATTCAAATCAAAAAATTCATTAAATGATAAATTATTAAAAAAACTTAAATTGATAAATGTTTAAAAAGCTGACTAGTTCTTTAAAATAATACCTGTTATTAAAAATAACACCTATTAACATATATTGATTCATGCAGTGCAGGAAACACTGATGATTTAGTAATATATCAGTTCATCTTAGAAAATGAAAAATAAAGTTATTAATTTAATTCTTAGATTATGTTTCAGAGGATATTGTTACAGAAAATTACAGCAATGTTGAAAGCAGTGAAGGTATATATTATTCTGTGATAAAAAATGTTTTTCCACAATCAGGAGCCAGCAGGATGTATTAATGAGTTTGTGACATGCACCAATAATCAGCAAATTGAACCTCTCTCTAGTCATCTAGTCACATTAATGCCTCGTAATAAAATAAACATTGCAATAATTATCTTCTTTTTTATTTTAAAGAGCTAAAATCAAATATGTAAATACATAATATGTAAGTGTGCTTCATGTATATTTATAGTGGTAACAGATACAAAAAAAAGTTGCCTGATTGAAGATTTTAAAGGTACGTAGAATTTAATGGCACACCAATCAACCAATTAGCATTTAACAGCAATTAAATATAAAAATATAACTACATTTAAAATATAGCTAATAATAACTTGTTTTCAAAATATTGTTTTATGGTTGTTTTTTTAAGTTTATGTTAATAGTCTATATTATTTAATTGTAGTTATAAGATGTAGTACTATTGCATTTCAAAACAGGTGATATACCAATGGAGTATCTTTGTCAGATTAGACCTATTAAAGCTGTAATGGGTATCTATTCCAAGTTCGGTGGTTGTAAGATATACGATTACTCATTACAAGATGCGTTAAACGACTGTCTAAGCGATGAACTTATTTATGTTTATCTTAAACTCTTGGCCAGTGATCAGAAAAAGGTAAGATTATTTTCAGAAATTTTTTAATTAATAACAATATACCAGTGTTAAAGATATCTTATATTACCTGAGTAATATACTAGTAAGATATCTTTAACACTGTATATGTATATATATATATATATATATATATATATATATATATATATATATATATATATATATATATATATATATATATATATATATATATATATATATATATATATTAAAAATTTATAATAAGTATCGGATTGAAGTATTGGCACCAGCTGGGTTACTTTCATTAGAGGAGTTGCCACATTAAACTGACTTGATAAGAAAGAAAAGTGTGGTAATTTATTGTCTTGTACTATCTCCATCTTTTTTAATAATATAAATATGTAAAGGTGTTAATGCTAATAAATGTTTTCATGTGTCTTATGTTTCATTTTAGAATGCACTCCTTAAGTTTGATATTTTAATATGCTGTGTTGTTGCAAATTTTCATTGGACGCTTACAGTAAAATTATTAAAAAACTTTTTTTAAGTTGTTTTTGTTGACTAAACAATGTTAAAACAGTCTGCATATTTATAATTTTCAAAAGCCTCTTTAGTGTTTTAGTGGGACAATAATGAACATTTGATCTGATGCTTCATTGTAGTGTAATTTCTATAATAAAATTTTGAGGCTTTACTTTTTAAGATTATCAAGCCACATGACAAAACAATCCATTATATCAACCCTCTTGGTGAAGCCAAAGCTTCTATACTAAAAGAAGAAATGAAATGGAAGTATGAAATCAATGGCTTTAAATTTTCCAATTTGAAATTAAATTCAAAAAAAAATTTTCAAAAAATTTGAATAATTCTTTTGTAAATATCTTAGTAGTTGCTTGCTGCAAAGATACGGTGTTGATGAGAAATTCAAGTTAGTGACATCACCACATGCGTTACAAACAGACAGTGTATCATGTGGAGTCTTTTGTCTTAAGGTAATTTTATTGATACATACGTAGTTGGGATAAAATTGAACAAATGTTGAAAAAATAAAAAGTGCAAAAAATAAAAAATGTTGACTGAATGTCAAAAAATGTTTATTGAATGCCAAAGCCTAATATTTTTTAAACAAATAAGATAAGGAAAAAGTTTAAATGACATAATAAGAACTTAAAATAAACCTGCATCGTCATAGCACTTCATGCTAAAACTGCAAATCATAGATTCACAGTAAATGGTTTCACTGTTAATTTATGGTTTGCAGTGAAATCATTGAAGTTATGAAGTCATAAGATTCAAAAATTTACTTAAAACGAAATAATGACAATGATTTCTTTTTAATTGTAGTTGTATCATTGAAATGAATCAAGAGTTTGTAAACAATATTTTTTTAGTTTGCTAAAAATTATATAAACGGGGAAGAGTTGGCGCTTAACTTTCCAATTGAAGATGTTATAGAGTTTAGAAAGAGAGTGGTACATGTACTTATTGATAGAGGAGGTAATATACAGTTTAGAAAGAGAGCGGTGCATTTACTTATTGATAGAGGAGGTAATATACAGTTTAGAAAGAGAGTGGTGCATTTACTTATTGATAGAGGAGGTAATATACAGTTTAGAAAGAGAATGGTGCATTTATTTATTGGTAGAGGAGGTAATATAGAGTTTAGAAAGAGAGTGGTGCATTTACTTATTGTATTTTTTTTGTAGAATTTAACTGTAATTTTAATTATGACAAAAAACAAATTAAAAAAAAAAGCAATAAACGGTAGTTCATGTTTGAATTAATAGGTCAGAGAAGTTGGCAAGATAAACTTTGTCGAATATGTGGAAATCAAGGAGGACCAAACACACAACAAATTAAAAGTTTAGATAAATGGGTATATGAACTAAATTTGCTTCCGTTTTCTATTATTACGTTTTAAAGTTTCATTTTTATTTTTATCAACTAAAAGACGGTATATTACTCAAAAAAACTACTACTGTTTTATAGATAAAATGCAATAACTGCATTCCAAATCGATGGTTTCACTTAGAATGCATTGGTTATGCTAAAAAAACAAGTGCTTTATTTACTTGCTCAAACATTTCTCTTGCTAATGTAAGTTGTTAATATAATCGATTTTAGTTTTTTTGCTTTATCAACCTTATACTTAATTTCGTTAAATTTTTTGAATAGATAAAAAGCTTTTATAAAAAAAGCAAAAAATTAATTGCATTAATATTATGTTTTTAGATATGTCTACCACGAAGAGTTGATTTCGAAATAATTGAAAACTTTGATTCTTAAAAAATAAATTTTAAAAAAACGTTATTGTGAATTGTTTTTTAAAGGCGAGTCATATTAACAAAGAAGTTTAACAATAATTATTTTTTTATGTGGTAAAATATTTTTATTCAAACTTTAATTCAATTAAAAAAGTTATATCAAATCAATTTGTATAAAAATCAAATCCGACATATCAAATTTTTACTTAGAATATCATATCCCTCCTGTGTAACATTCGTTTTCGACTTAAAAATATAGGATATAGTATCAAATTTTTACTTAGAATATCATATCCCCCTTGTGTAACATTCGTTTTCGACATAGAGCTTAGTAAAATATATGATATACTATCAAATCTTTACTTAGAATATCATATCCCCCTTGCCAAAAAATCGTATTTGACAAAGAAGTTAGTAAATAATAGGATTAAGGAGTCAAATTTTTACTTAGAATATCATATCCCCCTTGTGTAACATTCGTTTTAGACATAGAACTTAGTAAAATATATGATATACTATCAAATCTTTACTTAGAATATCATATCCCCCTTGCCAAAAAATCATATTTGACATAAAACTTAAAAAATATAGAATATATGATTATTTTTCACTTAGAATGTTAATCCCTCTTGTATAAAAATTTTGTTTGACATAAAACTTAGTAAAATCAATGATAATGGATGTAATATCAATTTTTTATTTTAAATTACGTTTTATGCATAAATTCGATCATACTTTTACCATCACTGTTTATGTCCGAATATTATTTCGGACCGCCAAGGTGCACTTCTAAATGCTATAACTTTAAATCGTGTCTGCGTTTTCAACGTTCTTAAGGGGGATATGATATTCTAGGCGGATACGATATTCTATTACAAATCTCCATATTTTACACTATCAAAACAAACATCATCTGCTCTTATCACAACTCTGCATTCCCAAGCTTTACTTATAGATGAGCTTATTGAAGAAGGATATTCGTATGTGCTCACTTCACGACTTCAAAGTGACCCAATAGAGCGTAGATTTTCACAATATAGACAGATGAGTGGGGGGAGATTTCTAGTAAGCTTAGTAGAAGTTCAACATTCAGAAGTTATTTTAGCATGTCGGTCTTTACGCCGCAAACGCCGCAAACCTGAAAAAAAACAAACGCCGCAGACCTGCTTCGGACCATGAAGCAACTCAAATTTAATTTTATTTTTACATAAAATAAGTTTTTATCTTTAATTCGTTTAGCTTGATTTTCTTAAAAACTTATTTGATATCAAAATTTAACTCGCTCACTTTTCCCTAGTTATAATGGTAATAGTAAAAGTTTTTTATTCTCGTAATTTTTTTGTGTTTTTATTTTTCAAAATATTTTACTTAATAATACTGTCTTCTTATTTTCTTCTCTGGTATTTCTGAAAAAACCATGAACCACTACTGATTTAAGGCTGTCCTACACATGTTTTTCTAGTGCGTCCCAGGCATGTTTTTCTAGTAGCTTATTTAACAGCTGTACAAGGTTTTGGATAATTTACGAAAAATCATTTTTAAGATTAATTTTACACGCTGACCGAAATAGTTTCACTTAAAAGTAAGTAATTTAAATAAATTTTTTTTTTCTTTTTCTTTTTCTTTTATGCAGGGATTTTTTTTGAATAAACAAGTGATTTTTTTTATTGAAAAAAATCTTTTTATTTATTTCTTACAACATAAATGTTTTAAATATGTCAAAAGTTTATGCGAAATTTTTATAGTTCATCAAAAGTAAACCTTTCTCATATTTTTTTAAATAATAGTTTTTGTTTTAAATAATAATTTTTTCATTATTACAGATTTTAATGTGTGCCACTACCTTTTACTTTAATTAGTTCGAAGATTCTGTTTTTCACTCTTTTTATAAGTTTTAAAAGTACACCTTCGAAATATCACTTGCTCAATTGAAGTTTTAGGTTGTTGTATCATATTATAGTGTTTAGAATTTCCATATGTAGTTCGTCTCAGTATTCCACATAAACTTTCAATAAGGTTCAAATAGAGTAAATGCGCTGCCAATCCAAAATATGTGTATTTTTTTTCCTTTAACCATTGTTTTACACTTCCTACCGTGCGAAAAGCCGGAATATCTTTTATTCGAAAACCCAGTTCTCAATAAACCTTCACTAAACTCGATTAAAAAATCTTCGCAATTCTTTCCATTCATTTTTGTTGCAATAAATCTTTGGGTAATCTTTAACTTGTATGTGTTGTTGAAAGTGAAATACAACTCATCATCGAGGATGCACTATTTTCTTCTAAGCTTTCGATAGACATTGTTCTTAGCGCTTCGCAATTTGTTAGCAATGGTGTTTCGCATTTATATTTTTCTGCTTGAAACGCTCAAACAATTTGTAACGATTTTCTCTATACAAGTTTCCATTTCTTAGAGCCTCCTGTTTTAAGGATATTTTGAAATAAGTTTAATAAAAATAATGAACCGCGTTTTTTAAAACATTTTGTATTTGACACAAGAACTTATCAGCTTTTAGTTAACCCAAATTATATAAGTATTAAAGTGACAGAAAATACAGTAGAAAATCCAAAATTTTAGAAAATTAAAAAGCACAGTTGTTTATTCTGTTCTACTACCTGATAGATTATGGTTCATGTAGGGTAAGGTTGCCAATATTGTACCCCCTAAGACAAAACTAAAAAATGTAGGTAAGCTACTGAGTGAAAACATGACTACTATGAATTGCCGATTCTGGCGCATTGATACTTTTCTATACTTAAGGAAATTCAAGATGGCGTTGTTTTTGGTATGCATTGACATTTTTCAAGACACAATATCGATTCTGGCACATTGACATTTTTCAAGACGCGATATCGATTCTGGCGCATTGATACTTTTCTATACTTAAGGAAATTCAAGATGGCGTTGTTTTTGGTATGCATTGACATTTTTCAAGACACAATATCGATTCTGGCACATTGACATTTTTCAAGACGTGATATCGATTCTGGCGCATTGATACTTTTCTATACTTAAGGAAATTCAAGATGGCGTTGTTTTTGGTATGCATTGACATTTTTCAAGACACAATATCGATTCTGGCACATTGACATTTTTCAAGACGTGATATCGATTCTGACGCATTGATACTTTTCCATACTTAAGGAATTCAAGATGGCGTCGTGTTTTTAATTTTCTGCAATCATGAATTGTGCATTCTGGCTCATTGACATTTTCTTAATACCGCATTAACATTTTATAATTCTGCATTGTGATTTGCTATAGTTAATGTTTTCAGGATAACATCGTGTTCTGAGTTTATATTAATCATCAGGTCTGAAGAGTTGATCATAGTCCATAAATGTAAAGCACGGTTTTATAATTAAAAAGTTGGCTTAAAATTCCATCCTAGTTTTGCAAACAGATGAGAGCAAATGTCGTCGTAAAATCTTTTCTTGTCAATGGTTTTTAAAACTGAAAAATCTTCCGCACGACAAGGATGACCTTTATTTTGAAGCAGTTGAAACAAAATGTACTGAGCGTTCATAAAACTTTTTCTTTTTAATTCTTTCGGTTTGTCTTTTCCGTACACCAGATCGTATAAGAAAGACAAATCTTTGAAATCTTTGATGAGCTGTTCTTCGAGGTATTCTATATCGTCTCGCTTTTCTAATTTTTCAAAGACTTCTTCAGGAATCTTACAGTTTTGTTTACCTTGATATTGTTTTATGCATTCTTGAAAATGAATAATACGCGAATAAGTATATTTGTTTACCGAATTGGATCGGTCGTAGTCTTTATACGGGACAGTTGTTTCTAACATTTCTTGCTGACCCGAACACAAGAGACAGTATTTTTTATTGCTGTCGTCCATTTCAAACTGGCTCGGATCGTTGTTGATGCAAAATTTACATTTAGTATGCGGGACCAGTTTTTGAGCAATTTTAATATCGGTCCACTGTCGTTGAGAAAGCGTTTCTTCTGCGATGGTAAAATAATGACGTTGAAGTTGGTTTTTTTCTTCGTCAAATTTAGCGCGATCTTCAAACGAAAGCTGTGTTTGTAAAATGTCTTGATATCGCTGGATGAGATGGTTTGTTTTAGCAATAAATGTCATCTTTTCAGTCTTGCGTTTATCCAATTCGTCTTTTGTCTCCAACAGATGTTTAAGAGCTTCATCTGATAGTTCGTGTTTGTTTTCTAAAAGAAGAAATATGGATTTTAACTGCGCTATATCGTCAATGTTATCCTTGTCAAACTTTTCCATGATTTTTGCGTTTAATAAGACAATGCTCATTTTTTTAATGAGAGCGAGTTAATTCTTTTAATGAGCTATCGTATTTGTTCTATATTATCGTCAACGATAGTAAAATAAAAAAATTTTTAATTTTGAGTTAAATAAATTTCTTTTTATATATAAAAAATGGATGCGATATATAAAGATGATCTTATTAATATGCTTAGTGGTGAAGAAGTGAAATGTTCTACTGAGAAATCTAGTCGATATATTAAATTCGAAAAAAACGTTCGAAAGCTTCCAAAGTGTGTTAAAATATCGTTTATAGAAATGATTAAAACGACACCATTAGAAGAAGTTTTAAGAAGATTAAAAATTATTATGAGTGTATATAATCGTATTGAAATGAAAAAAACAAAGGTTAAAGGGTTATCGAATGCTTTCTCAGCAAAAAGAATTTATCACCATTATAATGAAAAAATTGTTAGTAATATGAAAGCAAATTTAGATACAAGTAAAGAATAATTTTATATATCAGCAATATATATAAAATTTACATTTTCATAGAATAGCACCTAAAAAGGGTATGCTTGAGAAGGGTGAGTTAGGTCCGAGCAATAAGCCAGATCCAATAGATTGATAGCCTTTTCCATTTTTAACAAAGAGTCCTTCACCAATAGTAGGTTTTACCCAAGGTCTTAAAAAGATTCCTGATCCTGCAGCAGTCATTTTCATTCCATTTCCATTCTTTTTCAAGTAAACGACGCCTCTTCCTGCAATTTTGTCAACCATAGCAGAACCAGCAGAAGAGCCTACACCTGCTAGCAATCCGGTGGCGAGAGCAGGAACTACTCTTGTGGCAAGAGTGCTGCCTAACATACCTAATAACGGTAATAGAGCTCCGATGAATCCGCCTTCAATGGTTGAGTTGAATGATAATTGCCTTTTGCTCAATTTAAGAGTGACTCCTTTACCAGCTTCATACGCTTTTGTAATTTTGTTCAATTGCGCATTAGTGATAGCGAGAACATGTTCGCCTTCTAGATCTGAATGAGACAGTCTTATATTGACATCAGTCTTATCTTGAATGGCTTTTTTTATTTTGTCAGATTGACTTTGCGAGATGTTAATTTTTACTTTTTGGTAACTCATTTTTTAAATAAAAGAAAAAAATTATCGCTGAACTGCGCTGCTCGTAAAAAGGTCTTGAAGCACAGAGGTTATTCTTTCTCTAACGTGAAATCGGAGGATAATGTCTTCACCTCTAAAGTCGATCAAGTTACCGTTTTGATCTACAATTCTTGTTTCCATTCTTGAAATTCTACCCACCATGATAGGCAGATATATCAAGTGGAAAGGCTTTTCGCTAATTTTATAGCCTGGAGGAGAGTCTGGATGAAAAGAGTAAATGTCAGATGTTCTTTTTCCGTTATCATAAGAGGATCCAATAACATCGTTTGTGATTCTGATGATGGCTATATCATCTATTCTCGAAAGTGATTCAGACTCGTAATAGTCAATATAACTTGTAACTTTATCTGGATTTGCCGGATCTTCCTTTTTCTCTACATAGGTATATTCTTCTTTATTAAATCCAAGAACAGTAGCTAAACTGTTATTCACGTTGAAATCCACCCAATATTTTGTTGTGGCTCCAGGTTTTCCAAATTTCAGAGTAGTTCTTAAAGTGGTTAGGTTTGCACCGATAACAACACCATCCACTCTATACAAGTTTCCAACTTGTTTTTCCATTTCCTTCTGAATATAATCATTAATCTCGCTAATTTCATACGCTCCTTCTTCGATGAGAATGGTGTAGCTGTTTGAACCGGCGTTAGGGCTGTATCTGAAAACATTATTTGTCGAATTGATGTTGGTGTAACTGTGAACAGAGTCAAAGCCAACAAGAGCCATTTCATACTTTTTATTAGACTCGAATTCGATGGGGTTGTCAAACTCAGTTTGGATGACGCTGTTTCTTACGGTTGGAGTTTCTTTTTTTGCTTTTGCAAGGAGATAAAATCCGCTCATCTTTTTATATAGAGTTGGGAAAATAAAAATTGTCAAATCCGCTTCGATATTTTCCATTGTCTTTTTTTGAGGGCAAGTCAATGACGGCAAAACCGTGAGGTTGAGACCAGCAATATTTACAAAACTTTTTAAACTCTTTTATTTTCATATCGCTTGAAACATGATCTTGGTAAATGTGGTTAATGTTTTTAGAGTCTTGTGGAAACAGACAAATGAAATTAGCGTTTTCTCGGATGGTTTGTCTAGGCAGCATAAAATAGTTTTGAGCGAGGTAAAAGCAGTCGACGTTAGAGTGTCTTCCTCGGATGTAGTATTTTTCGCACTTGTTTTGTTTAGTCAATTGCAAATCGTCAAAGATCATTAAATTGTTTTTGGATGAATCAAGATCTTCTGGTTCTGGCACATCGTCTGCTGTTTCAAAAAATTGGCATTCCATATCCTCTTTGTTATTCCATTTTTTTGAAATTTCATCAATAACACATTCAGGACTCACGTTTAATTGCTCAATTTTGCTTTGAATGTTAAACAAATCAAGAATAACCTCTTTAGACAATTTCTTCTCGAACGAGTTTTTTGATATTTTATACTCTGGTTGAAAAAGGGATTTTCCAAACACTTGCAAATGATTATAGTCTAGCCATCCAGGTCTTAAAAGTAAATTGAGTAGCAGCGTCGTTTTACCACAACCTGATTTTCCAATAATGATTCCACGTATACTTCTAGGCAAAAGTTTGTTGTTTTTCCTTTTGCTTTTATTTACATTCCATGACAAATCAATCACTTCCATTTTTTATTATGTTGAATATAAAAAATGTATTGCGTTAAATGTAAAAGAATAACAGAAACGAGCAACTTGCACCATGCAATAAGCAAAAGCAATAGAAATATGCTTAAAGGGACTTGCGTCATCTGCGGAACGACTAAATGCAAGTTTGTTTCTGCGCATGAGCTTAGCGGAGGAGACTTGGTGGAATCGATCAACAATTTTTCAAAAAAAATAAAGCTTCCATGGGCAAAGTTTCCAGGAGAAATGCACGTTCCAGGTATGAACTTTGCAGGACCTGGCACCAATTTAGATAAAAGACTCACTTCCACGGACATGTATCAAGAGTGGAGCAAACCGGTGGATAGAGTGGACAATGCAGCATATCACCACGATTTAGCTTACAAGTATTTTAACGACAAACAAAACAGAAATTTAGCAGATCGAATGATGCTTGAAGAAATGGATTCTATACAAAATCCTACTCAAAAAGAAATAAGCGAGCGAAAAATCATCGAACCCATCATCAAAGCCAAAGCTAAATTCGGATTAGGTGTTAAAAATTCAAAGAATTTCCAAAAATCTAAAAAAATAATACAATGAAAAATTTTTATTTTGAGTTAAATAAAAATCTTGTATATAGAAAAGAAATGAATTTTATTACAATTGAAAGTTTTGATGAGAGCAAATTATCAGTTGGAGAAATTTACGCAGCGAGCAAACCAGTTGCCTATCAAAAAGTGCCAGTAAAATATTCTTATCCAACTGGAGATGGTCCTCTTGTAATACGAACGCCTATATTATTTTCGTATGGTGTATGCGAGAATAAAGAACCAGCAACACAAAAATTGACTGGTTATTCCATGCCCTTCGTTTGCTTTGATGCTAAAAAGGGTAAAACTGAACAAGAAGAAAAGTTTATTAGCACAATGGAAAAAATTACTTTGTTTATTAGAGGCGAAGTGGATAAATTGTCAGCCAAACTTAAAAAGGGAGGAAGAAAAAAGCAAATTAATTCAAACGAATTGAGTATTTTAAAATATAAAGTTGAGCATCCTGAAGCAGCACCAGTCTTTTATGCAAAGACGTTTACTAAAAATTCGAAGAATTTTCATGGATCTGAAGGATCTAAAAATGAGAAAGACGAATTACTCATGACAACTACATTTTATAGAGAGAAAACAGATCTTGATATAAAAAATGGAGTCAAAGGGGAACGTAGTAATAAAAATTTGGTCAGATCTTCTGGGCATGATTTTATCAATCAAAGATGTTACGCTATTGGAGGACTTAGAATTGAGGGGGTGTATATTGGTCCTTCGATTGTGTCTATTCAAGTTAAACTGGTTGAAGCCGTCATCGTAAAAAATGCATCTTTACCTCATAGCCTCATGATGTGTGAAGACTTGAATTTAGAGGTGAAAGAAGATGAAATAGAACAGGATGAAATGTAAGATTTTTTAGATTCAAGAAATTCTTCGAATTTTTAAAATTTTTCTGAATTTTAAAAATGATCAACGTTGAAGGAATTGTACTACCGAACAAACCTCTGACCAACTTTCAATTAATAGATGCTGTGAAAAAGCTTAAAATTAAAAACTTTAGAGGTGTTTTTGTGAGGGATGAGTTACCAAAAAAGCTAAGAAAAAAAGAATGTGGAATTGTGAATACGGGAGATTCAAGCACAAATGGATTTCATTGGGTATGCTGGTATAAAGACGGAGACAAAAAGTATAGTTTTGATTCTTATGCTCAGCCTCCTCTTGTCGAACTTGTCGATTATTTGAAAAGTCCGGTTTATTATAACAGTGAAAGGGTTCAGTTTGGTGATACTTCTTATTGTGGTCACTTGTGTCTTTACGTCTTGAAAAAATTACAGGAAGGGGATGACTTTCAAAGCGTTGTTAACACACTTTGGTTAAAAAAATTTTTTCCCTCATTAAAAAATGATTGACAAATTTGGTAGAACAGAATTAGGGAGGTATTTTTATGATCCTTATTCAGCAACAGCTATAACAGGTGATCTCTATGTCAGAACAGATGGAAACAGCACCATCACTGCAGATTTAGATTACAACTCTCATAAAATCATCAATTTGGGTGAACCCACCAACGCACACGATGCAGCTACAAAAAATTATGTAGACACACATGCGTCAGGAGGAGGAACGGTGGGCACTGCAGACTTGGATTTAAATTTTCACAAAGCCATCAATTTGAACGAGCCAACTAATCTTCATGACGCTGCCACCAAAAATTACGTCGACGTCAGCTCGAGTCAGTGTGTTAAAACAGACGGGTCTAGCACCATCACTGGAATCATCGACATGAACTCTCACAAGTTGATCAATGTAGCCGATCCTACCAATTTAAAAGACGCAGCGACAAAAGGGTATGTAGACACCAAAGTCTCTTACAACGCTATTTCATACACCGACATTAACATGACAGCTCATAAACTAACTAATTTAGCTGAACCTACATCGGCCTCAGATTCAGCTACTAAAAATTACGTGGATACACATGCTTCAGGTGGAACTACAGTGGGCACTGCAGATTTGGATTTGAATTCGCATAAATTGATCAACGTGCTTGATCCAACCAACGCACAAGATGGAGCGACAAAAAATTACGTGGACTTGCTGTTGCAAAAATCAAGTCTGACCAGTTTTGTTCCAGGATCCAGTTTTACTAGTTTAGGGTTTAAGTCTCAGACGGTTGCAGCATTAACCACTTCGCCAGTGTTTGCGTTTTCTGGAAAATCTGGAGTGCTGAGAAGATTGTGGCTGGCTTTATACAGCACCTCTGGCACGAATATTCCTGGAAACGTTTTCATTCGAATCTTCACAGACGGGGAGATCAATGTAGGGAATTATGCAGAAACAACGGAAGGAATTGGCGTGGATCAAACAGGTCTCGCCACCGATTTGCTTTTTTCTCCTTTGGGAGGAGCTTTTTACACCAATTCTTTGCAAGGATGCAACATGTTTAACACCACTTCCTTGGGAGGATATTTCACATTGGACATGCCTTTCAGAAACGACATCTCCATTCAACTCGTCAACAGAAATTCCACAGCCATCACGTATTGGATTCAACCGTTCATTTCCACACTTGCTTCCATTCCTGCAACCATCCCTCTTTACAAACTGTACTGCAGAACATTTCGATATTTGGACACCACTTACGGCAGCGAATACGTCTTGATGAACACCAACGGAAAAGGAAATGGTGTGTCGTTGAAATACATCAGGATGCACATCATTGGCGCCTCTGGAAACTGGTGGGAATCTAGAGTCCGAATGTACGACGGAAATTCACCTCCAGGTAATGGCACTGTTCTCACTCCTTGGACTTCATACAACACCAACAATTACACGTATTTTCCAGGATATGACGGTGACAGCACATGTTTCTTTTCCTCTTCTGGACTGGAAGATTTTTACTTATCGTCATGGAACGGATCAAATGTGTCTTCATTCAACAACAAATCGACTGGACTTTTGTATCAATCCACTTCATCGATCGGTTCCACCACCACCATTTCTTTTTACAGAAATTTCGGAGAAGCAGATTCTATGCCTACTGTCGCAGCTGGTAGAAGGCTTGTTGTCACGCTCAACTCTGGTGATGCTCAAGTCGGTCAATCTGGAAGCTTTTACCTTCTTCTAGGACAAGTGTATTACTACGCTTAAAAATTCGAAGAATTTCCATGGATCTGAAGGATCTAAAAATCACTAGTGATTTCCATGGATCCGAAGAATCTAAAAAAATTCACAATTGAAAATCTACAGATGAAAGAAAAAATTGAAAATGACTTAAATAAATTTCTAATTATATAAAAAAAAATGAGTATGTCAGAAAATCAGCGTGTGATGATAGAACGGCTAAATGCAATGTATGAAAGGGTAGAACCTCCAACGTCGGAAGAAATGAGTAGTCTTGAAATATATGAGTTAGAGTTGATAGAAAGAGATGAATTTACTAATGAAATAGAAGAAATTTATAGAAAAGTTGAAGAAAGATATTATTCTACCATAAGCCTAAGCGATGATGATGAAAGCGAAGATGATTTTAATGTTTTAGACGAAGCTAATATATTTAGCTGGTCTAGTTCAGAAGATGATGAAAGCGAAGATGATGACCCTGAAGATTTGCCTTACAATGAATCTGCGATGAATGATCCTGTATATTTAGATTACAATTCGATGAGTATTGAAGAACAAAATGAATATGATGATTATATATATAATGAATTGTTAGAAGATCTGCGTAATGAAAGATATGAAACGAGAGCAAACAACTTCACCATTTACATCGAAGATGATGAAAGCGAAGATGAGGAGGAGAAAAAAAATAGATTAAAGATTGAAGCGTTGATTAAAGGTTTTAAAAAGGATAAATATAGAGTGTGTGCTTCTGCTGCTTAAACATTTAGATTTTTAATTCTTTTTGAAGAATTAAAATTTTGAATTTTGAGTTAAATAAATTTCTTACAATATAAAAAATAACAATGAGTATTATAGATGATCTTATTTTATCGCAATATGGAAACTTTGAAGATTCAGACTATGAAGATATTGCTCCTAAAGATATCGTTACTAAAGATAACATTACTAAGGATAAAGCCTCTAAAGATAAAAGTCCTAAAGATATAGACCCTGAAGATATAGATTACGATGAATCGAAGATGGACGAGCTAATAAATTTATTTAATAAACGACTAGAAAGAGACCAAGAACATCATCTAAGAATTGAAAGACCTGCCTATGAAATAATAGTAACAGAACCCACTAAATATTGTAACAAAATTAAAGTTAAAGTTATTATAAAAAAACCATATGTAGCTGAAGTTACATTAGAAAATAAATTCCTTTAAAGAGAACAAAGTCATTTTATTCTTTACATGTGAGGAATAAAATGATGTATTAAAAATATTTTTTTTGTAATAATAAAAATGGAGAATCATGTGCATAAAAAATATTTTAATAATGATCGAAAGGCGTGTAATAAATCATATCTTTTTTTCGACAAGTATTTGAAGCATCCTCCCTCAAAAGTAGGAGCTAGATATGAAATATTTGCTCAAAAAGACATCACACTGAATAAACTGAGTCATCAGAAAATAACTTTTATGTTTGGAATAAAACTTAAAAGCGGATTAGCTTTAGTGAATTTGAGGGAAAGCCTAAAATCAAAACTGGATTATTTCGGCCACAGCATGATGATATCAGAGTCGGTGGATAATGTGATCATGGAGATTTTAAATAACAGCAAGTCAGATGTCATTATTAAAAAAGGGGAAAGTTTATGCTTTGTCAATTTCATTAATGAGTGAAAAAAAATATTTTTTTTCGTTTAATAAAAATGGAATACAATTACGATGCTAAATCTAAACTTTATCCAGTTCTTCCAACAGCTCCTGTAGATGAAGGACATAGTTACCGTCTTCAGAAAATAAGCGAAATCCAAAAAGAGATGGACAACGAGAGGAAAAAGAGAGTGCATATGAGCAAAAAGTACCATCGCGCTTCCAGAATCATTTCTTTTGTAGACACTACGTTGCAAGCAGGTGGTGTTGCACTTGGAGTTGTTGGAATTGGAACTTTGACCACCATCGCTGCTGCTCCTATAGCGATTGCGTGTGAAGGTGTGGCTATTGGAATGGGGTTTTTATCCATTGTAGGAGGACAAGTTAACAAAAAACTAGGATTAAAAGCGGAGAAGCATGAAAAGATCAAAGTGTTGGCAGAGTCGAAATTGATCACCATCAACAGTCACATTTCAAAGGCTTTAGTAGACAACGTTGTGAACGATTCAGAGTATGAATTGATTTTAGATGAGCTTCAAAAGTTTAAGAGCTTGATGAAAGAAATAAGAACTAAAACAAAAATTAACATTGACGAGATAACCAAAGAGTCGTTGATCCAAAAAGGAAGAGAAGATGCGATAAAAGCGTTTAACAATTTGTTTAAAAAAAACTAATTTAAAAAACATAATTAAGTCTGGGTTTAAGTTTTTTTCTTGTGTTTTAAAAAATGTCCTTTTTTAAAATAGCAGACCCTAACAAGAGGGATGAAATTGTGAAAGAACTTGTTGAAAGAAGAAAAAGAATCTATCAAGATAGTTTGAATGAAAATATTTATGATGCTAATCTTCAGACTGATTTGAGCAAGCTTTACAAGCCTCTGATTGAAAGCAATGAAAAGATGATCAAGAGCATCGAAGAAAGACGCAATGAAAAAGCACCTCCTAGTTTTGATGAGACAAATCATTTAGGAGACATTTCATCCGTCTATTTAAATAGGTACAATACGCGTTTCGTAAACGATGTTAAAAGAAATTTCGAAATTAGTAAAATTAGTAATAAATTGTACTTTGGAAAAATGGAGGTGGAGGTAGATGGAAATGATATCGTTGTTGGAGGAGAAAAGTATGAAGGAACAAAAGGTCTTTGGGAGCTTATGACAGAATCTGAAGCTCCAAACAAATTATGGAGCGACGTTAACGATGAAGATTTGGAAAACTATTCAAAAATTATTTTCAACAGTGGTGCTATTTATTCGGAATCAAATCCAAACAAGCCAAAAGCCTCCAGAAGCGAAAAATACCGACAAATTATAAAGCCTCTTTGGGATAAATTTAAAAGTGAAACTAAAGTCAAAAAAGGTAATGGAGTGATTATACTTCCGAGCGATCCAAACGCTCTTGTGGAAAAGCTTGAATTGAGCATAGCTGCATGGCATGCTGGAAATAAAGAGTCGAGAAAAGTGGCTGTTTCCGTTTGCGATGAACTGTTGAGACAGAATAGGATTAATAAAGACGAGTACAAGGCTATGATCGCGTATATCAATATGAAATAAAAAAATCTTTGGAAATAAAAAATGATCGTTTATAGAAATAGATATGTTAAGAAGCATATTGTGGGTGGAAGTGGTATAATTGACACGCTTAAGAATTTCTTGAGAAGAGCAGCATCTTCAAGCGCTTCAAGAGCAGCATCTACTTTGGCTAATAAAATTGCAAAAACTGAACTGGGAAGAGAAGCAATCATGGCTACTAAATCTGCAGGAAAAGAGTTAGCTTCTGCAGCCATTTCCACTGCTAAAGATGTGGCTATTGATAAAGGTAAAAAGACCATTGAGAAATTGTATGCCAAGACTGGAACTCCAAAGCCTCATGAAGCTGCAAAGAATGATCTCAACCTTAAAAGCAAAGAAATTATTTCAAGCATTGTTAACAGAGCGGCAGCAGCACCGGTTATAGATGAAAATTCCATGTTTGGATCGGGATTATCGAAGAAGAATGCGATTAGAATACAAGACCTGGTAAAACTTTCAGAGAATCTAAAAAAGGGAAATGGACTTTTGATTGCATGAGGATGTAAAAATTTTTTTCTTTGATGTATAAAAATGGCAAATTCCGATGTTTTAAATTTTACAGAAGAGATTATTGTTGATGAAGAAATTAAGAGATTCGAGTTTCATGAATACGAACCAGTGAATAAGAATCTAAACGTGGATGGAGAAATAAGAATCAATATTGAGCAACAAGATTTGTTCACGCTTCCATCTGAGGCTTACCTTTTGGTTGAAGGAAGACTTTTAAAAGCGGATGGAACTTCCTACGCTGATGCAGACGTCGTTGCTCTTGCTAACAACGGTATCATGTACATGTTCAGTCAGATTTCTTATCAGTTGTCGAATCAAGAGGTGGAAACCATTTACGAACCTGGACAAGCTACCACCATGATTGGATACCTCAAATACCCAGTGGAGTTTCAACTTTCAGAGGGTATGAACCAGCTGTGGCAGAGAGACGTAACAGCTTTAGCAGATCTTGTCAATAACACTGGATTTAAAAATAGACAAGATTACATCATTACAAAAAGTGAAGAAAAAGGAACGTTTTCGTTCTGCATTCCTTTAAAACACATTTTTGGATTTTGCGATGATTACGATAAAGTGCTCTATGGATTTAAGCATACACTTGCTCTTGTGAGAAAGGGTGATAGTGATGCTATTTTTAGAGCAGCTGCAACAGCTGCAGGAAAAGTAGATCTGACTAAATTATCTTTGTTTATGCCTCATGTCACACCCTCTGTAGCAGCTAGCAACAATCTTTACAAAATCATTGAATCAAAAGTAGATGTCCCATTTTCGTTCAGATCTAGACAATGTGATACCATCGCTGTTCCTGTATCCAACAACTTTAGTTGGAGGTTAAGCGCAAGATCTGCTAGTGAAAGGCCTAGGTATGTCATTGTTGGATTTCAAACCAATAAATCTGGAAGTCAAGAACTAAATCCTTCAGTCTTTGATCACTGCGACTTGAAAAACATCTATGTCACTTTAAACAGTGAAAGGTATCCCGCTGTTGATTACAATTTAGACTTTAATAACAACAAATACTCAAGAGCTTATAGAGACGCCTCTAAGTTTGACAATAGACTTTATGGAACAAACGATATTATAACTCAACCCAATTTGTCTGCCTTAAATTATAGGTACATTTGTCCTCTTTTTGTTTTCGATGTAAGCAAGCAGGCTGAGAGGTTAAAAACTTCAGTGATAGATGTGCAAATAAAAGCGACATTCAATGCAAACGTTCCTGCAAACACTCAAGCCTTTGCTGTTCTCATTTCCGATAAATTGCTCAGACTTAAATCAGATGGAAGCAGAATGAATATTGTTTATTGAAATGTTTTCAAAATAATATTTTTTAAATAAAAAATGAGATATACGAAAAAGGATTTGAAAAAATTACTGAAAGAAAACGGAATTTCCAAAACGTCAAACAATAAAATGTCATTATTGATGCTTGCGGTTGAGAACAACTTGATTGATAAAAACGAATGGATTAAAGACGTGAAGGAAGAGCGACCTGTGGGTAGACCGAAAAAAGATCTAAATCTGTTACAAGAAGAATAAAATGAAACAGTTTTTTCCGTTTTTTCTAGAATGTAGTATAAAAGAGACTGACGTAAATAAAAAAAGACATCTTGAGCTTCTTGCTTTTGGCAAGGGGGGAGTCATAATTACCGACGGAGATGGAAACCCCGTGTATGTCACTGAAAACGGGAATTTTAATATTCCAAAAGAGTACAGTGAGGAAGAGAGAGACAAGCTTTACCAACTTGTATGGAATGGTGAAACAGAATATTCACGAATGGAAAAGAAAATCAAAGAGCGTCTCAATACTTGGAAAGACTTGCCTAAAGAAGAAAAGCTAAGAATGATTGACAAGTATGTGCTTGGTTTGGATTGCGATTTCGAGGAGAAGAAAAAGATTTCTGGAAATCTAAAAAGCGCGATTTTAAATCATTCGCTCGCTTCCAATGACATTGTGTATGAAAACTTTAAAATACTTTGTATCAATGTCATAAATTAAAAAAAATCGAATTTGATTTAAAAAAAATCTTTGCAAATAAAAAAGATGATATATACAAGAAAGATTTTAAAAAATTTGTTAAAAGAAAACGGCGTTTCCAAAACGTCAGAGAATAAAATGTCATTCATAATGATTGCGATTGAGAACAACTTGATTGATAAAGATGCAATTTTGGAAAAATCGAAAGAGGTGAGACCTGTGGGAAGACCTAGAAAAAATGAGAAAAAAGAAAAGAAGCCTATTGATCCTAAATATTCTAGGCTTGGCTTAATTAGAAATAATCCTTTACGTTTGAAAATAACTCATGTTGATACTGGCGAGGTGGTGGAATACAAGTCTGCTTACGAATCACAGAAAAAGACGGGGCATGGATGGAATTACTTTGAATGTCGAAATGGAAAAGTAGTTGATGGATACAAGTATGAGATTTCTGGAACAAGAAGTTTTTAAATTCTTTATATTGAATTTAAAACAAATCAATATATGATATAAATAAAAAAAATCTTATTAATAAAATGGAAAACAAAACGGTGAGAGAATTAAAAGAAATTGCTAAAGGGCAAAAAATAAGAGGATACTCTAAAATGAGAAAGGGAGAACTTATAATGGCTTTGCAGCCTCCTAGAGTTGTCTCTGCTCCTGCTACTTTTCGTAGACGAACGACTGAGGCAAGACCTTTGCCTGAAAGACCTACCGTGGTGAGGTTTGTTCGGCCAGCTGTAAAAGTTTCAATAAAGCCGACAAAAGTAAGGCTTGTTTCTTCTGCAGTGATAAAGCCTCCTATCGCTCCAAAACCAAAGATCATTCCACCTGTTGTGCGAAAGCCTCCTATCGCTCCAAAACCAGCCCATTTGCAAAGACCTATCCTTGACGAGCCTGTTTCAGATTTAACACCTGCTATAGCGCCAAAACCAGTCATTCCACAGAGACCTTCATTTTTTTCAAGTCTGACGTCAGCTACAAAAAATGTGGCGTCGTATGTTAAAACTAAGTTTAATGATGTTAAAGAATGGATAGAGCCTTAAGTTCCTGAAGTAGTCAAGAAGAATGTAAGCGAATCAGCAAAACAAATCGATAAAAAGATACAGTCTATCAAATCGCTTGTATCAAAAACAGTGTACAAACAGCCCTTGCCAAAGCCAATTATAGTAAAGTTTAAAATGACTGAACATTCAGCGGAGAGTTCTGTGAGACAATTTTCTTATAGACCTTCTTCTCGATATCAAGACATTGCATCCTTTTTTAATTTGGTGAGAGAGTCTAGCATTCAAACCATGGAAGGAGAAAGAAACACCAGAGTAAGAATTATTTTAACGTGCAAAATGAAATCTGTAAGCATGATGACTGGTGCAGAAGTGACTCGGGAAGCGAGCTTTTCATCAAGATCAGAGATTATTCTAACAGCTACAAATGTAAGAGAGCTCATGGGTGAGATGGAAGAAAAAGTATTGGAAAGTAGTGTTAAATACAATGCTTTAGGATCTAATTCTACCCTGTCTAAGATTTTAAGGATGGATATTAACTTTACTGATTATGAACCTCTTAGCGGTTCCTCCTATATTGAGTTGCCTAAAGAGCTGAAAGACAAAAAGGCGATCATCAACATGAAAAACGACGACAATCAGTGCTTTAAATGGTCAGTCACTAGAGCGTTGAATTTAAAAAATAGAGACAACGAAAGAATTGATGAAGACTTGGTTCTAAAAT
The DNA here is from genome assembly GCF_058129835.1 of Hydra viridissima. NCBI lineage: Eukaryota > Metazoa > Cnidaria > Hydrozoa > Anthoathecata > Hydridae > Hydra > Hydra viridissima. The sequence continues at coordinate 7,303,029 of NW_028324311.1, read as the reverse complement.
CAGAAGAGCTGAATTGGGATGGAATGGAGTTTCCTGTCAAGCTTAATAAAATCAAAAAGTTTGAGAAAAATAATCCAACTATTAGCATTAACGTCTTTGGGTATGAAAATGAAAAACTTTATCCTTTGAAAATATCTAAATTTGCAGATCGAAAGCACTGTGTTGATTTGTTGTTTATTTCAAACGAAGACACTGACCATTATTGCATGATTAAAAGTATGAGTCGGTTATTGTCTACACAAACATCAAATCAACAGCATAAAATGTATTATTGTAGAAATTGCTTGCAAGGCTATGACCAGGAAGAAAAGCTTCAACAGCATCAACCTTATTGTTATGATAACACCTCAGTAAGAATCGAACTTCCTAAAGAAGGAACAACCGTTCAGTTTAAAAACTATCAAAGGGGTATGAAAGTTCCATACGTTGTATATGCTGACTTTGAAAGTTTTATCAAACCCATCGAGGACAACACTGAATATAATAATAAAGAGTCATACACCAAACAATACCAAAAGCACGTTCCAAGCTCCTTCTGCTATTATATCAAATGCTTTGATGATAGCCTTTACAAAGGAAAACCAGTCATGTACACAGCTGAAAGCGAGGAGGATGATCTTGCTCAAAAGTTTATAAATATGCTTGAATCAGATCTTATAAAGATTCTTGACAAGATTGATATAGTAAAAAAGAAAGTAGTTACTGATAAGGATGAAAAGAATTTTGAGGTTGCAACTCTATGTCATATTTGCAATAAAGGTCTTAACGATGACAAAGTACGAGATCACTGTCATTTGACTGGAAAGTATCGTGGTGCTGCGCATAAGAAATGCAATAAAGATTATAAACTTCCAAAATTCATTCCTGTCGTTTTACATAATTTGTCTGGTTACGACAGCCATTTGTTCATCAAGAAATTAGGTGGAAAACTCAATTGCATACCCAACAATGAAGAAAAATATATCAGCTTCACAAAAAGCATCAAAGTGAGAGAATTTACTGATAAGAAGGGTAAACTAAAGGAAATATGGAAAGAGATGAGGTTTATTGATAGCTTCAGATTCATGGCTGGTAGTTTAGACGGTTTGGCTAAAAATCTAAACAACGACCAATGCAAAAACGTTGCTCAATATTACTCTGAAGAGCAGTTTGATTTATTAAGAAAAAAAGGTATTTACCCTTATGACTGGGTGGACTCGATTGAAAAAATCTCCGAAACGCAATTGCCTCCTATTGAAGCATTCCATTCCAAACTGAATGATGAGGGAATAAGCTCTGAAGACTATGCGCATGCAAAAAACGTTTGGAATGTATTTGGATGTGAAACGTTTAAAGATTACCAAAAACTGTACAACATGTCTGACGTGTTGATACTTGCCGATGTCTTTGAAAATTTCAGAGACACTTGCATGGAATATTACAAACTTGACCCTGCTTGGTATTACACCTCACCTGGTTTGGGTTGGGATGCTATGTTAAAGCTAACTGGAATTCAGTTAGAGCTTCTGTCTGATATTGATATGCTTAATATGATAGAAAAAGGTATACGTGGTGGAATTTGCATGATCAGCAAACGACATGGAACTGCTAACAACAAATACATGAGTGATTATGATCCTTCACAACCATCGAAATTCATTCAGTATTTAGATGCAAATAATTTATATGGATGGGCTATGTGTAAGCCTCTTCCTGTTAGAGGGTTCAGATGGATGACTGAGGATGAACTTTTAAATTGGAAATCCATGCCTTGCATTCTTGAAGTCGACTTGGATTATCCTAAAAGCCTACACGATTTACACAACGACTATCCTTTAGCTCCTGAAAGACTAACCATTGGAAAAGTAGAAAAGCTCGTTCCCAATTTAAACAACAAAGAAAAATACATCATTTATCATGAAAACCTAAAACTCTATGAACGACTTGGATTGATCGTTACCAAAATTCATCGAGGTATTACCTTTGAAGAAGAACCTTTCATGAAACAATACATTGACCTCAACACCACATTAAGAGCAAAAGCTAAAAACGAGTTTGAAAAAGAATTTTTTAAGCTCATGAATAACTCTGTCTTTGGAAAAACCATGGAGAATATTCGAAAGCATGTTGATATTAAACTGGTTACCACAAGAAAAGAAGTCTTAAAATTGTCAAGAAAACCTAATTATGATAGAAATACCATTTTTGATGAAAACCTTGCAGCGGTTCACATGAAAAGAACAAAACTCTTTTACAACAAGCCTGTTTACTTAGGACTGAGCGTTCTAGACATAAGCAAAATTCTCATGTTTGAGCATCATTACGACTATATCAAACCTAAATACGGAGATCGCGCGAAATTACTCATGACTGACATTGACTCACTCATTTATGAAATCGAAAGGGATGATTTTTATCAAGACATTGCTAACGATATTGAAGCTAAATTTGACACGAGCAACTTTTCTAAAGACCATCCTGCTATTGAAAACGTTGGGTTTAAAGTAGGGTTAAATAATAAGATCATCGGCATGTTCAAAGACGAGGCCGGTGGAAAAATAATTAAAGAGTTTGTTGGACTTCGACCCAAACTCTACTCTTACAAGATCGCTAAAGATGAACACAAAAAATGTAAAGGGGTTAAAAAGAAAGTCGTTGATAAACACATCACTCATCAAGACTATTACGACTGCTTGATGAATAAGACAGAAAAGCTTACAGCCATGAACGTTATCCGATCACATCAGCATAACATTTACACCGAAGAAATTAACAAAGTCGCACTCAGCGCTGATGACGACAAGAGGATACGAACGAATGATGGCACTCACAGAACATTTGCCATCGGACACTACAAACTAAAACCGTGCTTTACATTTATGGACTATGATCAACTCTTCAGACCTGATGATTAATATAAACTCAGAACACGATGTTATCCTGAAAACATTAACTATAGCAAATCACAATGCAGAATTATAAAATGTTAATGCGGTATTAAGAAAATGTCAATGAGCCAGAATGCACAATTCATGATTGCAGAAAATTAAAAACACGACGCCATCTTGAATTCCTTAAGTATGGAAAAGTATCAATGCGTCAGAATCGATATCACGTCTTGAAAAATGTCAATGTGCCAGAATCGATATTGTGTCTTGAAAAATGTCAATGCATACCAAAAACAACGCCATCTTGAATTTCCTTAAGTATAGAAAAGTATCAATGCGCCAGAATCGATATCACGTCTTGAAAAATGTCAATGTGCCAGAATCGATATTGTGTCTTGAAAAATGTCAATGCATACCAAAAACAACGCCATCTTGAATTTCCTTAAGTATAGAAAAGTATCAATGCGCCAGAATCGATATCGCGTCTTGAAAAATGTCAATGTGCCAGAATCGATATTGTGTCTTGAAAAATGTCAATGCATACCAAAAACAACGCCATCTTGAATTTCCTTAAGTATAGAAAAGTATCAATGCGCCAGAATCGATATCACGTCTTGAAAAATATCAATGTGCCAGAATCGATATTGTGTCTTGAAAAATGTCAATGCATACCAAAAACAACGCCATCTTGAATTTCCTTAAGTATAGAAAAGTATCAATGCGCCAGAATCGGCAATTCATAGTAGTAACATGGATTTTCAATAGGATTTCATGATTTAGGGATTGTTTGTTGTAAAGATGTTTAAAAAACTCAAAATTTAAAAAGCGTTAAGTCTCGAAGAATCAAATTAAAAGAATAGCGCTAAGAGTACAATTAAGGAAACTAGATCCTTAATTGTACCATTGTAATCCAATATTGTACCACTTTCTTGATTTCAATTACTTTACAGCTTCGCAAATATTTTATGATTTTAGATTTAAGGGACTTAAAGAACTGATTAAAAGGAACAGTTTTTATAAAATCAGCAATTGGAAATATTCTGATATAACATAACATAACACCTAACTGCCCATAATATAATGAAATGAAATTTTTTATTTAATAAACTTTATGCAACTTGAATTTTTTTTTCTTCTGGTATCACCACATATGGCACAATTTTTATTTAAATTGTATGTTTACCAATGGGTTAGCTAAGATTAGAATAGAGGAGGAAGGTAGTTATTAAAGAAAGTTATACTAAATAATGTAAAACAATACTATATCTGTTTTAAAAACAACCACACTAAATATTGTAAAAAAAAATACATAAAAATATTATTTTTGGCAAAAGTTTCAGATATATTGTGTCTGTTTTTGATTAACACCTGCACAGCCATGTTGACACCAGCCTAGACATATTGGTAAAACTGAACTAGAGAGTGCATCTTTTTAAGGACTGCTTGTCAATACAAAAGTAATACTAAAATTTTTATTTTTTTTGTTTAAGTGGTGAAGTTCGTATTGTAAGTATGGATATTTCTCTAATTGAAATCTCAAAAGAGTTTTGTTAAACTTTACACACGTTTTTTTTAGCGGTCAGAATGGTTGCGTCGGTACAATTTAGGACATGCCTTGAGGTACAATTTACGCAACTAATCTGACATTCAGTTAATTAAAAAATTTGACAACTAAAAATAAGATTTTTTAAATTCTAAGTATTTATTTTAAATTTAGATAAATTATGCTTTAACATAAGTACACTGAACAAATCATATCCTCTGCTTTTTTTAGTGAAATACGCTTAGCCATAAAAACCTAAAATAAGAAATCTTCAATAACAAACCAACAAGAGCTTGTTCTGGGCTTAATGAAGTTGGATGACAAAAAAAAAAACAGTTGAATACTTAATTTCATTCAGCAAAGATAAAAAATAAGTTAAAAATTTTTTTGTGGGTTGTAAAAATAACGAGTTATGTTAAAAGTACAATATAGGCATCGGTACAATATTAGCAACCTTACCCTAAAACGCGAAATTTCTTCAAATTGTAATCATTTCTAAAATACTTTAACTTATATTTAGTTTCTTTTGAAAAAAAAGAGAACATGAATATTTGATTTGATTGGGTTAAATCATTTATCTCCAACTCAGGTACAAGCATTATCAAAGAACACTGCGACTGGATGATAGTTAGTTCGTTTGTAGCTTATTGTTACACAGTTATTTAGGCCTGCGAGGTGTTAAAATGCCAATTACTTTCTTTTTCCTTTACTCCTTCATTTTTAACATTTTTTGCGGAGATGTAATTAATATAAGTTGGTTGCTAATTCAAGCAAATATTGATAGAGAAATTGTTTAAAACTAATTATGAACAACCATAAATACTTTAAAAACATCTTGAGTTTTTGAGCATCGATTTTTACTTATACACAAATTTATACGAGGCTGCAGAATTTTCATTTTTGCTTTTTTACAGCAGAATGCGTTAATAATTTAAATTTGGCCGAAAAAACCGGTAAAATTGCGCAATTTGCGTAATGGATTTCAGATTTACTCATTTTTACGCACTTTTACCCCACTGCGGTAACGCTGGTGCTTAGAAGAAATAAAAAATGCAAGGGAAATAAAGTTTTTAAACTTTCTTCTGAAAAAATCTCTTTTGAAGCATGTAAAATAGATATCAAAATTATTTAAAAAAAATGCAAATCCGTTACAACATAAATAATAAGTTTGATGGAGCGTGTTATCAGGCTTTCTCTAGAAATTGCATATTTATCACTTTAGCATGCCTTTTACGACTACCCACTAAAAACTCCATGACGCCTCATCTCAGTCTCCTTGGGTGGTGCCAATAGACTAATAGTTAGTGAACGACCAAAATCCATATTTCGGCCGAAACCGAAATAACCGAAATTTGGCTTTCAAGTATCGGCCTATTTGGATATCGGTTTCAGTTTTAATTGAATTTTGGTTACTGTTTTACTGAGCCGAAATTTCGGTACGGTTCCGGCCGGAATTTCGGTTTCGGTCGTTCATTACTTATAATTAAGCATTGGAGTTACCGCACCGTCGGTAAAAATGCTTAAAAATGCGTAAATTTGCGTAAAATCCGTAAATTTGCGTAAAAATGCTGCTAGTCTAATGAAATTTGGTGGGTCCTTTGAGCAAGTCCTTTACATTTCTTAATTATACTATTAATTCTTTCTGATTTTTCTACAGCCTTTGTTAAGCAAGTGTTGAGCAGATGATCGGCACAAGTTAGATGATCACTGATCTCTTCGCTTTCCGATGTTATCCTCTTCTCTGTCAAACTTGGTAAAATAATTCCAAAGAGACATTGTTTCTTGAAGATGGTTTGATTCGGTAGTGATTTTGGTATACTAATCAGATCACTTAAGAACTTTGAGACTGTTAGTCTTTCTTGACTTTTGTCAAGTTTATATAGGAGGCTATTTAAATTTTAGGAGGCAATTAATTATTTAACAACTATCTGACTTGATAATAAAAAAAGTAATTTTTTACGCTATTTTACCATGATGATTACCGCTTTTACTAAATTTTATCACAAATTACCGGAATTACCGATTTTTACCGTTTTTACGCAGTTTTACCGTTTTTAAGCAATTTACCGTTTTTACTTATTTTTACGCATTTTTATCGATTTTACACATTTTTACACAACTTTACCGTCTTCTGTAACAAAAAAGCGTAAAAATGCGTAATACGCATTTTTACGCTTTCTTGTTACATGCGTAATACACATTTTTACCGCATACGGTAGAAGTGCATAATACGCGCCATACGCGCAATACGCATTTTTACCGCACTGCGGTAAAAATGCGTATTGCGCGTTTTACCGCGTTTTACCGCTTTTTACCGCAGTTAAACGAAATTTTTTTACCGCCAGTGCGGTAACGCCGATGCTTACTTATAATATCAGGCAGAACAATAACAAATGTTTCATTAACGTCAGATGACAAACTGCTGTTATTCTGCGATATTGTTTCAGGAATGATACGTCAACGTCTAGTTTTTATTGGCAGACTTTTGCAATATAAATGATGTAAAATTTTTCTGACTTTTCAGTTTGACTTTTCACTAGCACAAATATTTAACTTCAACTTTATAACTTGTGCATTTTTTCATATTCACTTGTATCACCATTTCACACCATTTTTTCAATGAGATCCTTTTTACTTTAAATTTTTTTTTTACTAGTTTTAAAAATCAAATCTTTTAATCGACTATTCAAAATATTACATCATTTCAAATATTACATCACATTTTTGTAAATCATAAGCAACTAATATTTCCAAAAAGGGTTTTTCTAGATTAAACTTTTCACGTAAAAACTCAAAGAGTATTTATTTTAACGTTAACGTTGTAATAAGTTTGGTATATCTTTTATTAATTAACCAACGGATTGCTAAGATTATTTTTCAACATTAAACTATTTAGTCAAACTGCATATTGAAGTCGCCAGCACATTTGCACTTTCATTGAAGTTTTGTCTATTTACCTCAATGTCCGAAAATCACTCCATTTAAAGGTATTCATTATTATTTGTTTAAAAAAATAGAAAACAAACGTCCATGTTTTATACGTCATATTTAACCAAGATTTTAAAGTATTAACGAATTAATCATCTTAAAAGCAAAATTTTGCGAAAAACAAATGCATTAAATAATACTTCTACTTTGTCATTGTTTATTAATTACACCAGTTGAAAGAAGCCCTGGTTCAGTCTCTCTGATTTTAATTCTTCCCCATTATTATATTTCCAAAAAAACTTTGCGCGAAAAAGTTTGGTTTTGTATCAGAATGAAATCATTAGTTTTAAGAAATTTACGGCATTCCGGTATTTTTCAGTATTTGGTACTTTTTTCTATTTTTTGCAAAGAAGTAATGCAAGATGAACGTTTAAAAAATATAGTTTTGTGAGGACTGTGATGCATGTAGGTATTTATGAGTTATCAATATTATTAATAATGCATTAAACAAATGTTGTATTAATAATGCATTACACAAATGTTAACCACTTAACCACGTAACCACTTAAATTTAAAATAACTAAAAACCTAAAGAAAAAATTACAAATCAAAACGAAATGTTTTTTTGTTTTTTTTTAATCATTTGTTTTTTATTGTTCTGCTAACGTCATAGACATGATTAGGTATTTTTTTTGGAGTGTACAAGTTTGTGTATTGTTATTAGACTGATTTAGAAACTGTGACGCGGACTTATTATAAAACGCCGTTGTAAAACTACGGTCTCGTTGTCTCATTTTATTTTAAATCTGATTTAGAAAAGTTAACAAACCGGAACGTTTTGCTTATTCAAAAAAAAACAACTAATTGGATGTTTTTGTTTAAAACATTGCGACGTTGAAAAAAATAAAAACGAGCTTAAATTTTTTGTTTAATTTTAAATAGTGTTAAATTTTGTTTTTAAAATTATATATATATATATATATATATATATATATATATATATATATATATATATATATATATATATATATATATATATATATGGCGCTACTCGACTTTCTCCCCCCCCCCCCTAATTTTATGATTGATTCTGATAGAGAATTTTATGCTGATTAAGAACCGTATAAAAACATGGGTCTCAAAATCAATGGAAAGTGCTCTAATTCGAAGTCAAAGTTGTAAAAATCCCACTAAAAACCCTAATATTCGCCATTTTGAAAATATTAAGTTAATGATCTTTTAGCTGACAAAAGCAAATTATTAATAGCATGGTTTTTACGTTAAAAAATTCGTTAAAGTATGTTTATCTTGCACAATTTTTTGTGGCAATGAAAATAACCGTTTTTTGATTTATTAGAGAATAAACTATATTGCAAGTAATGTACTTTTGTAATAAAATTTAAAAAAGAATTTAACAGTTTTGTTTCCTAAAAGAAGAACTTTTGAAACTCAGTTCATTGTTGTTCTATCACATGTAAAATTTAGAAAACGTAACCTTCAAACCGTTTTTTTTAATAAAAAAAACCAGCGTACAATACAATAATAATTATTCATCAATTTTTCTACATTATCACATTCTACGTTCAACCTTTATTTGAAATCTATTAATTTCATTTCGTTATAACACTTTCGTTACAATACTTTAAAAAAAATAATTATAAGGCTTATGGAAACCAGGTCTGTTTATTGCGCAATAAAACGGTAATTAATTTTCGTTAAAAATGAAAGCGTTTTGAAAAAAAAAAGGCGAATATAAGGGTTTTTAGTGGGATTTTTTACAACTTTGACTTCGAATTAGAGCACTTTCCATTGATTTTGAGACCCATGTTTTTATACGGTTCTTAATCAGCATAAAATTCTCTATCAGAATCAATCATAAAATTAGGGGGGGGGAGAAAGTCGAGTAGCGCCTATATATATATATATATATATATATATATATATATATATATATATATATATATATATATATATATATATATATATATATATATATATACATACACACATAATATTATTAGTAAAAATATAAAGTTGAAATATGGCTTCATTAAACAGCCTTAAAACGGCAAGAGACACGTTGTTAATTGCATATTCAGAGGACATAATAGATGATTGTGAATTCGCACTGCTCTATGAACTAAACTATTCAAGAGATATATATCCTCACTGGAACTACAATAAGTTTAACCTATCGTTGTTGGATGATGCACAGTATTGGACTGATCTACGTTTTCGTAAAATTGACTTACCACAGTTGCTAAATATTTTCAGATTACCTGATGTAATAAAATGCTCCCAAGGAACAATCTGTAGTGGAATATAAGCCTTATGCATTATGCTTAAAAGATTAGCATTTCCATGTCGCTATACTGATATGGCAAATACGTTTGGAAGGAACCCTACAGAAATTTGTCTGATATTTAACACAGTAATTGATCATGTTTACAATTTGCATAGTCATAAACTATTACTTTGGGATCAACCAATGTTACAATCAAACAAACTTCGAGAGTTTGCTGATTATATCCATCAAAAAGGGGCACCCCTAGATAACTGTTTTGGTTTTACTGATGGAACTGTTCATAGAATTGCTAAGCCCAAAACAAATCAAAGAATTGTCTACAATGGTCATAAAAGAGTCCATGCACTAAAATTTCAAAGTGTTGTAGTTCCCAATGGCATGATAGCAAACTTAGCTGGTCCTTTTGAGGGTAAAAAACATGATAGCACTATGCTATACGAATATGGTTTATTGCCACAGTTGCAGAAGTTTGCATGGCATGATGGGAGTCCTTTATGCTTATATGGCGACCCAGCCTATCCACTTCAAGTACACCTGCTAGCACCATACCGAAGTATGAATGTTACACCAGACCAACTTGCATTTAACAAAGCTATGAGTGCACAGCGTGTTAGTGTTGAGTGGGTATTTGGTTTAATGACAAATTATTTTAAATTCATAGATTTTAAACAGTCTCAAAAACTTGGCTCAAGTCCCATTGGAAAGGTATATATAGTTTGTTCATTGTTACAAAATGCACACACTTGTCTCTATGGGAACATTGTTTCAGATTATTTTGGTTTGGAAGCTCCCTCCCTACAAGAGTATTTTCAATAATTTAATTTCAAATCATATTGATACTTCCTAACTTATTGATATTATTGCCTGTTGTAAACCTTACAGATAATTATTGATAGTCTTGTTTAACTTTCATGATTCTATAAAATATACAAACATAGTAACAAAAAGAATTATTTATTCCAAAAAGAAAATGCCAACACAATAGTTTTGTTTAACAAAAGTATAAAGTTTATTAAAAACAAAAACTAATTTCTTTTTTCTAATAACATTTTTAATATTTCTGTTTGTTGAGCTAACATATGATTAAACATGTTTTGAATATTATTTTGTTGTTGCTGGGCAAGAGCTCTTTCCTCAGCTCTTTCTTCTCACTCAATGCGCCTATTTTCCTTATCTGCTTCCATTTTTTCACGCAAAAAAGTCAATGTATCACTTGATGATCTGCGAGAAGATTTTGGAGAATTGTCTTCATTATTAAGGATTTTTCGTTTCCTTGTTTCCCCTAAACGCTCCATAGCAGTATTTCTTATAGCTAAAGCTTTCATACGATCTTCATCTACTGCATTTTTTCTTTCTTTAGATTTTTCATCTTTCTGAGCATGTGTCATCACTGATTTCAATTAATTCTTCAACCAAAATATCATATTCAGTTGTTTCTTCTCCGCCTTCACCAGAAAGTTTTTTTTCCTTGTTCGTCTGAACACGATGCTTTTTTATAATAATCGATAATCGATCTCGTACTCCTCTGCTTGTAACACAGAAACCATTTTTGTTTAATGAATCAGAAACCAGCTGCCACAGATGCTCACGCTCTTTACTTCCAGGCTTTTGTATTAAAACACCTAAAGCTGCCACTTCTCTCATCATCATTATATCTTTTTCAATATTCCACTGCATACATGTTCTTAATAAAAACAATTAGTTAATATTTATGCTAATTCGAATCAAATCCTGATCATAAATTGATTGATAAATTTTGATAAACATTGATATTTACATATTGTATTTGTATCAAATGTAGTTTATAAAATTTATATATTTATAATTGATATAATTTATATAAACTATATTTGGTACAAACACAATATGTAAACATCAAGTTGCTATTTGATATTTATTCTAATGTAATTATATATTGCATGCAATATACAATTATATTTGCATAAAATATCATTACAATTTTATTACATCAATGTAAAAATATATTACCAAGTAAATTAGTAATATCTATCAAAAGTTGTGACATGCTTAAATTTCATAACATTTCTAATAAATTTAAAGGTTGAAAAATCTTACACAACATCAATTTACCTTTTTTGGTTTGAACTTGATAAAGAAGATACAGTATCTGAATTTGAATTCGATAAAGAAGATATAATTTCTGAATTTGAACTCGATGAAGTACATGTGATATCCATTTTTAATTTGCCGTTTTGTAGAAGACGCGGAAATGGTTCTTATGAGGTTGAGAACGCGACTTCAAAAAATCAAAACGTTAAAAATTATTCCGCACCAGTCTTATTTTGGGATTTCCCTAGCACTTTTAACGTTCCCGTCTTGTTTTCTAAATCAGCCTATTATCTGAATTTTTTTATCAATAAAATTGAAACCTCAGAAGAAATTTTTTCCTTTATTATCTGATGGCAAAAAGTTTTTTTTTTTTTTTTTTTTTTTTTATCTGTACAATTTTCTGAAATCTTTTCAAGAAAATACCAGAAACAAAGAAAAAATTTATAATTATTCCGTGTTTACTATTTTATCTAAATGTTATTATTTATCTATTTCTTTGCTCCCTCTTGTTTTAATTGTTTTCTGATTTTTGCACTGATTATAGTTTTTTATCGCATACTATATAACAACCATACTGCCTGATATAATATTCAACAACTATGTTATACAATATTAAATACCTTAGATTGAAAATCAGTAATGGTAATTAAAAAAAAACTTAGATGCGCCTAAGAACTTTGTGTTCTCTGATCTTTTTTTAATGTTTTTCTCTTATTCGCATTTGTTAAGAACGTGTTCTGCTTTTAGTGATGCTTTAGTATTCAAACCAACACATGCACCTGGTTCAAAAAAATGGGGGATTTTAGGGTTTCTCATCATTTAGAATTTTTTAGTAAAATATTTTTGCACTGGTTTACTTTATTTAATTTTTATTCCAACGAATTTGATTGAAATATTTAAAAAGAAAACTTGTTTTAAAATGATTTTTTTTTTAAAACAAACTTTTTCAAACACCAATCGCAAAAAAATAAAGATAAATTTAACCACAGTCGAGGGATTTAAAAGCACAATCACAAAAATAAAGGATTAACGTTTATTTCTTACTCTTACTGTAGAGCAATCTGAGATGAAGCAAAGGTTGAGAATAGAAAAAAAACAAAAAAAAAAACAGAGCAAAAATATTCTAAAAGGCAATGTTTTTGAAATGTATTTACATTTTTGCAGTAATTCTTGTTTTAAACTTCTTCAACATTTGTTTGAATTTGGGCCGATGACTAAAGTTTTCTTTTAAAAATCTGGTGAAATCCTTTTTTTATTTCTTTTTGCTTTAAGTAATAAATGACTGGATTAATGCAGGAGTTGACTTGCATCAGAAAGACAGCGCTGAAATAAAATATTTGATGCGCTAAGTTGCTGTATTCCACTTTCGCTAATTCTAGGATCATCCAAATGTTTAAAGGAAAAATACATGCGAAATAACACGTGATTAAAAGCATCACTGACTTTGCTAATTTCAAATGTTTCATATGTCTTCGTGACGACATGCGTTCGCAACGACTAGTTGTCTCAGCAGTTGTCATATGATTACTTTGATTGGTTGGTATATCATAACTAGATGAGTTGTCATTACTAGCTACAAAATGGTTTGTACCATGATGGCAAAGATTTCTTTCTCTATTGCAAACTTCTTTGGTAATTAAAAAATAGAACGTGATTAAAGCTATCAAAGGAAGTGTGTAAATAAGAACGCGTAATATAACGTAAGCCATCATATTAAACTGTTTAGCAATTGGAATTAATCCGGGAAAAAGCCATGAAAATACTATCAAAACTGTAGCTTTACGCTTTGTCATATACTGGTTGTAGTTGCACAGCTTGGTCAGCAACAAATATCTATCATATGACACTACTGCTAAAGTAAACAATGAAGAACCAACCAGCAAAACTAAAAAGTAACTACGAATCAAATGAGCTAAACAGTTTTCAATCAACTCAATATCTAAAACTTGTATTATTGTAATTGGGCCGAGTATTAATGCAACAAGGACATCTGCTGCTGCGAGCGAAAGTAGTATATGGTAGGATATTGATCTATTCTTCATTCGGACTATAATGACCAACACAAGAATGTTGAAAACCGCTGCTAAAAAAGTTGCCACACAAAGAAGAATACCAAAGATTGTTATATTCGTTAAATGAAGCAATTTTACGCGCCAGCAAATCATTTTCCTGCTTTTACTTCCTGTTTTTCTTGTGTTTCTTGTATTTACTTCTTGTGTTTTTTTATCTGCCAATTTCTTTTCTTTTCTTTTCTTTTCTTTTCTTTTCTTTTTTTAATTTTTTTGTTTTTGATAAATATAACTGCTTAAACATAAAGATTTTTAAAATTTTTGTTTGTAATAATGTGTTAATAATAATGTAGTAATAATATATTTTTAAATTTAACGTCATTATAAGTTCAAATTAATACAGACTTGCTAAAGTGTAAGAAACCTTTTTTGCAAACTACCATGCAGTCCAAACCATTTTAGATAGTCAGTGATTTGAGCCAGAGTGAGTATTTAAGATTTATTTTGCCGGGTGAGGTCGGAGATATTCCTTATCAGTCATAAATACTTAATAATTCTTATTGTAAAATAGTTTTAATGGCTTACAAAGAAAAATTGTATTATCATATTTTTTGAGAACGCAATGATGCAAATTTTTTTTATAATAATAATAAATATATTAACAAATATATCAACAAATATATGAATAAATATATAAATAGCATATGATTAAATATGTAAATAATTACTTGAATGAATATACAGCCAATTATATAAGTAAATATATAACAAATATGCATAAGTAGATAAACAAATAAATCATCAAAATAATGAATTGATATATGAATAAGTATATGAAAAAATATTTTAATAGATATGTGAATAAATATACGAATAAGTATATTATCAGCGAAATAAAAATGAAAATTAAAAAAAATTAATACCTAAGAATTCTTGGTTCTCTTCTTTACTAAAAACCCCCACCTCATAATAGTTGGTGGTTGTGGTTGGTGGTTGTGGGAATGTATTCTATTTCCAGTAATTCCTTTTTTTTAAAGTTCCTACTTTGTTTCATAAATGTCATTTATATTGTTATTAATTCAAATAATTGAAATATCTTAGTTAATAATTTTCAGCTTAATGCTTTTTAACATGTCATCACTCTATGAAAATTTATTAAAAACTTTATTAAAAAATATTTTGAAATAATTTTTACTAATTTTTGGAATAATTTGGTTAATTCAACTAAAAATCTTTTAGCAGGAATTTGAAAATCAGATATAGTGCGAGCAATCTAAAGAACACTTTAAATGAGTAATATATAAGATATTTGGAAAAGTTGTTTACATGAAAAAATTATATATGTGTGTGTGTGTGTGTGTGTGTGTGTGTGTGTGTGTGTGTGTGTGTGTGTGTGTGTGTGTGTGTGTGTGTGTGTGTGTGTGTGTGTGTGTGTGTGTGTGTGTGTGTGTGTGTGTGTGTGTAGTATTACATAGTAGAATATGGGCGAAATTAATTGCAAGGCAAAAAACGGACGGAGCAATTAGTGGTGTTGTTTTCCCGATCAAGAATTTTAAGTTAGAACTCAAATCCTGACTCGGATTTCAATATGAGGCTTAAACTCTTTGTATTTAACGGAATGATAAGTTTGACGGAAAAAGCCTATTACTATGAGTTGTTAATATGAGTTGTTGACTTTAAAAATTACGCTTATATATATGTTTTAAATGAGTATAACGTGTTTTTTCAATTTAACTGATTTATAAATTATAAGTGAATTACATGCTTGGTGGCTTTTTATTTGTCATTTTTCTTAAACCGAAATTATTGTTTAAATCTAAAAAACTAATATATCTGCTATATGACTGCTGACAATTTTAAACTTTAAAAATTTTTTTACCTTGAAAATTTTCTTTAATATTACAAAGATAATAAAAGCCAGTTCTAAAATTAAAACTATAAAAAATAATTTTTAATTTGTAACTTTTGGTTGCTATAAAATAGAACATTTTTGAAACTTTATTATATCATTAAAAACGTTTTCCATTCGTTTACTTACTTGCAACTAAAAGAAGTACTTTAAGTCGTATCATTGCATCTTAATTCAAATATTAAGACAGAAAATCATATTAACGTTTATAGCTTAACATGAATTCGAAATTCAAAATTTATCTTTACTTTTTCATCAGAAAGCTTTTGAATTAATGCTAATATCTTTATATGTGTATTATAATTTAAAACTATCAGCTGTTATTATCACAATATATTTCTTATCAAAGTCAATCATTCTCCGCCTTTATAAACAATAGAGTCTCTTCAACATCTTCATAAACACAAAGCAATAGCATTTTAAATCTATTGATTTTCAATAAAAATATCATTAAATATTGTATATTATAACCTTTTCATGCGAGGGGAATGGTTTGTATTTTCCTGGTTCGTCTGTCACTTTATTAACAACAATGATTTTTTCAAAGCTCAAGATAATCAAACCAATAATAGAAAGCTTTTTTTTTTGGTTGACAATGTTTTGGATTTGCTCGATGAAGTCTTCTGCTTCATTCCCCGTCTTTTTTTTACCATCTGCTCATTAAAGGAAATTTTTTTGGAGTTTTTTTTTAGGCCAGTATGTATTCCTCCTTTTAAAACATAATTGTCTTTTCTTGACAAACTGGCAAATTAATGTGTTCATATTTTTGTAAAACAGTTAAAGCCTGTTTAACCTGTTTGATTTCAGTAATGTGAAAATTATATTCTCTTTATGTTTTCTTTGATAACAGCAATATCATTTGTTATGGAAATGAACTTTCAAAAAACTTTATAGCCGGGGACACTTTTAGAAAAGGTTACGTTTTCTATTGTATTTTTTTAGTAACGAAAACTAATTAAATGATTGTTGCCATTTAAATGATTGTTGCCATTTAAATGATTGTTAGCAGTATTAACAAAAATGACTTTTACAAAGCCGAGAGTCGTTAACTGATCAGCTTGTTTATTTGGCTGATATCTAAAATATTGCTGTTTATTTCCGGCAGTTATATATTGAACTCTTCTTCCAGTTTAGATTTTTTTCTGAGATCTTATAGAAGATCTTGGAAAAGATCTTGAATAGCGATTTAGCAATCTCTATTAGAAAAACAAGCGATATCAGTTTTTATCCAAATATGTTTGATTTATAGTATGTTTTATTTACAATTTTTGTATAATTTTTTTTCCGTTTTTTTTTTTGTGTGAAATATGCACAAATGATGGTTTAGATGTTTAGCTGTTTGAACAATTTTCGTCAATATTTCATACATTTTAGCTCAGGATAACCTCTTTTGGTTCTAAAAATGTATTTATCAAGCTTTTTACAAAATAGTAAATAAAAATTTAATGCAAACGTTAAAAAAATATAAATATTTATAACTACAAATACATAACAACAAAAAGTTCTGCATTTTTTAGTATTTTATATTTGTAAGGATTTGATTTAAAATGGCGTCCAGTTAGATTGAATTTTAAAATATTTTATTTCAATTAATATATCAAAAATTAAAGCGATAAAGTTTATTTTAAAACAATTTATTTTAAAAACTATTGTTAGTTTTATGAACAAAATTTGTCAAAAAGTTCAAAAGTTCTTTTTTTTTTTGGTAAAGTAAGGCCAGTACTTTGACTCCATTATTAGAAAAGAAAGATTAAATAAATGCTACCATTTTAATTAAACGAAATATAAGAGATTTAACTTAAAACTTATGTGCAAAAAACAGTTTAAAAATTTGTTTATCATTTATCTAAATATATAAAATGATGACCATTCTATATAAAATTGAAAAAAGTATTAACAAATTTGAAAAGAAAATCTCTTGTTCAATATAAAAACTTAGTGTTTTACTTCAAAATTGGAAAGAAGCAGGAGATGAGTAAATAAGCAAACTTTGGCTATAAAATTCTCAAAAAAACGTTTTATAATTTAGAAATACTTTAAGTCCACTACACAACTGCATTGTCAATTACTTTGTATAAACCCATATGCCCAATAATTTTTTGCATTTTCTTATTTTCTTTTTTTTTTTTGTTCTAAATTTATGACAGTTGTTTTCTACACATTTATGAATAATTTTAATAAAACTGGAAAGTATTTGGTCCAAGTTGGCCCAATAAACAGCAGAAAACTAAAAAAGTTAAATGACCGACAGTTTGAATTAATCATTTAATACATTAAAATCAGGATACAAGTTTGTGAATCTTCATACGTTTCTTTTTGTTCATGCTAAAATATGTTTACTACAATTTGAATTTATTTTGTTGGAGGTTTCCTTTTTTTTTTTTTACAAATATTTCTTGAATGCAAGCTTAACTAAAAAATTTATTTTTGGTTTACACAAACTTTATACAATTTTCCAGTTTTTAAGAAGGCTTTGTTCGTTTCTTTAAAAAGGCTTTGTTGGTAAGTAAACTAGTTTCCGCTAATTTTGTGTGAAATGTAAGCATCAGTGTCATGAAAGTTGTTAACGAAAAATAACGAGACTTTGTCTTCCTATTTTTTTTCAACACCAAACAGTCTTTTTCTTGTTTCATCTTGAAAAATTCAAGGCATTTTCAACATAATTTTGAAACATTGAAGACTTTTTTCAAAATTTTTAACCGCAACTTTTTATAAAATTTTCCACATGCATCTTAAGAGGAATATTTCAATATTGAAAAGATGTATCTCTATTTTGAATGCATTACCACAGGTGATGAAATTTATTACTTTTGAACTCGACAGTACATGTTTTTTAACTTATAAACTCTGCAGTAGATGTTTCAATTTTTAACAGAAAACACCAACAAGAAGTTCAAAACTAAACATAGAGAAATTTTAATATTGTTTGATATATATAAATTTTGAAATAATTTTGTAATTTTTACACAAGCTAAGATTTTTAATCTCAGATTGTTAAATCTTTTTCATTATGCTTTTATCTCGTCTTGTAATTTTTTGATTGTCTTGTAATTTCTTGCTGGTCTTGTATTTTCTTGCTGGTCTTGTATTTTCTTGATGGTCTTGTATTTTCTTGATGGTCTTGTATTTTCTTGATGGTCTTTAGTTTCTTGATGGTCTTGTAGTTTCTTGATGTTATAGTAATTTTTTGATGGTCTTATAACTTGATATGATTTTTTTTTTCCAAACGCCAATTCTTAGTGAAATGTAATTTTTTTCTCCTTTAAGGTTTCAGGAGATTAATTGTTCACTATATAAAAATAATTATTAATTAAAAGCATATCATGAGCCAGTCTTTCTAAAAAATTTTGATGGTTTTACATCGGAGCTCGGAGTTGTTGTTGATACAGTTTGAACCATTATCAAACAGGTGTGTTGTGTACCAAACTTAATACAATCTAAATGTAGAGACGCAAAAAAAATGTAATAAGAAGCGATCAACGAGGGTAAATGTGTTTATTGTAATGATCTGTTAGGTAAAAGTTCATAGCCTTAGTGTAAATAATATTTTATGTAATATTGTGCAGTGGTTGCATACATATGTTGTTGAAGATACATGTATAACCTGCAGTTCATAATATATTGGGTTTAACACTTCAACGGATTACATTTAAGGCGAAGCAAATTTTACATAAAACCTAAAACGTAATAACATTATTTTTACGTTGTAAAATTTACAGTGGTTTGCAAACTGAGCCGATTCTTAGCCACTCTCAACAATATGTCATAGGTCAGTATTCCAACCAATAATTATAGAATTTTTTACGCGCTTAAATTAGCACATTACAGATTAAAGATATACTTTTTATGGGTGATAATTTGAATTAACATAACCGATAGTAACTACGGCAATGCATTTTTTTAAAACTGTATAAAAAGTGATGTACTCTTTAATCTTCTCCTTAATACTGAAGTTGCATCAGCAAATATTCCCCCCCCCCCCAATATTTTTTCAAAAATCAACTACTTCTGTTGTCCAAAAGGCCCAATGATAAAAAATTGCGTAATACGTTATGATTTGAATGAGGCTTAGACTTTTCGCAGTATTTACAATTGCACAATTGATTGCACCATGAATAATTTCACTCGTTGTTTTTTGCACAGCAGATTTTCTTTTTGGTTTTTTTCTTAATGAAAATAAATCCCATCTGTTTTGTGTTGTTGTTTTTTTTTTACTTCGTCGAATTCAGTTTGATTGATAACCATCTCATATTAAGCCAATTGGTCTTGAGTTGCATAGTTTTGATTCTGAGCAAATTACCACAGTATAAAACATGCATCTTATTTAACAAGAAATACTTGCTAATAGAAAGAAGTTTGTCTCTCTGCAATTTATGTTGACTGCATGCTTTTATTTTCCTCGTGTGCATTTAAAACACATAATGCCAAAAGGTCAAAGCAGCTGAAAGTATCTCACCAAACACTATGTTGCAGTAAGACTAACATTAATAACATTTATAGCTCAAAGATAAATGCTCAAAAATAGTTTATAAAAATTTAACATGAAAATAGGCTCACAATCTTTATTGAAGGTATGATGGATTTATTTGTTTATTTCATTGTATTTATTTCTTGTTATACAAGTTATTGTTAGACATCAAAATAACTTTGTATAACAAAAGTAAAAATAAAATAAAAAAATAATTCAGGTTGATGTTCACAAACTTTTTATTTGTAGTTCAAAAGTTTAAAGAAACAAGTCAGATGAAAAATTTGATATAACCCTTATAAAAAAAACAAAAAAAAACTGAAAAAATTTAATATAACCCTAATAATAATAAAAAAAAAAAAAAAAAAAAAACAAACTGAAAAACATAAATTGCAAAATTCTTTGTGAAACAACAGACAATAGAAAATATTTGCTCATCATGATTTTCATTGCTGAGATCGCTGTTCCATCATATTGCTATATATGTTATATATTGTTATATTGGTTACAGGTGTTTTTAAATGTTTTTATTATATATATAATTCAAGAATTTTCCCAAGCGTATAAATATTAAATCTGTTTTAAATCATTTAATAATTCTATGCTGAGGTCAGCATTTGATTAACATTTAAACTAAGGCAAAAAAAGGTTTTTTTAATTTTGCATTTTAACAAAAAAAACAAATAAAACGTCAGTTAAAGTTCGGCGTTTGATTAAAATCAATGTTTAATGAAGATCATCCTTAATGTTAATGCGGAGATAATGTTAATGCATATCGGAGATTGTCACAAATCAAAGAACTGAAATATTACAAAATGAAAAGGATGATAAAATTTAACTAAAACATTCGTTTTCTCCTAAATTTATATTCTTACAGAGACTTTATTGATAAAAGCCTGGTAAACTTACCCTTACTCACATTTCAATTATTAATATCTTTATAAATATTATGATATTGTTTTTTAAAACAATATCATAATTTTTGTAAAGAAGTTAATAATTGTTAAAAATATTTTCCTGCCTTTAAAGGACATTTGGGTCACTTCACGAACTTTCTTAGCTTATTTATTACAGAGTGAATAAAATAAAACGTTTAGTTAATTAATAAGCTAAAATTGACCAATCATAATGGTTATAATAATCTCGTTTAACAAATCATGTTTAACAAATGCCTTTATGTTGCTCATGTTTTTCTTTAATAAATATAAAATAAAAAAGTTGGTTAAAATCTATTAAAAACGTGATTTTTTCAAATATCTCACAAGCTTATCTCACAATATCACACAAACTTACGCCCTCCAATAGAAATGATGAATATAAAAGTTTGGTCTTTAATACAATGAGAAAAATATGCAAAAAGGATTATACGAACATCTCATTTTGTATTTAACTCATTATAAACATTTGAACTATATATACAATGTTACTGATTGATGCACCAGTTCGCATAAAAAGAAATGAGAACAAAAAAAAACTGCTTAGTTTTTACTGCTGGAAACTGAAATAACGAAAACAAGAATTAATTTGTTGAAGAAAACGTTTTTGATTACTCCAAAGGAGTTGTCGAAGAAGTTCTGCGTTTGAAAAGATGTTTAAAACCTTTCTTGAACTCTTTTTGCTTGGAGAAGTAGATCACAGGGTTTATGCAAGAATTGACTTGCATTAAAAAAAGAGAGCTCAAATAAAAGATTTCGCTTGAAACTTTACTGTATTCTACTTTGGTCAGTTCCAGGAACATCCAAATGTTTAAAGGAAAAATGCACGTAAAATAACATGCAATTAAGAGCATAACTGACTTTGCAATTCTTAAATGTGTCACATGTTTTCGAGAAGCCGCAACTTTACAATCAACGTTGGATTCATTCACAGTCAAATACTTTTGGCGAGTGCTTTCACTTTTAATTTGGTGACAAAGTTCGTTTTCTCGCTTACGCACTTCTTTTGTTATCAAAAAATAAAAAGTTGCCAACGCAATCAAAGGGAATGTATAATTAGTCATACATAATATAGAATACACCATATATATGCTTTTAGTAATGGGTATCAATCCAGGAAACAGCCACGAAAATCCTATAAGATAAGCAGCCTTGTGCATGGTCATATATTGGTTGTAATTAGATCGTTTTGTCAGTAATAAGTACCGATCGTATGATATCACAGCAAGCGTGAGCAACGATGATCCGACTAGTAAAACTAAGAAATATCCGCGAACAAAGTTTGCAATGCAGTTTACAGAAAACTCATCATCTAAAACTTGCAAAACTGTGATTGGACCGAGAATTGTTCCAACAAGAACATCAGCAATTGCAAGCGAAAGCAAAATGTAATTAGTCGCGGATCTTTTCTTTAGTCTGACAATGATGATTAACACAAGAATGTTGCAAACAGCTGCTACGACAGTTGCTACACAAAGAAGTATCCCAAAGATGGTACTATTTTGCAAGTGCAACGGCTTCGTATGTGAGCAAAGCATGCTCATTTTTATTCGGTGGATGTTTTCTCTCCTCAGCTTTCGTTCTTCTTTTGAGTCTTGCCGTTTTCAAATATGTTTCAAACTAATCGTGAAAGGGTTCCTTGAGGAAAAAACAAAAATCTTGACTTTTATAAATAATTTAGGAGGTTTAAATTTTCATTTGTTATTTTCTTTATTTACTTAAAGAAAATATTTTCCTCCTGAATTATATTTTTATATTCGCAACTCAGACCTCATAAAAAAAGAAAATTTTGGCCCATCCATGTGAGTACAATTAAACTAAAACGGAAAAGCTTTGCAAGCTTTTTTTTCTAATAAAAGTCATTTTTCTCACGTCATCGTATCAGCCTTGTTTTTTGTTTTTTTTTAAGTCTATAGTTTCATTAAACTTCGAACATTTAAATAAATTAAACAGTTAAAAAATGTTGCTGTTTCTTCATCGTAATAAGTTTTCAGAGGGGCGTTTCTGTCTCTGAATGAAACATGGAAGGAAGTGAACAAGCGGTGTTTTTATTTATTTTAACTTTTGAAGAGCAAAACGGTTGTTACTAAAACTATGTTGTTGTTGTTGTTGTTGTTTGTTCTGGTTGTTTTTTTACAGAAACTTTAAAGGTTGGTGATAAATTTTTTTTGTGTGTACATTGCAAACAGATAAAAATGGAAAATTTATAACATCTGTTTTTTTATTTCTTGTTTGATAAAGATAATGAAAATGATAGTTATAACATTTTTTCATTGGAGTCGATCTTTATCTTAACGCCTCTTCGCCATTATATTTACTGTAGTTAGTTTGGAAGTGATATAATTATTAAACAGTTTCAGAGAAACCTTACGAAATGTCTTTGTTTATTTTTTTATTTTATTTTATTTTATTTTTTTTTTTTTTTTGTTTAATGAAAAATTTTAAGCTTAGTTAATAAATTTTGGAAGCAATACAGATAACTTGTTGTTCTCACCATCTGTCACGGTCATTGAGATATTCTCACCTTCTGTCACTGACATCGAGACACAAATTTTCTGAATGTACTCTGTAACTAAGAACATGGAAAAAAACGGTTTGTAGAGACATTTATTTGATTGGGGCATGTCTTTACGTGAGGATGACAATCCCACTAAATTTTTTTATCACATAAACCCAGAACGTTTCTAATATAAATTAGTTTGACTTCCTTTAAAAGTTATTCGAGCATATTTTTTTAAAATGGCACAGAGTTTAAATGATCATCTGTGAAATGTAAACTGATGTTGTTTGGGTGATTGGTTAGTTGAGAAAAAAGTTAAATGTATAAAAAACTAAATGTAAAAAAGGTTTAAAACAAGCTGACCGATAAAATTTTTTTTATAAACTAAATAGTTCACGTCACATCAAACAACGTCACATTAATCTATGACACGGCTTTTGCCCTTTTTTTTTAGCTTCCTTTTATGCGAATTTCCTTGCTGCAAGTATCAAAGTATTAAACTTTCTTCTGATTTTCTAGAAAAACTTTAAAAATTAACAGAAAATTTTTTCAGTTCAGTGATACGGATAAATAGTTCATTCATACGTACAAGCAATTTATTCATACGGACAAGTAGTTTTTTTTTTAAACGGGCAAGCAATTTGTTTAATGGACAAAAGTTCATTTACGGACGAGCAGCGGATCTTTTTGATAACAAAGTTTTGTTTAGTTTACTTGTGTTAATTAGCTTATTATTCAAATTGTAAAATAAATTTATATTAAACAATAAAACTTTTGTTTTGAATATTTTCTCAACTTTTAATAGTAAAAAAAAAAAGAAATTAAATGAAAATTGTTAGGGCCAATAGGGCCCTAACCCAAACTTGTAAATTCTGTTGTTATTCTTTATGCAATGATTTTTGGGGATTTTTCTCGTTTTTCAAAAAAAAAAGAGAAAAATCCCCAAAAAGATAAAACAGCAATAAATATTGCCTCGCTTAAACTTTAAATTTTTAATTAAAAACATTTTCAATTAGTTGACCTCAGCTACTCACGTTTTGGGAAGGAACATTTTCCATATCTTTATCTTTTGAAAGAACACAGGGATCCCAATTAAGATGCCCTAGCTCTTTTTTGAGAGATCAGATCTCAAAAACAAATCAGTTAAATTCAATTGAATTTTTTTTTAGGAACACAGAAAAATTCTTTTGTTTTTTTTTTAAAAAAAGAATTTTTTTTTTTTAAAAAAATGCTAAAAAATTAATGAATTCTTTTACAGATTCTTTTTATAGTTAATTTTACCAAACTGTTTTATTAACTAAAATTAACTTCAAATAAATAGTTTTGCGATTGAACAATAGGCTAAACCGATTTCGGATTTGATTTGTCAGCCATTATGTTTTTGTATTCTTAAGATAAAACAGTTAAACAAAAAATTGTGTAATCGAGAAAATCACAGTTTAGTATACCTCTACTTTTTTCGATAAGCTGGCAAAATTTAAACACATTTTCACTTACAGGTTGTTTTTTTTATATATGTTATATCAGAACTGTCCATCCAACCAAATATTATGTTCCTTCTGAAGAACACAGTATGACAATTGCAGCCTTTTGAAGCAAAAGTCATGACTGAGTGCCTCAAAACAAAATACAGAAAAAAACAAATTTTTTATTCTGCACATATAAACGGCAGTTTCATATCTTCTGAGGTTGCAAATGCAATATACTTCTAGCTACCACATTGATAGCTATCTCTTTAAAGGAAGTAACAGACCAAATATTCAAAAACTATTTCAGAAAATGTGATCGCAGATCGATCTTTAAAAATGTCTAAAATGGAATACGAAAAGGAATTTTGTAGGGTGCTAAAAAGATTTTAATGACCGACAGTTTGCGAATCGAATAACTTTGAGAAAAAATCAAAGTGGTGAACGTAATAAATTGAATTAGTTGTGTTAATTTGGACACACTTTTCTGTGCACACTTTTACATGAAGAACTAAGACTTCTCTGATTATTAATGTAAACGAGAAAAAAAAACCAAAAGTTTGAACTCTTTTACAATTTAAAATACTTCGGGCTACTAACTCAACATTGGTTCTATTAGAAAAGGTTAGTTTCGATGGATATATAGGGCAATCTGAAAACAAACAGAAAACTGATGATGCGTAGATGTTGCCTGTTAGTGAAGAAGAGTAATGAAAATACCGTTTCAGCTAAAAGAAAAGGAAACAGGAGAAATATTCATGTTAATATTTATGCAAATTTTCATAAAGTTATTGATATAAATATTCAAGTAAATATTCATGTATAAATTTTTCAAAAAAGCTTTAAGTAAAAAATATAGGACTGTGACGTATACAATTGGAAATTTATTCATGTATAGAGACTTCAAGGAAAATATTATTCTCCGACATTTGCACTTCATCTTAGCAAAACCCTGCGATAGAAATAACTTCTTTAACTGCTGGTACCACTTTAGCAACATGACACAGCACCAGACCTTTAGTTTCATAAAAGTTATAACTTGATTGCGTCTTAACATCGAAGGAGCGTATTTGATATAAGTAATAAGTATTTGATATAAGTAATAAGTATTTGATATAAGTAATAAGTATTTGATATAAGTAATAATTTAAGTCTACAAAACGTTCAACTTCGAAATTCCTTGAAATGTATAAAACTTTGCAGCGCCAAACCGAAAGTAGCGAAGATTCCGAATCCCTTAAAGAGTAAAAAGTTTAAAATAATGTCGATCCTAAAAGAGTATATATAAAGTATAAAGTAATGTCGACCCTAAAGGAGAATATATAAAGTATAGCTATAAAATGATGTCAATCTTAAGGAGAATATATAAAGTATAGCTATAAAATGATGTCAATCTTAAGGAGAAATTAATATCAAATTGAAATAAATATAAAATACCAAATTTATATTTAATTATATAAAAAAAAGCTTACCGCAATTACTCCTAATGCAGGTTCCGAATATTTAATTGCATTAATAGACATTACTAATGATGATACCAACAGAAGAGAAGACCAGAAGCTGCAGGCAAGTGCATTCTAAACTCAGGAATAAAGAGGTTTTTTCTTAACTAAGTAAAAGCGGGTAAAAAATTGAACGACGTGTAAAATTGAACAACTTTTGTATTTTTAGTTTTTAAGAATTATCTTTTAAAGAGAAAAACATTTTTTTGTGTGTGTGTGTGTGTGTTTTTTTTGTTTTTTACATTATTGTATAGAATTTTCGCGATCATTTTAAATTTTATACAAATTCGTAAATTATTAACTTAATAAAATAAAGACTTAACTCTGTCAATAAAGAAAGATGTACACAATAGCAAACAAAAAAGCAAGGAATTAAACTGACGAGAAACTTAACGTATAAATAAAACACTTATTATTATGTAAAGCATCATTTATATATGACTTCCAAAGGCAACTTTATTGTTCAGGATAAAGAACGGTTATCATTTTTTACTGAATTAACAAAAGTTGAAATGCTTATATTTCTTAATATTACGATGATTTAAGATGATTAGCTTGATAGATTATCTATTAGATTTAAGATGATTAGCTTGATAGATTATCTATTTGATAGATGATCTATTTGATAAATTATCTATCTGATAGATGGTCTATATGATAGATCCTCTGATGAATGCGTTTATCTCAAAACACCAGCACTTTAAGTGATCTAGACTGCACATTTTTTTCTTTTGTCACAGAACTGATGTGCATTTAAACACGAAGGTTAGAATTTATCATGTAATAAGTCAAAAGAATCCGAGGGACCGCTGAAGTATGCTGCAAAAATTTAAATACATGAGTTTGAAATATAGAGGTGCAACTGTAGTTACACGGATGCATGATAATAATAATCTAAATTTTATGTATGAAGCTACTTAATTTATTTTATCGATAGTACATTCAGTTAAAATAATGGAAACAAATTATCATAAAAATGTTACATTAATTACCACTAATGGCCAACTTATTTTAACCATTTTTAAATGAAATCCAAGAAGAAAAAACACTATTAGTATGATTAACATAGCACAAGGAAGGACTGTCGTCATCAGAAAAAAAGTTGAGCTGCTGTGCGCTATATGCGAAGACGTTACGTGGCTTCTCCAACCGAGTGTTATACACCAAGACACAAATAAAAGGAGCTATAAGTAAAACAAATAAAAATTTGATGCACACTGCTGCTTTCAAAGACGATAACTAAAAACAAGAAGACGAAAAGGATGATGGGTACGATGTCTAACGTAATAAATTATAAACTTACAATATTAATTGCAATGACCAGCCCGACAGGTGTCTTCATCATAGTAGCAAATTCCCTTCTGACGTCAACAAACTTTTTAGGAATGTTTGAGTGAGTTTCAACTGCTCTGAAAAATATTACGTTTTTTCCAATTCAGTAAAAACACGATAAATATCTTTTAAAATAGACAAAGATATTAACTTTACTGATTGCTGTTATCATTTTGCACTTCATCGTTTTCATTCGACCAGTTATTTGTATCATTTTCATACGGGCGATAGCCACTCATTTTTTGATTCATTCCTTGCGGAACTGCTAAAAAAAAGTAAATAACATTTTAAAGATGTTTGAAATAATTGACTTCATAAAATTCTTTTCACCAAAAAATACTCAATTTGCTGAATACTTTGTTTCGCTTTCGTAAAAATACTTCTTGAGTATTTTTCAAAATAGGGTTCTTCAAAAACGTTTGGCTCTTAAATTTTATTGGATCAACTACATGGAAAACAGTTTTTTTCTAACATCATTATGTCAATTATTCATTCAAATCGTAAACGCAATGCGACGTCAGTCTTACATGAAGTATCAAAAACTTTTAACTAAAAGAATATTACGATTATTTTACGTATGTGCTTAACATTGCGAAACGTGCACTCACCAATTCATTTAAACAGTTGGATTTTCAGTGAGACGTTAATAGTAAAAAAAGAAAACGAATCCACGTTTGAAAAAGCTAATGAATTAATAAAAGTAAATCACTCACTGACATCTCTTGAAAGTTTAAACCCACTAGCTTTAAAAGCGTAAACCCAGTAGGTATTGCTAACTGAAAATTCTTATGTTTAATGCATATTTATAAATATTTCATGTTAAAGAAATTATTTAATTTAAAATTTTAGTATTTAAATAATAGTCGCATTTGTACACTTTTAAATATGAATGATTTGAGTTTCTTTCGCTGCATTCATAGTTCCCAGTTGCATGTTTGCCGGCTTCATTTTTTAATATAAACTTTCTCTTCTTTCATTTCTTTTTTATTATTATTATTTTTACTACATTTTTTTCAAAATAAATAACCAGCAGCGGCGGATTTAGAAATCATTTTTTGGGGTGACTAGAGTTCTTTACCAAACATGTTAAAAAACTTAAGGCAATTTATTATTATTTGGAATGTGTTTTACATTGGGATTACATGCATTAATATTTACATTATATTATCAAATGCAAATTTAAAAATAATCATTTTGTAAACGAAAAAAATTTATACTATAAAAATGAATGTCTGTCTGTTTGTTTGTTCTTTATGCAAATCTGCACATGTGCACCAAATTTTGTACTTGGAGACATTTTTACCCAGGAGAGGTTTAAGACCAAGTTCCGATTACCGCGGACTCAATGTTCAGGGTGCGTATGGCTGGAACCAAGTTTCAACCCCTCCAACCATTCCTTGACCCCAGTCCCGTAGGACCAGTTTTTGAATAACAAAAAGAAACCCTTAAGACAAAAAAACTTTCATATCTTCAAAACAATAAAATACATTTTATTAAATTAACACCCATAAAATGTCCCATTTTGTACCCGGCAACTTTGCGCCGGATATTCCTGATTGCATTGTATTTGCCGACCTATACACGATTTCTAAGGGATGATATAAAAAAGGATATTATGTTCGCTGCTACACAAGCTGATCAATCACTTATTCAGTATCGATGTTTTGCAAACGTACACCAGATTGGATAAGTAACTCATTCATGCAACTTCACAAATAATTCTCCATAAACTAAATACTGCGAGACTTTCGTTGTAGAGTACATGGACAATGTGTGTTGAAATTTATCTACCCCAACAGCACCGCTCCAAGGATCCGCCATTTGTAACCAGTTATATTACTGAAAAAAGTTGTAGAGGGCGCTATAGTTTATTTTATAAAAAAAAAAAAATGATGGGGTTTAGAAAGAAAACTTTTTCTTTCTAAAAAATTTCAAAATATTTTCCAAAAAATACTGAAAAATGATTAGTGAAATTTCTTTCAGTTATCAGTCAAAAGCTATTTCATAAGAATAGCTTGGACTCGATCATCTGTTCTGAATATCAAAACATCGACTTTGGAGTTCAGGCATCAAGTTTAAATTAACCGTATAGTTTTTCTATCCTCTGGCATAAGAATCAAGTCGTCGTCTTTTAGCAGTCTTAACGCATCATCAAATAAAGAGCGACTTATTTTCTAAAAAAACAAAAAGTAATGACCGGTGTAAATTTTTGATAAATACGTTTAATCGTATTTGTATCAAGTATATTTGATACTTACCGCCTCAGATTGCTCTCGGAACTCCTCGAAAAGTTTATAGTAACTTATAGTCGGAACTCTTCCTTTGGTTTTTAACAACTCTAACAAAGCTTTGGACGCATCAATTCGTCTTTTTCGGTCTGTGATGCTCAACCCAGTAGTGAGTATATTAATATCAATCATGCCAGTCTTTGGATCCATGGCAGACTGCTTTAAAGCTTCGCGGTGCAATCTGAGCAAAAACATTTTTATTTCATCATAAGTTTTTTGTGAGAGCTACTTTTTGTGACATTGCAACTATTTTTATTTTTACCATTATAGAGGTAAAAAGTTTTGTCAATAACTATAAAAACGTTAAAATTATGAAAATAAAAACTATGAAAGCTAAAAGTATGTACCTTTTCGCTTCCTCAACATCTACTACTTGGACAAACTTTGAAAACCTAAAAAAATTGACAAGCAAACAGATTTTTAAGGTAAAATTGTTTTTGTCACTATCAAGATTTGAAACTTATCATATATTCATTTATATAATATTACAATATATTATAATATATACAAACACATACACATAAATCTATATTCATAAATGCAATAACCAAAACACCTAGAAAGAAACACACCTCATTTTTGCATGCGCTTCAGCCATTCGTATTAAAGCCTCCAACTGTCGAGGATACGCAGAAATAGACCCTCGGCTTCCACCGGCCTTTCTCATATCTCAAAAAAATTAAAATTAAACTAAATAAAATCCAAGTTTAGAACAAAGCAAACAAAATTAAAAAAAAAAAACTTTACAGCTTTAAAGAATAATACGAAGTTAAATACAAACCAACATATGAGCTTATCAAGAGCTGTCCAGCTTCTTCGCTAAGCTTTGGCACAATATTATTTTTGGCATATGAAATATAATCTTTTAAAGTACTCATATCCTAAATGAAAAAATTCAACCTTTTATTATAGCATCTATCTCCATAAAAAATATCCAAATATATGTTATAAATAAGTAAATATAATATTTTCCATATATGTAAATTTAATCTTAAACATACAATAAAAAAATAAAAAATTGCTTACCACTGATTCTACATCAGCCTCTACTTCTGACATATGATAAAGTGAAACCAAGTGTGATGCTAACCTCCGATCAAAATGCTCATCTTGAGGGTCCAGCATTAAGAATATTAGATCAAATCTTGATTGAAAGAAGAAAGAATGTTAGTCACAAATTAAATCTATAAACTTTTGATTTTTATTGAAAAAATGTTCTCATGGTTTTATTGAATATATTTCATTTTATGTTTTAATGACCAGCTTTTTTAGCAGCAGTGATTAATATAAACCATTGATAAAACTTACACAAACCAATGGTGTCTTAAATATATTTAACTATCTTAATGACAAGACTAAAAGTTGTAATTGCCTAAAAATGTATAAATTCAAAAAGAATAATCAAAATACTTATCTGAGTATTAAAACAGACCTTGAAAGTAATGTGTGTGGCAATTGAATATTCTCAACAGTAGTAAGGCTGGGATCCCATTGTGATTTTTGTGGGTTTGCAGCTGCTAAAATGGAGGTGCGAGCATTTAACTGACAAATTATACCAGCTTTTGCAATTGAAAGTGTTTGCTGCTCCTAAAAAATTAATTGATTTAGAAAAGTAAAAAAAATTATCATACAGTTATATCTTTTTGTAAGAATTCCTATTGTGATTGTTAAAACTAAAATACTGCTAAAAAATTTAGCACACATTAGATTTAAGTTTCATTTTTCTTCTTTTAAGTGAATTTTTAGGTGGTAGACTTCATATACCTTTTCAATTTTTTTTATCTACAGTTAATTAAAACAAACCTTATATTGAACAAAAAAAAAAAAGAAAAAACATTGCATTATTTTAACCATCTTTTTTTAACTTAAACAGAGACCATGTTAATTAGAGAACTAAGAAGAATAAGATTTAGTGATGAATCCAACTTTACAGTTATTAACCAAAAGAACAGAGTGATTATCCGAAGACATAATGAGATGTTTTATAGTCGCTTCATTGTGCCGCGACAACATGGTGGTGGAGGTGTAGTAGACATATGGGGTTGCATCACTTATGACAGCCTAGGTCTCTGCTACTTATACAATGGTTGTATGGATCAACATAAATATATCGAAACACTTGAAAATCATTTAATCCTGACTAGAGATATCTTTTATAACAATGAGTCAGAGTGGCAGTTTCAACAAGACAACGCTCCTTCTCACAAGGAAAAAACAGTGACTATTTGGTTTCAAGAAAACAACATTAAGGTACTACAACATTAAGGTACTACAACATTAAGTGGCCGGCTAGATCACCTGACCTTAATCCAATCGAAAATGTATGGACTGTACTGGACCGTAAACTCACTAAAGCTCCCATAACATCAGCTGAACATCTTAGGGAAAGTTTGAAAGAGTAGTTTATCAACAGCTTATCAACTGATTATTGCCAAAAACTTTTTGATTCGATTAAAAGATGTGAGCTATGCATAAAGAACAAAGGTAGACATATCCCTTATTGATCTTGCTATTAAAGCAAACTTAAATCCAGGTGTGCGATAAACTTATGAGCAGCTTTTTTTTAACTTTTTTTTATATATTAACTTTGATTAAAGATATTTAGTGATAGACACTTGTTGTTTTTTTTTTGTTTTTTTTCTCTTAATGTAATTAAAAGTCAAATAAATGTTTCATTTTTTAAAAAACCTTGAATTTCTTTTTTTTTACTTTTATTTCATTTTTAAAGAAAAAAACGCAACTTAAATCTAATGTGTGCTAAATCTTTGAGCAGTATTGTATTTTATTTGTTCAGCATATATCATTAAAAGACTTCTATGAAAATTTTTTGAAAAAAAGAAGCTGTTAAGTGTAATAGACAACATAAGAGATAACTAAAATGTAATCTTCTATGCAGTTGTAATACTGTTACTGACATACTACTATACTATTGCAATAATTACTTTTCATCATTGTAACTATATCAGTAATCTCAGGATGGGAAACAGAGACTATCATTTATACACTAGAATTAAGGATTCTAAAAAAAAACAACCTACCATTACTTCATGTAGAACAGACCGAGTACTTTCAGACATTTTATCAAATTCATCAATGCAACAAATCCCATTGTCACTTAATACTAAAGCTCCACTTAAACCAAATTGAAAAAATGAAAGTTAATAAAAAAATGTATATTTTATTTAAAGGAGTAAAACTATTTAAAATAAAACTGCAGCTGTAAAAATGACTATCAATTAATTAATTAATGCAATTATAAAAATGACTTAACTGTACTTGCAATTATGACTTAATAAATCTGCAACTGTAAAAAAATGATAAAGTAGCATTTGAAGAAGGTAACTCACGTTTGTAAAACAAGTTGGTTTGTTTCTGGATCTCGTGTAACATATGCTGTCAGACCAACTGCTGAAGAACCTTTTCCAGATGTATATTGACCACGAGGGACAAGGTTGTGAACATACTAGTAAAAACAATTCATGTAAAATACAGTTTGTTGATTGCAAAATTAAATAAGCATTCATGCACAAAACAAAAAATTTGATACTTGCAACAGCTGTGATTTGCTTGTTCCAGGATCGCCGCACAAAAGAATATTTATCTCAGACCTGAAAAATAATTTCAAAACAAAACTTAACTATGTATCTATATCTAAATAAAAATGCAACTTACATATCTTAGTTGCAAAGTTAAAAAATTCAAGTACTTGAATAATACAGAAGCTGACAACCATCAAAAAACAAATCATATGAAATATAGCTGACAAAAAACATCATCAAAATATAGCATTAAAAAGCAAATCATATGAAAGAAATAGAGCCAGTTTGTAAAACTACCTAAACTTTCCACGGCCTGCATGAGTAAAGTCTTTTGCTGTACCTCCAAAGAGTTGCAATAAAATGCCTTTTTTAATGTCAATGTTTTCATAAATACTTGGGGCTATAAAAATAAGTAAAACTAAATGAGTCAAATATGTTACTATCTGACAAAACTCACTGAAACATTGAAATAAATACTTAAAAAATTAGAATTATACAATCACCTAATGCATGGGCAAGTCTCTCATAAATATCTGGCATCCTTGAAAGTTCATTTAAGTATTCAATTCTTTCATGAGTAAATGCTACTTGACTAAAAAAATGATGGTCAAACCACCTAACAACTGTTCTTACATACTATGCTCTTATATGTATTGTATAAGAGCATAGTTTTTAAGTTTTTAGAAGACTAGATAAGACTTATATTTAAGTCCTTTAAAGATTAGTTCTATTTGTACATTTTATTTTTACCAACTTCATTCACATCATGTGTAAGTTTGCTTTTAAAAGATGTTTTTCTATGCAAATTTATTGCATTTACTTTTAAAAAAATAATTACATTACCTGTCTGAGTCCCTTTCATAAAGTTTACGCTTGTCTGATTTTCGAAAATGAATAACATCGATGTATGTCTTGTATACTGCTTTCACATTTCTCATTCGTGGGTTCACACGAAGTGGAGTAGCACGGTATATTCCTGTTACTGTTACTCTAAAGTTCAAACTAACAATATTACTAGGATTAATGCATAACTTAATAAAGACTTTAAAATTAAACATCTAAAATTGCTTATGGGGATCTTTGGGATTGAAACTAAAAATATCTTCCAGATTTTAAACTCAAACTTTTACAACTTTAATAAACTGAAAACTCTGTGTTAATAAAAAAACTTATGCAAAACTCTTACATTTAATTTTGATTTAACTTATGAATTGAGTATAAACTAAACATAAATGAGTTTTAGTTAAGCTTAAACATGTATCACATGTACACTAACATAAATGCTTTTGCAGCATTAAATGTTACTGCATATCCTAATATGTATGTTGCACTGTTATTACAAAGAAGTTTATTAATTATTCAAGTGAACCATTTATTTCAAAATCATCTATAGCTAAGCCAAAAGCCAAAAAAAAAATTAAGCAAATGTAGTTCCTGATTTTACTTATGAAAACTTTTTGAAACTTTAAAGCAGATTAAAAAAAACTGTACATCACCTGTCACCTGCTTGAACAGTATCTACAAGGTCACTGTATGCATACATTATAACAGTATGAGGGGTTTGTCCAGCTGGCATGTCATCTGGAGATTCTTGCATTTTAACCATTTGTTTATCAGTGAAACGTGAGCGATTATGTATAAGACCCATTCCTTGTTGAGTGTTACAGTTTGAGCAAGAAGCTGGTTCAACAATAGTACCTCTATCAATCTCCACCGTTTGAGACATGTGACAAACATGACACTTGAAGAACGCTACCAATTTGTTTAATAGCAATATTGAAAAAAAAAAAAAGTAAAAGCACAGCATACAACTTTGAGAATTAAATTTGTTAAAAGTTTAATCAAATAAATAAGCAATAACTTTTATGTTTTGATGGTTTGAATACTTTGCTCCTTTTTTTTTCTAGCAGATTTATTAACTTTAATTGTGATAAAATAACACTTTCATTGCTTTACCATTGAAAATCCAATAAAAATATTATACATATGAAATTGTAAACTAGTTGATTTTTTAAACGAAATGCTGCTCATGTAATAGTTATTTTTTATTACCACAAAAAACTATTTTTCAGTTGCTAATTTAAATGCAAATGAACTAAAGAAAATTTCACTGATTTTCAAGAGGCACTTTCAATATGCATATTATTTATCTTTTTTATATAACAATATACATCTAAATAATCTTTGCTATTTAATAAAATTACTCTTTTAACTCACCTTCACTCATCTCAGGAATAATACTGGATGTTCGTATAATCATTCCACTTATAGTAATCATTTGGTCAATATCTATATATTACAAACTTATTTTGAGAATAAATTTGAAAAACAACATCATCAAAGAAATGTTAATGTCAATTAACTGATTTAAATTAAGCTATAGATTTACCCACAAAAAAATACCTTCTGGGTTTAATGAGCGCATGTTCATAGTTTTGTCAACATTGAATGTCCGAACCTAAAATAAATATAGCTGATCATTAAACAAACTTCCTTCTAAAAGTAAAAAAAAACCTAAATATAAAAAAAAACAGTTAACACCTGTATCTGGTGATTAAGACCAGTGTCCGGAAATTTCTCTTCAAACAACTCATTTACAGCTATGTCAAAAGTGGGAATCACTTCTTGTGGATAACATATCAACTGCCTGTATAAATCGCTGTTGTAATTTTTTAAGTGTTTACAATCAATATTTAAAAAGGCATTCTCTGTGATGCTGATCTAAGAACAACCAATTAGATTATTAGGAAAACACAAAATAATCTCTGCTCTGCTAAATTTTTCTCATTGAAAATAAGAAAAGAAAAAAAGTTAATGATTTATTCCAAAAAATTTCCCAACTTTTCAATAAGAATGACATAAACAGTCTTTGAGCAGAAAATACTTTATTGCTTACTTCTTCCAGTTTTTGCATATACAGTGGCTTATCTTGCTCGTATTCATTATTTTCATCAAAATCATTGTCAATGTAAGTGAGGACAAACTGACGAAATCTTTCTTTTGTTTCTGTTACAACAACATCAGTTCCCCAAATGACCAGTTTTGGTTCACTTTGAATTTCACTTGAAAGACCAGGATCATTTGTATCAGACTATAGTAAAATAACTTGAGAATCAAGTATTTGTAGTTTTATTATTAGCTAAATTAACACAAATGTAATTTACAAATATTTTAGCTTCTTTTTCAGTATTCTAAACTACCTGTTCACTTGCTCCAACATTTACTTGCCTATAAGTTCTGTTGCTTCTTACATCACTTCTTAGGCGTGCTGGTGTTCCTCTCCTACAATTTAAAATAAAATTTAAAAGGAGGTAGATAGTCAGTGTAAAGCCAATGTAAAAAGAATAACCTATAATATTACTTATAAAAGTTTGCAGACAAGTTCTACATACATACATACATACATACATACATACATACATACATACATACATACATACATACATACATACATACATACATACATACATACATACATACATACATACATACATATATATATATAAAAGCTAGATCAAACAATATTATAAAGCTTAAATAATGGATTTTAACTTTATTATAAGAAATGATTTACATTTTAAAATGAAATGTAAATCATATGTGTATAATATAGTATATCTGTTTCAAAAATTTTGAACAAGTGTTTAAAAAAAAATCCATCAAACACCTTGAAGAGGAAACATGGTGCTTAGTTGATTATTTTTATTTTTTTTACTTTTTTTTTCATTTTACTGTAATTATATGTTAATTAAAGTCCTAAAAAGCTTATTTAATCTATTTTCTAGTTTATTCTAAAAGAATATAAACTTGTTTGCTTTATTTTTTATCCTATCATAAATTGTTTTTTAAGATCTATAATGTTCTTTTTGCATAATGATTTATTCTCTATCAACGGCTAAATCAATTAAAAAGTATGACTACTAAAAAACTTGTCAGAGGGAAAATCTACTTAAACTAATTTTAGTGAAGAAACAATCCAAAGAAACAAAACAAAACAAAAAACGGAAGAAAAGAGTAACAATCAATAAGAGAAGATAAATTATCTTAAAGAACTAAAAAAAAACAGGAAATTGTCTTGCAACTTCAGTCCAGTTAACTTTCATACTTCAGTCCAGTTAACTTTCATACTTCACATCTTAAAGACATAAAAAATAGTATTGCTAGCATCACTAATTCTATTTTCTTATTTAACTATATTTAACAACTATTCAGTTGGCAATAATGTACTAACTCTTTATTTGACATACAGAGTAACAGGAATAGTCTTTAGTTTTTCTGTAGTATAGCATCAACATGAATATTACAAGAAATTCACTGAACTGTGTTTGGAAATAATGACAAACCAAGATAATATAACTTTTATCAGTCAGGTGAATATCAGAATTAAAAAAAAATTCTATGCAATTAAAGTTATTTATATCTACTTGTCACATTTTTTTTTTAAATAAAAAAACCATGTAAATTTACTTGTTTCATTTATTTATTAAGTTTTGATTATTTTCTATAAAATACATCTAACCTTTGGCAAATATATTGTATAACTACTGTTTTAATCAATATGACATCTGTGATGAGCCAACTTGGGGTTTTCAGAAAGCATTAAAAAGATACTTGAAGGGTCAGCCCAATCTCCAGATTATAATCAAATTGAATGCATGTGGGCATTCAATTTGATTCAGAAAAATTCAATAAAAAAAAATTAGCAACTAGAATGACTTATCCCTATCATTGAAAGAGAATGGAATAATATGCTAATTGAAGTTACCAAAAAAATAGTCAGTTCTGTACACAGAAACTGCAGGCAGTCAAGAAATAATTATATTTTTTTGCATCAGATTGGTTTACCTAAATTTCATAACGATTACAACAGAGATTGTGCACTATATTTGACAAGAAAAAATTTTTGTGGCTGTTTCAGCCACATAAAAGAAAACTTTTCTACTGTCTTTTTTATGTATACTGCACAGTCTTGTAAAAGAAAACAGTATTAAAACCAGACAGATGTTTTTTTTTTACACTTTTATCTTTTTTTTTTCAACTTTTGTGTGATTGAGGGACAAATTTTAACTTTAATTACTCAATGTTACATAAAAAGATTAGAATTAAAAGTTTAATAAATATTTTTTTCTTTATGTTTATTTTAGAGTATAAACCAATTGTGAAAGACTCAGCACCACAGTGGTATGTAAATTAACCTGTGAGTTGAATACTTGATATTTTTTGTTTAATTTCACCAAACCAATTATGTATGAATAAGGTAACTTAAAAATGTATATAAACACATTTTTAAATCATCTTGTTAATTAAACTTTGTTTATAGATGAATTTTTAACTGTTGATAAATAAACAAGACAATAGAGTAACATTGTTAACTTAAGTTAAAACTATATAACTTACGGTGTGCCTCTAACACTTCCCATTTGGGAAGAAGGAGTTCCATAATTCAATGGTGAACTTTGTGGCTCAACTTCACTTGTATTTAACAGACCTGTCCGACTGTTCATTGAAGTATCAAGCATACCATGGTCTTGTTGTGGAGTTCTAGGAGACACTGGTATTTCTAAAAGAGGTGAACTTGGCATTTCTTTGTCTATACGCCTACGCTGGAATGGTGGTTGTAAAGAGGCATCATCTGATAAAGGTTGCAAATCTGAGGATTGATGTGTAAAACGATGTGTTGATCTATCAGAGTGTTCTGATTCTATATTTTAAAATGAAACAATTGTAGTAAAAGTTAATATAAAAAGTAATAATATGGATTTTAAATTACAATGCTTTTTATTAAAACTTTGATAAGCATAGAAAAAAACTTACTCTTTAAAGCAGATTTTTTAAATCCTTTATAACTTTAAATTATAGGTCTGAAATAAATTTAGATGTCTAATTTTTGATTTAAATATTTGAATCTAGGCTAATTCTAAGTAGTTCTTATAAAAATAAAAATAGCTCTTTTTTTTAAAGTGCTATAAATAATATCACTTTAAAAGAAAATAACATTTTCAGTAGCTTAGTAAATTATTTTTAACAATCTGAAAGCTTTTATAGCACATTTTTTACAAGGTAAAAGTTTTAAATCTAGGAAAAGTCACTAAAAATATAAGTACTTGCATAACCGGAATTAGGGATAAGCACGTAAGGGACACTATTTGATAGAAAACCGTTAGAGAGAAAAAATCTTAATAAAAAAATGAATATCAATTGAATTACATATATATATATATATATATATATATATATATATATATATATATATATATATATATATATATATATATATATATATATATATATATATATATATATATATATATATATATATATATATATATATATACAGTTGTTCTATCTGGTTATTTTTTTACATAGTTATTTATTACTTAGAAACTTTTAGGTAAAAATTATATCTTACGCGGAGTTGCACTTTTAGTACGTTTTTTGTTTTGCTTT
This sequence comes from Hydra viridissima, assembly GCF_058129835.1. Taxonomy (NCBI): domain Eukaryota; kingdom Metazoa; phylum Cnidaria; class Hydrozoa; order Anthoathecata; family Hydridae; genus Hydra; species Hydra viridissima. The sequence goes on along the minus strand of NW_028324311.1, from coordinate 7,262,921 downwards.
GGGGTAGTTGGTGCCATTTCAAACCCAGAGCATAGTAAAGATTCTGAGTATTATGTTTCAGGTAGGTAATATCTGCTTATGTGATAAAGTTTATTTGATTATTCTGTCGCATATTTCGCGCGAAATATTTTTTGACTTCTTTATTCAATAAGTTAGCTTAAAAAATCTTAAGTGCCCGAGACTAAGCGTTCATAAGATTTTTTTTAGCAATAGGAATCTTAACAAAATCGATTTAAACACCTGCAATAATCCGATGTTATTTTAGGATCATATAACACATTTTCCATAAATTTGATATCTAATCCATGAATCACTATTTACCGTTATCCTTAATTTTAGATTATGCATCCTATAAGGATGGTTTTTTATTTAATAATCTCATCACCAACTTCTAATATTTTAATCATCTAATATTTTAGAAACGATTACAGAATTTTTAAAAAGAACTGTAGATGTGTTTTCATTATTACTTGTATCTGCACCGCCAGATTTTGATTTATGTAGTGATGCAATCTCATTTTGTTCTTCTAAGGTGACCACATAAAGAAAAATCTGAGTTTACCTTGTGACAGCGAAGGATAGTTGCACCCTTTCCATCTACCAAAATGATTTCTAGGTTGTGTTTGCTCTCAACTGCATACTGCAATTTTACTGCTCTGTAGTAGAAAAAGACGCAGGTTTATAGCGCCCCACATTATGAAGAAAATATGTAAAAGATAAGCATTGAGTTTGGTTTTTCGATTTTTTTACGATTATTAACGATTATCATCAATCATCATGAAGAGACCTTTAAAAGTAATACTTATCTTAGAGTCTTCAGAGAAAACACAAGATTGATGATTTTTTAGTTCATTTTGCAGTCTCGAAGCTTCTTGACTAATTGTTTCTTTGTTTTCATTAGGTAACCTTTAGGGCGACAAGAATTTGCACTGTTTGGGAAACAATTTTTGTAAACAACAGTGTCTGGACAATTTTTCAATATTATTTACAATCTTATTTTCAATATTATTTGGAATGGTAAAAGTTGACTCAAAAGAATGGATTTTACTTCAGGCACTTTTCCAGATTCCGTCCGTTTGTATGAAAGCCTTATATAAACCTGCTTCATCAAATTCAAAGTTGAAGTAAAATAATAACTTTATATTTATTTACACATGAGTTGAAATTAATCACAGGATTATGATCAAGAATGCGCTTTACAATGTGGTTAAGAAAATTATGCCAAGGAAACATTTATTTTTTTAATTAAAAACATAAATAACAGGCTTTGATTTTTAAAATTCATCAAATACATGCATATCCTCAAATATCAAAGTAGTCGGCTACAGGTCTTCCGCCATTCAGGAAGAAATAATCATTTTTACTCAAAATTCGTGCATTTTTGCAATTACAAACTCCATTTTCTTGAAAAGTCAGTGAAAAATGATTAGGGCTTCTAGAAATATTCGAAATGCAATATTTATTTATATTACGTTTTAGGTAAAAACTAGAAATTTTTCATATGGAGATTGAAATTGACAGAACTGCTTTATTGATCTATGATCGATGGTATCGATGGTATAGATATTTAAGAGTTCTCATGTGATCGCTTTAATAAGCAATACTTCAAATTGAAATAGGATTGCTGTTGGTGGATTTCCGAAAAAATTCCAAAAGCTCTAGAAAGAACCTGCTGCAAGTTTGTTTATTTTTAATTTGCAGCAACCCACAATTACATGAAATAGTGGTTTGTATACAACAACAATGACAAATTTCCGGACAAACTTTGCTGTCACCAAACTATGCCGCCACCAAACCATTCTTTAGATAACTCCATTAACCAGACACCTCTTCAACAGCCGGAAGCTTTTCAACAAACGGATCTTAGTGAGTAGCGAAAGTTAAAGCTCTGATTTTTTTGTCATATAGTAAAAATTGTTCACCACCCAGTTTTTGTTAGCCAAATGCTAGTATTACAGGAATAGCTATCCTGTTATTGGGATTAGCTGATCTTTTATCTTTTCTTCATTGAAATCTGATTATTATTTGCACAATTCTGGATACACAATGGTCAATTTCAGCTAATACTTTTTGCGGTAACGTCATTCATGGAGAAGGAAGGTGGGTGAATGTGCTCATTTTCTTCTTCAACTACTTGATTTCTAAAATTAACTTTTAGTTTTATCTGAAACTTTCCTTTTTTATTCAATTTTTTATTATTTGCAAGTAGGGTGAACGCATTAGTATTTACCATGCAATCATGGTTGACCAATTCAAATTTATCCATTAGAAATGAACAGAAACAATAAAATAAACCACTTGACTTTTCAATGAGGGGCGATTTATTTTTTGAATTGCTTTTCATTAAAATACTTTTAATGTTGGTAATTACACAAAATAACTTTTTTGCACATTTTTCATCAATTCTTTCAACAAAACTTTTAATATTTAAAGAGCTCCTATCTAAGGAACATATGTACAAAGATCGTCATATTATACCACCGTATTAGCTAGTCCGTTTTGAATAAGATCATGCAGTATTGCCATAAAGCATAGACTTTTCTCCCTTTCTCTCTCTCATTGCTACATGATTTTATTTTCTGATAATGAAAGCATCTAAAATTTGTTTAAGATTTCGAAGTTAAGTTGGGCCCGAAGGCAATATTTGCAGATTTGCTAATATTGCCCTAAGGCGATGGTTTCAAAAAAAATTTTGTCACGACTTTTGAGAACAATAGGCAATCTAAACTTTCAGCGTACACTTTTTATTTGTTCAAAATTGTATATTTAGAACAAAGTTTTTTATTTGAGCTTTCTTTTTTTATTTTAAATTAAAAATGACTGCCGGATTTATTTCTTAAGTTAAAAACAGAATAAACATTTTTTAAATTTATTCTCAATGCAGTTTTTATAAGAGATAAAAAAAAAACAAAAAAAAAACAAATATACTCATAAAGCAAAAAAAACATCACAGCATCAATAAATATATGGTAAATATATAAAGATGATAGCTTAAAGTTCAAACTGAAATAATGCTGCTTTATTTTCATTTTTCAACCTTTAAGAAAATCGTTAGGTACTCAAACTGCTAGCATTACGAAATTCGTCTATAGGACAATCAGTTGTACAACAAGATTCATTTTAGAAGTATATTTCTTTTTAGGATTGCTCTAAAATCCCAAAGAATCTTCACGTCACACTTTTTCACTTCATTAGACTCTACTGCGTGTTTCCTTTTCTTTTAAATAACTCTCATAATCTTTTGTAGATGCAACCTTAACATAAATTATCAATGGTTAGTTTTAGTTTGTAGCAATCATAAAATTGGCAAAATAAACCATGTCAACAGTTAATAAACTATATAGCAAACTTAAATATTCAGATCAATTTTAGTATTTTGCTCATTTATTTTCAAAATAAAGCACTTCACATAAAAAAAGTTTTTATCTTGGTTTATTTGATAGAATCTCTCCTCAAGCTTTTTTATATTTACAGATTTGTTAGTTTGCCCTAATTCCTAATATGTAAAATATGTACATTTTATATATGTGAAATATCTCATTAAATATTGTTTATAATTTCTCTTTTTTAAGTGCATATTAATGCATTTTGTTGATATATTACTTCCCCTCTCAATTAATTGTACAAAAAATACAGAAAATTGTAAAAATACACATTAAAAAAAAGTAATGATAGAGTTACCTCATTTAACCTTTCTTTAAAATAAAAATAACAGAGAGCAAGCAAACTAATACCATCAATATAACCCACAATCTATAAGATTAAAAAAGATGTTTTGAAAAAATCACATAATTGCCTGCTTTATACATGGCTGGATATGTTGCATAAATAGGCCAGAAATAGGAAGGCCAGTTCTTTAGTATTTTAACTTTCTGTGTTTTAAAACGTAAAATAGTTTTAACAGTAACGCTTAACGTTTCCTAAGTTTTTCAAAGTTTAAAGTTTATTAAGTATTCCTTATTTAAAATTTTTTAGGTCAACTCATCTGTGTTTTGAAATATTAAATATCAAATTAGTAATTAAATTATCAAATATTAAAATTAGTAAAACCATATTTCACAGTTCATTTCAAATATATAATTTTTAACATTTAAAATGTAAAGATGCATTTATAAAATAGCATTTGGAGCTGAGATGATAACGATATTGAAATTATAAACAAATTTGTAGTTAAAACAATTTATTTGTATAAACAGTGTATGTGTGTGTGTGTGTGTGTGTGTGTGTTTATATATATATATATATATATATTCACTACCTTTAATTTTTTCTTTATTTTTCTCTTTGTCTCCAATTGAAAGATAATACAGTATCTTTGTGCTTACTGCCACTTACAACCTTTTGCTCATTATTATAAAAAATATTTATTACTGTTCGATTGACAAGAGAAAGCCCCCACTCAAAATGACTATCACAAAGAAATTTTTGATTCAAACTATATTCATATAAATTTTTTTCACTAACTTTTCTGATGTTAAGAGTTTCCAACGTAAGTACACTTTGTTTCACTGTATCAAGCAAACCAACTAACAACATGACTTGCAATTAACTTTAAGAGAGTTAAGAGACGCCCTCTGGATAGTAGGTCAATGTATTCTGTATTTATTTCAAATTTTAAGTAACTTTCTGCATTTACATCCAGCAACAAAAATAGTAACCTCTCTACTATCTTCATCCAACTCACATTCCTGAATTTCATTACTAAAAAGTTCTGAAATTGAATTTAGATTCACATCTGAATGAAAAGGTTTTAAATCCAGTTTCTAAAAGTCAAAATTCTCTTTTAATAACAATCTCATTTGCAAAATTCTACCACTAAGGTAAAACCTACCACTACGGTATTCACAAGATTGCTGCAGATACATTTCATCAAAAAGAATAACACAATGATTGCTTATTTTGTCCTCATTTAACAATAACTTTAACGATTTTATTGAATCAATTCCACCTGATACTAACTTCTTTAATAGTGACTTTGACAGAAAAGGAGGTTGTTCCAAAAGATGTGAATGAGCCTGAGATGATGAATATCTTTGCATTAGTGCAAAATGTAACACTTTTGAAGAATATGGAGGATAACCATTAGATTTAAAAAAAGATTAGTTTTGAAAGTTCATTAACTAAGTAATAGGAATTTCTGTCAAGGTTGTGCATGATACCAAATTATTTAAAATAGATAAACTTGTGATTTTACAATTGTTGATAGTTTTAAACCAATGAGGAAGTGGAAGCAGACAACTTTTATAATTTAGTTTTACATGCAAGTTGTTATCAACACTTATTGATTTGATAAAAGGAGTGGAGTCTACAAAAAAAACAAACAATAATATAAAACAAAACTTTCATATCTTTGAAAACTAAATCCACTTGGAGAGCTAGATTCATGAAACATATCAATGTTTTTTGTTTCATCCATTTCTTGAAATGAATGAATTTCATCTGGTATAGTAGAATCTCACTTAGTTGGTGGTTTACAAAAGTTAGAAACTTTAGGCATTACAGAAGATGGAATACAAGTTTCTTTAGAATAAATGGATGGAACAGGTTTTAACTCATGTTGTAAAGTAACTCATTTTCCATATTTTAAATACCTTGCTTCAAAATGATCCACGCATATAACTTTATGTTTTCTTGGTTTCCAATCCTTTCTGTTACAAATTAAATCCATTTCTCTTCTAAATTTGTACCTTTGGGGAAATTAAGAACAGCTTTAGTTACAAAAAGAGAACTAATTCACTTTTTTTTAATTTATAGCCAGTTCAACAATTAACCACTGAACATTTATTTATTATAGTTCTCACAAATAATTTGGCAACTTAATCAACACAATATCCCTGGCAAAAAAAACACTGAAAATTGGCCTTCTAATTTTTGGTCTATTTTTGCAACATATCCAGCTGTGTATAAAAGAGGATCCCATTTTGTAAAAATAAGTGTCTGTATTTATGTATTTTAACCTTACCACACAATAAATTGCCTGAATGCAGTCATCCTTACAATCATTTGCTTCTGCTATTGCTATTACCAAAACTGATGAAGCCATAAAAATAAATAGTGCAAATACAATGTGAACAAATGGCGTCTAAAAAAAAACATCACCCTTCTTAGAATGATGATGATCAAAATGGTTATGCTAATGATCAGAAAGATTATCATTATGGTATTTATAATGTTTAATAAGAGGATGAGGCTGATGATAATCATAATCATGATGAGCATGTTGATCATGACAATTATGATCATCATAATATTAAGCTCACCATAATATTCTTACTCGTGCAATCAATCTGAAAACCCAATATCTTCATCATACAAATGACCACTCCAAAAATCAGCGGAATTAATGTTGCAATCAAAAGTAAGTCAATCTTATAGCCAATTTCCAATGATGAGGTAGGATTCATTTTCCAAGAAAGAAGCACAAGCGCTGACGCAAAAAATAAAATCTGGATAAGAAAAAAGATTGTAGTTATGTAGGAACTTATGAAGTAGTCAATAGATAAATATATATTCAAGTTGTAGTATTCTTTATCATGGACCTGTAAACTAGTTAATAATATTTAAATGTTACTTTAAACTTTCAAAACATACATAAAACACTTCTCAAAGAAACAGTTTTTATAAGCTATTGTTAATATATAATGGTTTCTATATAACAATAATAATAATAATAATAATAATAATAATAATAATAATAATAATAATAATAATAATAATAATAATAATAATAATAATAATAATAATAATAATAATAATAATAATAATAATAATAATAATAATAATAATAATAATAATAATAATAATAATAATAATAATAATAATAATAATAATAATAATAATAATAATAATAATAATAATAATAATAATAATAATAATAATAATAATAATAATAATAATAATAATAATAATAATAATAATAATAATAATAATAATAATAATAATAATAATAATAATAATAATAATAATAATAATAATAATAATAATAATAATAATAATAATAATAATAATAATAATAATAATAATAATAATAATAATAATAATAATAATAATAATAACAATAACAATAATAATAATAATAATAATAATAATAATAATAATAATAATAATAATAATAATAATAATAATAATAATAATAATAATAATAATAATAATAACAACAATAATGATAACAATGATAATAACAATAACAATAACAATAAAATAATAGTAATAATAATAAAAATGATAATAGTAATAACAATAACAATAATAATATAACAACAACAACAACAATAATGTGTGTGTGTGTGTGTGTGTGTGTGTGTGTGTGTGTGTGTGTGTGTGTGTGTGTGTGTGTGTGTGTGTGTGTGTGTGTGTGTGTGTGTGTGTGTGTGTGTGTAGGGGAAGCATTGGTGAATTTCAATAGGAAATTATAAAACAAAAAAAAATTCAGAAAAAATTGGAAACAAATATTTTCAGCTATTTTTAATAAAGATAATAAATAACAAACAATACTATATTTTCCTAATTTTCAACGCCCTGCACCTTTGGGATATAGATGGATTGTTTCTGGAGTTAATGAACATATTGATGTTACTGCTAGTGTATTGTCATGTTCATCAGATTGTAATGTTTCTCCTCTATTTTGTAACAGCTATAGAGGGTTTTTCTGCAACCATTTTTTTGAATCAGGGCAATCTGTTACATATGCAGACTCAAAATCATTTTCAAATTGACCTACAGAGTGGCAAGTTACCAGTGTTAATAAATGCTGATATATTTTTTAATGAAAATGTTCCTAAATTTGTGTTAAATAAAGCAGTCAAACTCTAAATGATTATAGTTTTACTAGAATTATATATGGATATAGCTTTACTAGAATTACTTAGCATGTAATCATTAAACAACTAATTTCCCTTTAAATGGCCCATATAATCCTGCATCAAGAGGTTGTAGTTAATGTGTGAAGTGCAGTGGTATGTTACAAACACAATCCCATTCTCTCTACAAAATATAGTCTCTTCAAGAGTAATATGGGACTCATGATTGTCTAATCAAATTAATATAGGATCATCTTTTGCACAGTTAATGTGATTCTTTATATGCTTCTAAACTGAAGCAAACTCCATTCATCCAACCAAAAGGGTTTGCTAATCCTAAGCTAACCCCTGGTGCACCATTTCAAAATTCTTTTTAAATAAACTTGAGGAAATATAAAAACTAGTGGGATTGTATTGCCAGTAGTTCCAACTTTGGTACAAAATATGATCATTTCTCCTCATTCTGCAGATGCAGCTTTTACTACCTGCTTTATTCCCTTAGGAGCAACTAAACAAGGAGTTTACATTACAATTGATACTCAGATTTTATCTATATTAAAAATGCAATTGAGTGGAATTTTAAATTTTTGCAATGCTTTTTCATAATTAAGAAAAAATTCAGATAATTTACCTGATTGAAGCTTGCTCCAACCAAGATTTGCCAATTTTAATGCCAAGACTCAAAATTTAATTATAGGAAAAAACTTGTTGTACAAGTAAGACCATACTGGATTTCACTACTTTTGACTAAATATGCAACTAAAAATTCTTCTTATTGAATTTTAAATATTTGGCAGTTTTGGGTATTTAGAACTAAATGAAGACTCCTTACCTATCTCTTCTAACTTCGAGGAATCTTTTTATTTTTTAAGTGTGTTATATAAAGTCATAACAGGTATGTTACTAATTTTAGCATCTCTGATTTTATTACCATATTAACTGCAACATACACTTTCTCCTTTGTAACATAAATCTTGTTGTTTTTCAAATGGCATTTTTCTGAAAACACATAACCTATTTAAGTAACTTGTATTTAAACAATTATATTTAAAGTGCATTGGTGCGTCGTATATCAAAGCAGCAGAAAAAACATTTGAGAACCATACCACAATGTACCAAGTATTTATGTAATCTACAGAACAGATGCTAAAAATTATGTAGCAATGCTTCCCGATTTCAATATCATTCCTTTATGAGTAAGTGCTACAAACTGAAATATTTTTTTATGTAATAAAAAACTTTTCTTTTTTTGACTTTTTTTTTTTTTGATTTTTAGGTTTAAACTTAAGTTTGAACAAATTAGAACATTAATAAAAACACTCAAAACAGTTGCGTATTCACCATACACAGTAAAATGTGAAAAAAATTAGCTTAGCGGCAAAATAAAAAAAAGGTAAGTTTACAGGTAACAAATGTTTAAAACCTTACTATATTTTTTGGAAGAAGTAATTATAAACAACATTTGGTATCTGTATTTAAAATGGTTGAATATTTGGCTACGTACTAATGCTAACTCTCTACTAATGCTCCCCCCAATATATATATATATATATATATATATATATATATATATATATATATATATATATATATTTCTTAATCATTAATTAAAACAAAAAAATTAGAAAGTTATGGTTAATTGTCATATCATTTACCACGTTTAAACCAATCGCATATTGAGAAGATTGAAAGGTTTTTAGAATGGTCTGTTCATTATTTTTTGATTTGGGACGCATAATGTTGTTGGTTATACCCGTTTGCTGCGTTATCTACAAAAGAATTTTTTTTAAAAAGGAATTTCTTTTTAAAATATACCAAAGCGTTACAAACTACGAAAACTGCAATTATTTTCTATCATGTAAATATAAAAACATTAAAAATTTTTCGTACACTCAAATTAAAACTCTTGCTAATTACCATATAAAAACTTCTCCTTCAGCTTTGAAGGAAGAACTACCAGAAGAGTTACGCTTTTTAATTATTATAATTTAGAAAAATTCTGAATTCAGGCGACTAACTTAATCGCAAATGAGCGTTACAAAGACTGCGCGAAAATAAAGTTAACTTATTTTTTCTATCTAGTGAAAATTCCGTTCTGTTTTTTTATTAAATAGTGTTTTATTTAACAAAAAGTTTAAAAAAAACAGAATAGCAAATAAAGATAAATTCAATAAAAAAAATGAAGAAAAGCAAATAAGTTCTGTTTGCTAAAAGTATTATAAAATCTAAAACTAAATCTAAAAATATATTTTCATCATAATTTTAATACGAACAAACAGCAGCAAAGTTTTGCTGAGTTAATTCAATAATTAAGAAAAATAATTTTTTCGCTTTTTCAATAAGTGAATATAGGCGCAAAATATAATAAACGCGTACTACTGTCATATGACTTTGATTGGATTTCATCATTTTATAAACGACTTTTTGTGATCATAGAAGCCATATGCCTCTGTAGATAAGTCGTTATATCATACCCATTCTTATGTTTTGCATTTTGAAAGATAAATTTTTTCGAAAGTTATATAAATTAAAGACCGATATCAATTTTTACATAAAGTGAAGACCGGTATCGTTTATTGATTTCTTTTTAAGAATAAACTAAGCTAAGCATAAATTATTAAAACCATAAATTATGCAACAGCTAACAAGATTTAAATATATCGAACAGAAAATTTCAGCTGATTATTAACCGATTGCTTTTATGAGCGTAATATCTTAACATGATGGATAATATTTGCAGTTATTTTTTTACAAAGGCATATATATTAAATAACTTTCGTTGATTAAACACTACAGTTTGCTTATCTTAGTTCAGTAGGGGATTATAAAGAGAGTATAAGGATTGGAAAGTGATAATCAAACATCATCAATCAACACGTAAGTCTCAAAGACGTCGTCGATGTTGGCGATAAAGATAGTGAAATTTAAGTCATTTTAGAAATTTGCTGTAAAGATTTGAAAATAATGAATTGTATACAAATGTAAAGATATATAATTTTTTTTTTTTTTTTTTTTTGTATGGTTAATTTCATTAAACGATTTAATTTGTAAAATTATTTTCTTTTCTTTTAAAACAATAACTTAACAATGTTAAGTTATTCGTTTTCATTTAACAATCGGTAAAATTATTCATTTTCATGAAAACAATTGGTAAAATTTTAATTTTTAAAAAATCTGGCAAATTTCTGGTTAAAAATAAGCATTTCGGAAAAATAATTCCACTAGAAAAAATGGCTCTTGTGTCAATATAAACTAATACCACATTCAATATCTGTTTCTAATGTCTCTCTTTAAACACCCGCCCAAGGTTCTTTTTATTCACACTGTTATTGGACTGTTAAAAAAGTTCGCTTTAAAGATTTAAAAATTATTCGTTACCTTTTTTTTTTTTAGTTTGATCATAAAAATATTGAAAATAAAGTTTTAAAATGTTGTAAATAAGGGCATTCTTATTCAAAGCAACTTTTTTCCCCTCGTCATATAAAAGGATTAAGCCTCGTAGGTTTGGTTGGAAAACTGCATGATGAGCTTAGCATTTTTACACTGTTATTTTAATTTAATACTTTATGAGCAAGCACAAACAGCTAAACAACATTGTATACAAATCAAAAATATTAAGAAATTCAAATAATTAAGCAGAAAGCAAGTGTGCATGTCTTCTAATATATATAAGCAATAATGATTAATTTAAAAGTTTCAAATGAGTTTAGTGATTAAAATATTAAGTTTGTATAGTTAATAAACTAAAATAGTACAAATACAGTAGTTCTTCCACGCTATCAGGGCACTTCCATGGTATAAGGAACTTTAATGTAGTTTTTACAACTAAGCAAGCAAATAAAGTTGTTGGTTAGCAACGCTTGGGTATAAAATGGTGTTTAAAATAAAATTCTCAGAAAAAATTTCTTTTGTACTTAAAAGTATTAGATTTTTACTTTCAAAAAATTTATTCCCCTCAAAAAAATGTGAAGCATATCCTTTCTATCCTCCCACCACCCCCACCACCTCCACCCCACACACACACACTCACATTCATAATAAGTCATACCAAATATAATTCAATAAAACACCAATTCACAAAAGATGAACACTAAAATATTTGCACTGGAGAAATCATAAGATACTATGGTCCCCACAGTATACATACATACATTCATACATACATACATACATACATACATACATACATACATACATACATACATACATACATACATACATACATACATACATACATACATACATACATACATACATACATACATACATACATACATAGAATTAAAAAGAGATTTGCTGATTGAGTAACTAATAAACTTGATATGAATAAAAATTTTCATTTTTAACCCTTTAGCGCCCGTGTAGCAGATCTGCTACATAACTTCAGAAACCTTTTATGGCCATCCTGTCAACACAGTGATCTCAAAAACACCTTTTGTAGCATATTTACAACATATTTTTGTTGATCTGATTTAGCTAGGTTAATATAATTAGATAATCAAGACTTAAAAACACATCAAAATTGTCTTTTTAAAAATCGGATGATTGCTGTCAGACAAGGTATTTTCAAAGAGAGTTTTTTCCTGTTTTTTTACGAATATTAAAGCTTATTTGTTTATTTTATTTTAAATTAATAACACATGTAAGTTTTAGAAGTATTTAAGAGAGTTTCCTCTTTTTGAAACTATCACAAAATGCTATCTGAATTTATATGTATCACATATGCTACAATGACAAAATTGGGTTTGCTAGTGAAATTTTAAAATTTTATTTTTTAATTCATAATCTAGGCCCTAAAACAATTGCTTTTTGAAGTTTTTGGAGTCTTTTGAAAATTTTAAGCCCTGGTGGGCGCTAACGGGTTAAGAAATGTATTTTTATAAATATATTTAGAATAAGTTTTGAAAAATAGTGACTTTTGACATGTTTTCTATAATATAACAAACTGCATTACAAACATTTTTCGTAAAACATACATTCCACCCTTTTAATCACCAGTGGTTAAGCCATTTAATGTGGCCTATAAATATCTTCTGCGTCTACCACCAGTACCCCTAGCCCCTTAACTTCGTACTTAAAATTCTCCCTTGGCTGATCTGCTATTTACAAATGTTATCATATATATAGATATTTATATACAATAAAAAAAACCGAAGCTCAATATGACAAAGCATTCTAGTTTAAGTTACAAACTCGTTGGTTGTTTGGATTCGATACTTTATAGAGGAGTGAGCCCGGGCTCTCTTTTCGTAGAAGGATTTTGCGAAATATATAAATGGATTTAACAAATGATTGAAAGTATAAAATAAATTCGAGATAGGATGGTATAATTTTTCGTTAAAATAAGCGATTGTTGGAGGCATAAGACACACTACAAAAGAAACTCCAATATACAAACAAAAAAGCGTTGTTCGTCTATCACGCAAATATTTTCGAGTCTCTTGTTGCAGCATTTTCACCATTTCTCTCTCACGAATAACCAATGCAACGAATAATGCTGTATATATCATAAATACGGATATGCAAGCAAATAATAATATTCCTGCACACGTTAAGTAGCGCGCTCTACTGACAAGAATTTTTCTATATGCAAAACTAAGCGCTATTACTCCAGTGCTGACCAAGGAGAAGCACCATACAAAACAAATAGTAAATGCCTTACATTTAAAAGTTGTAAATAAAGAGTATTTTAGTGGCAGCACAACCGCAACTAATCGTTCAACGGCAATTGATATTACATGAAAGTTTGATACAAGTACACAAAATATAAACAGGATGTCAAATGTTATTGAATCCATTGTATTCATTTGCACTTTTTTGTCATGAAAGACATGAAAAAGCTGTTTTATGTCCTGACAAACCATAGCTATACCTGCAATAAAATCGGATACAGACAAACTGAGTAACAAATGTTCGATTCGGTCCAAGTTGCGCCACTTTTTGAGCAACAAAGTTATTTCGATAAGATTCGCAGCTATAACGGCAAAGTCTATTATTATCGCGAATAAAATCCAAATGCCAGCTGATTCCATTGCTAAAAATAACAATTTAAAAATTAAAAAAGTGAAATTTAACTGTTAAAAACGTCTTTCTGCACGAAAACATACTTCAAAGTGCTTAAAGAAAAACGCAGTATTATTTTTCTCATAAAAGCTCTTGTTTTTTCTTTTTTCTTTTTTTTTTCGCGTCTTGTTTTTGCAACGTTGCGCAAATTAAACACAGCATGTTTATAAACAACAGCTAATTTGTTTAAGCTAAAAATAAATAATTCCTTACAAAGTAAATAAACGTTGAGAATTATCATAAATGAATTTTGTTTATAAATAACTGTCGCCGCTTAATTTCCGTTTTTTGAACTTAAATTTTTACAACTCAACGAAGGTAAGGGCTTCGCTGGAACAATAAATCAGCATATGCCATAACTTGTAAATTGGTTAACTAAGAATGAATAAAATAACGAAGATAGTAGCAAATGACTCACTTTAAGCTTTGAAAGAACTTGTCTGCATTTGTATACAAACTAGTCATTCATAAAAAGACGTATTAGTTGAATGATCTGATCGTTTAATAAATTGTCTTATCTTAGTTCAGTTGAGGAATAGGTGATCCCACTAAACATTGATAGTCACTTTTGGAATGCGATAATAAAAAGTGCGAAAAAATCTTTGTCAATTTTAATCCAATTGGTGGCGCTTTATTTGTTAAAGTTGTTTTTTTTGTAAGATGCAATGATAAAACCTCCAACTTGCCCTTACTATATTAAGATGGCTGACATTCTCGCCCACTGTTTTACTTACTTCTTCCACATTTTCTAAGAAAGAGTGTCCTGTATTTGAGAACAGATTTGATGTTCTTTCTTAAAAGTTTTTTCTTTGGAAAAACGTTAAAATGATTTTCAAGTTATTTGCGGAGTTTTTTGATAAAATATTTTATTTTTATTGAAGTATTAGTTTAGTAACGATAATCAATTTTTCTTATCAAAAGAATTAAATAGGATAGCATTTTGATATAAATAACCATATATTCGTTTTAATAAATATTTTTTGGGGGAAAACAATTCTTTATAAATGGTTAGACACTTAACAAAAAAAGGTTTGATATACTTCAGATTTAAATGGCAAAAACTTGAAAATTAAAAAAATTGAATGCTACTCTTCATGCATGTTGCTCTCTCTATGTATGTTACTGCTCATAGGAATTTATTAAATTATGGAGGATGAATGCAAAGCAGTTTGAAACAAGTCAAACGTGGCCATTCAAACATTTGAAGTGCTATTTTGAACTATTAAAAAAGAATTTTCTCCTTCACACGTTTCTATTAAGATAGAAATATTTGAAGGAGAAAAGATAGAAAAGATAGAAATATGTGAAGGAGAAGAGATATACTATGAAAGAAATGTAAATAAGAAAAATAGTAAACCTCGGGTAGACGTTTTCATTTTTATTTATTTATCTTTTTCTCAATACAGAAATTCTCACACGATCTAACTAAAATTCTTAGAAACTCAGAATTTGAAAAAAATTTTCTTTTTTAATAAGAGTTCGACACGTCACTGCAATTGTTGCCAAGTATCTTCAAACAAGACAGTAAACACTAAACTTAGATGAGCAAAAAAAATAACAAGTGTTTTACTCTAGGGGAAATTCCCGCAATATATTTTAAAGTACCCAGTGAAACTTATATCCTAATCTTTAAGATCTATTAGATTTAAGATCAAATAAAAACACTGATTACAACAAGGCACCCAAAACGTAATTTCTTTTAACAACTTTCAATAAACGTCTCATTTAATATTAAACTTGATGTGATTACCTTGAGCTGTATTTATTTCTACTAAAGAGAATTAAAATGTTTGATTTTGTTTTTGATAAAATAATAAGCTCATGAAATTTTATGAGTTAATAAAAAAAACAGCAACAATATTAATTGTTAATTTTTGTGGTTAGGAAATGGAATTTTTACTTATTTAAGTGCCGCATCAAAAATTCAAAACTATGGAATTGCTTCTTTTTTTCAAAACTGGCGTTTTGCTGAAACACAAGTCCCAATAAAAAACTTGTCGAAGTACAAAGTAAAAAGTCTAATGTAGCAATCTAAGTAAAGTGCAAGTTGAACCTTTTAAATAAATGAATATGGTTTATTCATGACTTTTGAACGTGTTTAGCGTGAAGTTAGAAGATAGATTATTCATAAACGACCTTAAAATGACACGGTAGAAAAAGTAACTAACATAACTTCGATCGTCGTTTATTTTCAAATTTCTTTTCTTCAAATAACATTTTAAAAAGCCATCTGTATCTTTTATGATCAAAAATGATTAAAAAAGCGAGCCGTAAGAACTTTGTAATAAGTAATAAAAGATACATCTGTAAAGACACTCCTTGTTATATTTAATTTTAAAGTTCAACTTTTAAAAAAAAAAACTTTGCAGCATTTGCGTTAAATTTCTTGCGCCTTCTTTTTATTTCTTCGTCGCAGTTGCTTCTTATTCATGAAAATCAATGTTTTACAAGATGATTAAAAAAGACCATTGTACAACTTCCTCTCATTCCTTTAACAAAAACATTCCCTAAAACTAATTTCAAAAAAATAATTAACCCAATCGATTACTTAAAGCAAAAATGATTGTGATCTTTTTTTAATTTAACCATTTTTTTTTTTTTTGGCTCGTAAACTTTGATCTGTTTGCTTATCAGGTTTGTAAATGTAAGCATCGCCATCAAAGAATGAGTTAAGATCTTGAAAAAAACTTGGCAGAGGAATCCTTAAGTATTTCTTAAAAAAAAGAAAAATTAAGGTTATACAAAACTATATTCAAAATACGCATATATGTATATATATATGCATATATACGCATATGTATGTATATATACGCATACTTACACATATAAAAGCTATATACGCTTATTTTATGTCCGTAGCAAAATTTTAACTATTAAACCTAAAAGGTTTTTATATTTTCCTCTGCAGCAACGAAACATAAAATTGACATTTTTTTTTTTCCAGAAAAGCCACGCATAGTTTTAATTGATGACAAAATAAACGTTTTTTGCTTACGTATTTCTCTAAAGCAAGTTTTTCAGCAAGTAAATTTTTCCGGTGTGTACTATGCTTGCGCAGGTAGAATTCGTTTCATTTAAGCGTATCGGAAAATGTAAATTAAATGTTCCCGCGTCTTGGTTAAGAATAAGGTGCATTAAAAGCAGGGCTGTGGAGTCGGTAAGCTGCTGTTCCGACTCCGACTCCGACTCCTTGATTTTATCATGGAGCGACTCCGACTCCGACTCCGACTCCGACTCCCGATTCCCGACTCCGACTCCGACTACGACTCCTTCATAAGTAACCAATTTGTAACAACAAATATACTGTAGTAAAATGATAACATTGGCTATTTCATCACTATGATACAAATAATCCAACCACTTAGTACTTTAAACAATATTTATTAAAAAACAATTTCTGAACAAACAACTTTTCTGAACTCTTGTTATGCAATAAACTCTTATGCGGCTGCTAATAACATTATGAATTTGTCAAAATCATGTTTGAAATATTGTCAGTTGGACAGAAAGAACTTGTTCTTCTTTAAGTTCATATTCTTTAAGAATCTTTTCTACTAAGACCTGGGGAAATTTGCAGGTGTGATAAGCGTTGATATCTTTTACTGCCGATGTCTTGGTAACTACTTCATTTTTTTCAAAAAAAAATTAAACATTGATTGCAAAATAGTTCGCTCTGTTAAGAAACTCAAACCGTACCTTAAGAAATTCATTAAGTTCTTCTTTTTGTTTAACAGCTTCTTCAATCACTAATTTTCTGATACTCTCTCTCTCTCTCTCTCTCTCTCTCTCTCTCTCTCTCTCTCTCTCTCTCTCTCTCTCTCTCTCTCTCTCTCTCTCTACATTTCATATAATCTTTTTCTATCATGTAATCTTTTTTAATAAAAAAAAAAGATTAAAAAAATTGTACTCTCTAGTCGGTACAATTTTACCGACTCCGACTCCAGCCAAAATGAGCTCCGACTCCGACTCCGACTCTACGACTCCGACTCCGACTCCACTGCCCTGATTAAAAGGCTCGCTTTAGTTTCGTAAATAGCAAAGAATTACCCTCCTAAATAATTTTTTTTTATTAAAAAGATTACATGATAGAAAAAGATTATATGAAATGTAGAGAAAATAGCAAAATCTAGATTAAGTTCTTTAAACCAAAATCTTTCTTTAAAATTATCGAATTTCTATCTATTTTAATGAAATTTTTTTTTATACATACTTTAATGAAAATATTTTAACCATATTTTCATTAAAGTAAGAAGAAAGTATTTATATACAAAGTTAATTTTTTAAAATTACAGCCAACTCGGATGAGTTTTGCCACTGGGTTGATTTTGGTTACTAATTGTGATTATATTATTAGGCAATAATTTGTTAAAAAAACGAAGCCCAGTAACAAAAAAAATAGCTTGATCAATCAGTTTTAGAAATATAGGCGGCTTGGACAAAATTTTGGGCGCGAATAAATTGAATTGTATATCTAACTCCAAATCTGATATTTTGTTTTAAATCCAATAAAACCGAAGTTCAAACTTGAAGTATGATTCGAAGTTCGATTTTTGCATGTGTAATCGGACCTTCTGAGGCATAATTCCCTGTTCTATAGGTTAATGTTCTAAATGTTTATGTTCTTTATTTTAATGTTCTATATGTTTTAATGACACAAAAAATGCGACTAATTTTAAAGATTATTTCTATAGCAGCTAAAGTTGATTTTTTAAATTACTAAATTTTTTTATTAAAACAATTTAAAAAACTTGCTTATGCACTCTCCACAAAAACTTAGGAAACACATATTGAAATTTAGAACATTATAGCATGTTTGTTTCTATTTCGATTTCAATCCAAACAAATATCTATTTAAATAAAGTATAGTCTAAGAGTCCATTCTTTACAAGATGGATATTTTACACAGTAATACTACATCAAAAATTACAGAAAGAAAAAAAATGTTATTATGGTAAAAGATTTGTTTTTTGCGATAATGGGTTTTTTGCGGTATTTACTTTTATGACAAAAATACTTTACAGCACTTGACATATTCTGACTGGCTTTTAAAACGTGTAAAAATATCTGACATCTTCTGCACAAAAACTTTACATATTTTTTGTTTTAACGTTGTTAAATTTTTATGATTGAAATTTTCCATCAATAAAATGAAAGTTGAGATGAATCAAGGTTATCTTTTTTTTTTTTCTCCACCTTATGGATATCATAACTACCCACATTCTTTCAAAGATAAAGACCTTGTTTGGTTAATTTAATAAATTGAAGTGATTTATTCGATGCAAAGCCTTGATATTTTTGAAGAAGGGAAAGCATCAATTAGTGTTGTATCTCAAAAATTAGTGATGTGCGAAACCAAGATTTTAAGTTCGAAACGATTCGAAACGAAACTAAGCCACTTTCGTTCGAATTCGATTCGAAAGTACGCTGCACTGATATTGAAATTTGGTATTTAAATAGTAATAATTTATAGTATGCGACAGAACACAGAACATTATACATTTTATATTCAGTAATCAATCATATTGCAGTTTTACAATGTAAACAAAATACTAAGCAACACAGACTAGACTCTAGAGTCAAATAAAAGTGAATGAAATCAAATGAGACTAATATCATAAAAAAATCAACTCAAGTGCTTGCAATGCAGTGCATAGAATAAAGACTAGGACTAGTATTATATTTACAGTTATAGTTTAACAGATAATTCAGTACAAATAAAAGTACAATGCTGTAATGAATGCAAATGCAATACTGTTATGTACATGCATAGACAATGGTTCCAGAGAGTCCGAGACCTTAATTTACAGTGTACTGTACTGGCTGTGGCTGGCAGGGCAGTCTGGCTTCGGTACTCTACTGCTATCTGCTATACTACAAGTTTTCGTGAACAAAAGTTAGGTTCAATCATATACATTCTGACCTCACAGCATGCTTACAACAGCATCCTATTCGCAGTTGCTGTTGTAAGCATGCAGTTGAAGTCATCCCATAAACTGCCTGGCTTGGAGGCTGCAGCTGATGTCCGACCAGGACCATCACTTCCAAATACAGGAGCGGGAGCACCAGTACTAAGACATGTACCAGAAAAAATCTGCGCGTGTTCTGATGTGGTGTTTACGGAAACCCTACATCATTTAAAATAGCTAATTGTTTTAAAATGTGATTGTGTTAATGCTGTTCAAAATTTAAACAACTCTGTTATTAAAACAACTAGCTTTAATTGAAATGTCATCAAATCAAGATAAGAAGCGAGAAAAAATTTTGCATTTTCTCGTTGAAAATCCTGGTGTATCAAACAAAACAATTTCTAAAGAGCTGCAGATTGTAAGCAATAAAATGGTCAGAAGGAAGGAAATGAAAAAAAACTTAATTTGAAGAAGAGGAGTTGGTTGAATGGCGTGGTGTGTCATCTGATTTTAACGATCCTAAAACAAAGAATGATTTGATAAAGGCTGCTTCAGACGTACCTAAACTTCGTAAATCTTCAGATACTCCACAGTTTAAAAATCGACTTATAACTGAATATTGAGTAAAACTACATCCTTAAAAGAAATCCTGGAATTGTTCTTCATTACCCTGAATTACCCAGTTATTTTTGATACAACCTCTGCAATTACAAGAGAATTTTCTGGCGCAGTTACACAGCTGCAGAAGCATTTGAAAAGCTTGAGTTAAACAAACCTCTTTATATTGGATGCCAACATCGTGTTCTCGATACAATTCTAAAACATACGATGAATGATTATTTTGAAAGGGCAACTACCTCGCCTAATCTCAATTATTGGTTCATTGGTAAAGTAACAAAAGATAAAGGGCAGTTGAATAGCAATTTAGAATTTTTTGGCTTGTTGAATCAAATTTCACCTCAACAGTCAAGTGTTTGTCCTAAATGGAAATTAAAGTTATGCTGGATTTACTTCAACTGTGCAAAAACATCATAAAAAATCAATATTAAATTTATTTTGACAAAGTACGCTAAAAATCAGTAGGGAATGGAATCTGTATGAGGATTTTGTGTGCACCCAGGATGGTGCTTCGCTTCATAAATGATCTTGAAGCTAGACAAAGGCCAGAAGGTCGCTGGTCAAATCTACAGCAATAAATTTGTCTGTCTTTTTGGCCAGCGACCTTCTGGCATTCGTCCAGACTTGACTTGAACCCCCTTGAATATGCAATTTTATCCGTATTGGAGCACTCAACCAATTCTAGTTGTTCCATTTACATAAAAATTAAAAACTAAATTCACTTTCAAAACTAAAAAGTAGGTTATTCCACCTCGTTTTCAATTTTATCTTTCAAGTTGAACTTCTGTAATAATACTTTGAAATTTCTTTCTGTAGTAATACTTTTAACTTACCTGCAATATGCATAGAAGCAATACTTGATAAAATTATTAGTAAAGAATTTTTGAAAAATCTACAACTTTCTGACCTCAACTGCAGTTTCATATAAAATTGTCAGCCTGTAAACTTTTATAAATACCCTTGTTTATTTCATCATTTATCTCTAAATAGGACACATTTCTAGTCCTAAGCATAAAAAATAGTTAAAAATTAAATATAAAAATGTAAATAAAAAAATATTTTGAATAATCTGGTTGAACATGACCTGATTCCATTACACACTTTACAAACTAAATTTGTACTCCAATAGTATAGTCAGTTCATTAGGGGGGAGCAACAACACAAGCTAGTTGATTGTCTAGACCCATTTTATGGTCAAGCCGAGGACTTTTTGAACAGAGTTTGTTATCAATAACTTTTTCAAAGTTAAAATCGCTATGCATAAATGTCAGTAGAAGAAGATGAAATGATGCCTATTTCTGCTATAGCTGTAATTTCTGGTCTTGACTTCTTTTTTCTGACAGCTACATTATATGCTGCATCCTTTCCCCTGATTTTTTTGTGTATTTGTCAACAGACAACTGTTCATAGGATTCAAGTAAACACCAACAAGAATTGTTTTATTTTTTATTAAACTTGCTTATCTCTTGTGCATTGAATTTCTAAAACATTCAGCTATGTTGCCATCTATTTTCTTAGAGAATAAATAGAGTAGAGCCTTCCGTGGATTTTGTTTTTAAAGGTAAGGTTCTCTTGTAGTTAATCCACGTGATAGACTTTATTTAAGCTGACTTCTTCTTCTTTCTATACAAAAAGCCCTTTTAAATAGTCTTTAAGAGCTAATTTTTTTTTTCTTTAGTTTTTTGTATTACCGGAAATCACTTATAAGCCTTGCAAGCTGGCTTACAAAAAATAGAAAGAGGAAAGGAGTTTTTTTACTTCAAACTCAAAAATGTAGTTTTTAAACTAATGTCATGAAAATAGCCATTTTTTTGCTTATAAGAAATTTGTGAATGTTTAGTTAACGATCTTGGCTTGTTGATGGTGAGGAACTGGCAGAGGCGCTGAGGTAGATTGCTTTTCAATTTCTTCCTTTTCATTTTTTTCGTTTCCCTTAACACTGCA
Organism: Hydra viridissima; assembly: GCF_058129835.1. Classification (NCBI taxonomy): domain Eukaryota; kingdom Metazoa; phylum Cnidaria; class Hydrozoa; order Anthoathecata; family Hydridae; genus Hydra; species Hydra viridissima. The sequence goes on along the minus strand of NW_028324311.1, from coordinate 7,240,591 downwards.
GGAAAATTTTAATTGCCTCGTCAAATTGTGTACTCTTCAAATATTAGATGTTTGAACTGTTAATTTTTTAATTGACTCTTTACTCATTTTACAATATTTCCTTCAGTACCAGTTTCTTTACAAGCGCAAATGAAATGTTAACCATCTTCTTTAGACCCATTAAAAAAAAAACACTAGATTTTGGTCTAGGGTTAAGGATATATAAAAAATAGATTAAAATTTATTTGTCTAAGCCCTTTTGTTAACTAAAAGGTAAATTAATAATATACGTCTATAACTAACATTCAAGATGTAATGATTAACTGAGCACTTATTGCACAAATTAAGATTTCTGAAAAGAAATAGACCAAAGTAGTTGAGTATAATAAATTTAAATGTTTAGAGCATAACTTGACATTTTTCTTTTCATCACCAAAGCTCCTATAGCATGTAGGCTTTGCCTATAGGCAACTGTTGTGTAACTACATATCGTAAAGTGTTTTTATTTAGACAAAGTACTTTACGCAGTGTCTATGCGCAAATCGCGATTTTGGTTTTAATTTTTTTTTATTGAATAAGTGAAGTTTTAAAATTTAATTTTTAAAGCAGGAGGTTTTTTCTAGCTTAGGCTTCTACTAAAAACCTCTAGCCTTCGACTCTTTAGCTTTTAAGCCCTGAAGCAGGTACCGAAATTATTTTGAACAACAGAAATGCCTTTAGACGCCGCACTATGCATCGCTAAGCGGAAATAGGATTTTGTACATATTTTTTAGTGATTTTTCATATTTAAACTTTTTAAGTTTTTTCTTTTTGCATTCAATTTTTAATTCTCTATAAAAAAAAAAATCATTTTTAGTTTTTTTAAACTTTTGACATCTTAAGGGTTTTTTTAAGGTTTTAAAAAACTCGCTTTTTTGTTAAAATCCTTTCAAAATATATGATAAGTGTAGAATTTCTATATTATTTTTATGCGAAATTAAAATAATCATGTATTTAATTGAATGTAAAACTAGAAATAGAAAAAAAGGGTTTTGGCATAGCATTTTTTTGCTGATTTTTTGATTTCTTAAACATTGATTGATTTGAGCATGTGGTCACAGAGGTCGCCTCGTTTTTTTTGAATAAAATATAGCTACTGCGAATTGAATTTACTGCCATGCAAAAAAATTGAGGCGACCTCTGTGACCTCATGCTTAAAAATCATTTTTACTATTGTGGATTTTATTCAAAAACCGACTAAATTCTGTGAAGTAAATGAAAATTCCGTAGTTCAACAACTTCCGGTAAGTTTTTATTTGATTCAGTTTTACCTTGCGATGGTTTTTATAAATTATCAAAATGGCTTGATTCACTCATCGTCAACTTTTAACACATACATTTCCAGAGCAGGTGAAATATTCAGAAACTGAAGTAAAATATAGTCTCTTCAATATGATCAAACATTCAGTTTCTAGAGAGTTTGAATATCTTTTGGAGTATGAAGATAATTCTATTAAAGTTTTAGCACAGGAGGAACGTGATAACATGTTATTTGCAAAGTGGGTGGTGATGGTCAGAGTGACCAATCTGAGTTTCAGAATGCAGTAACTATGAAGAAAGGTGTGGATGATTACACTGTGTATAGTAAAGTGTTTGTACTGTTGGAGATTAGAAGTGGAAAAAAGATACTATGGAAAAATTGTAATCCAAATAATCCAGATGCAACCCGTCATCTTATGTTTTGTGTTTCCAAAGAGACTGCTAGTTTTATTCAAGAGAAGTTTGAACATTTACAAAATGAAATTTTGTCTTTAGAGAATATTAAAAGTAAACTTATACTTCATGACAATACTTTTGTTATAAATTCAAGTTTGTCAACTATTTATACCACAATGAATGATGGTAAAACACTTAATGCTGTGGTATCAAAAATGCTTTAAAAAATATTGCATCTCAGTGCTGTCATGTATGTCAAGCAAGTCCTAAGGAGTTTAATTTGGAAACCATTTGGAATAAAGATAAAGATGCAGACAAAAATATATTGAAACTTGGAATATATTGAAATCTTCAATTGTGGATATTCAGCATGGAGTTAGTTTTTTTTTAATACTGCTTGCAAACTTCCAGCAGTGAAACAAGGAAGAAAAATAGCAGCAAAAAATGGCCAAGAATTTATTGAAAACAAAAAAAAAACTCCAGCACTTATTCAAAATACAATTAAAAATAAGGGTATCTTTTGTCAGGAAGGGAAGTTGTACATCCAACACTGGCAATGTTGCACGAAAATTCTTTAATAATCCATTTGTGACTGGAAGAATACCACTATGATGAAACTATTTAGGGACCTGCTCATTGATATGAATAGTACAACAGCAAGACCGGATGTGAAAATTTTCAAGCAGAAATCTGAATGTCTGTTTGGTCTCATTTCTAATGATCAGTTTTTAAAAACCATTCCAATGTCACAGTCTGTGCATAGAATGGTAGTTCATGGTGTTTCTTTTATTAAATATTTTAAGTATCCAATAGGTTCTTTGTCTGAGAGTGCCATTGAAGCCAGGAACAAAGCCAACAAAACTGCATGAGTACGTCCTGCACGTTTAACTTCTTTTGCTGAAAATACTAGGGATACAGCTAATTATTTATTTATGACATCTGATATGTACCTATACTGTAAGAAAAACAAAATGCAAGAGGTATTAAGGCTATACTGCAAGAAGATTAAGCTGATAACTGTTCTTAAGGTAAATATTGGAGAAAGCTATGTATATCTTAAATTTAAATATTTAATGTTATCGTTTAATTTTATTAATGATACATTTTAGGTGCTGGTGGTAGCCAATCTGATATTTTTGAGATCTTTTCACATAATCAACACAGCATGTTTTTTTATGCTTGAAAAAAAAACAAAAAACTAATTGTTAGAAAAGTTGAAGCATAAGAATCCCAAACTTTTATGTTTGAGGAAAAGTTGCATCAATTGGCCTCAAATTGACTCAATTTTGCCATGTTTTTGTTTTCCTCAAAGATGTGTCTAAAGTCCTATTTCTACTTAGTGATGCATAGTGCAATTCTTGAAGGCTTGTTGTAGATATTAAATTTGCTCCACATAAAGATTGCTGAGACATGTTTAGAATGAAAATTTTAATTATATTTCAATTATATACATTTATTACAGTGAATACAGTTTTTTCTTGAATGTAAAATTGTTAAAATTAGAATTTGATAGATAATTTCTATAATAAATAGTTTATATCTTAAACTATACTATTTTTTACAATAACAAAACTTTTTAAAATTTTAGTGTTTGTTGTTAAATAATTTTAGGAAGTCAAAGAGTAATGGTTCATATTAAGAAAAGAAATCAAGGAAGCATCATTAAACCATGCAGCTGTAATTGATAAGCAACTTTTAAAAAAAGGCTATTCTCATAGCCACATATTGTTAAAAACCTATTTTAGCATCAGAACCTTGATTCTGCATTTGAGGGGAATGGAACTTCTGGAGTATTTATTTCACTTTTATTTATAATAAAATATTTCTGCTATTTCCTTTTTTATTTAACATGAAAATATAAGTTGGAGACTAAAAATGCCTGTAACCCCTAAAAAAGATAAATTGATATATCAGATTTAGAGTTTAAAATATCAAAAACTATCGGTTTTATATCTTTTTAATCAAAAATCGAATTAGTCCGGATAAACCAACTAAAAAACCGGAATGAAACCGGTTTTAAAAAAGACCGGACTTTTTTTTATAAATATATGTAAAAACAAACAATATCTCATAATTGATGCTTTGTTAAAAAAATTACTTCAAAATGTTAAATAGTTCTCTAGTTATAAGGCTATTACCTTTTTTTCTATCAGCGCGACGCATAGTGCGCCGTGTGCAGACTGTAATAGTCAACAAAGGCGACTATAATGAATGTTTCTTAATGGCCCTACAAGTATTTTTTAAAATTATACTGATATCAGCTGGTTGGTTATTTATAAATAAATTTTTATGCATGTCTTTCATTTTCTAAGTTTTGTTACCCCACCCTGTATGTATGTATGTATGTATGTATGTATGTATGTATGTATGTATGTATGTATGTATGTATGTATGTATGTATGTATGTATGTATGTATGTATGTAAGTACGTACGTACGTATATATGTATATAAAATTAATAAACAAGCATCAATCGAAAAAAAAATGTAGTGAGTCAGTTTTAAATTTGTTTTGCACTAAAAGTCTAGCAAATTTTTAAACAAATTCAACTTCATTTTCAAATGTGTATTAAATGTTCCAAGTATATAATTAGTTTATAAAACTTTGACAAAATTGTGAAACAAAATAAAAAATAACACAAAAACGCAAGTGAACAAATGAAATTCAAATTCCTCCAATTAAAGACTTCTGAATTTGTTGAATAGCATCATAACAAAAGTAGTTAGTGAACTAAAGATTTAAATTAACTAATGATTTTAAGAGCTTTTATAGATTATGATTAATTTTAACAGAAAATACAATGTAGTTAAGGGTGTTCTGTCAAATATTTGTTAACCAGTACGCCGCATTAAATAAAATGAACACATTCAAAAAATGGAGGCAAGTGAAAATTCATACTTAAGTAATTACTAATTCTTGACGTTATAGAAATCAAATGACACTCGAACAAACAAATCTTACGGATTGACACAGAAATTTGTATAAAAAAGTTGAAGTTTTCAAGGTTTTGAGCTGAATGAATTCAGGATGTTTTTTGTGCTGTTATAAAAACTTCTTTATTGAGTTTTTGAAACTCTTTTTTTTCTCACATTTGCCTGATACAAATATTTAACATTTCTAAAACTTAAGTTTGTTAAAAAAGTACCTTAAGAATCATTAACATTTCCGTGAAAAAACCCATGTGTTAATTTATTTGTTGAAGAATCTACATTATGTTTTATAATACGTAAAACTCAACATAAAATTTTTTTCATAGAACTTTACACTAACAATTTTGGTTAGCTATATATTCAGGATAAATGTCCAAAAAAAAATTTCTTATGTTTAAAAACTATTTTGCTACAAACTCGTGTATCATTTGCTTTAATTTCATAAACTTTTGCTGCAAATTTTTTTCTCAATCATTAAAGTTCGAAATAAAGATCGAGTTAAAGATCGAAATAAAGATCGAAATGATCTAGCAAATTTATATCTTATTATTCTCTAAAAGATTCTAAATCTTTTTTACTCCATTATATATTTCTAATTCACTCGATGTAAACATTAAATATCTTACTTTAAAGTAAAATAGCAGAGTAGGCTATTTAAAAAATAAATGATTAGATAGAAGAGCTAACAAAACAAAGCTTGAGTAATTCTGCTTTACTTATATCGTTAGACTTGCACTAACGACCTCTCCTTCTTGCTGGATAAGTTTATTTTGGAAGATATTCAAGAAAGTCTCTACTTTTTGAATTAACAGCTCCTTTTTCTCCGAAGACTTGTAAGAAACCCCTTTTTGATTTAACCAACTTTTAATTGTTATCAAGTTCACCTTTCCAAGCTAAAAAATGATTTTTGCGAAAAGGTTAGCGCATAACTAGTTACAAAAAAAATTATGTACAAAATCAAGAGTATGTAAGTTACAAAAATTTAAAAATAGATACCATTTTCTTTTTTGCCATGCATTCAACATCGACATCTTGTACTTTTGGTTTAGACCTTTGTTTCTTCATAGTTATAGAATCAGATGTCTAGAAAATAAAGTTTGAGCAGAAACGTTAAGAATACTTTTTGTCTGGTGAAGTTTTTTTGAAAAACAAACTTTTACTTTAAAAATAAGCCGAACGCGAATTTTTTTTAGAACCGAAACGAAAAGTATAATTTTAAACCATTATGTTATGTATGAAAATGTCTACGGGTAAGAAAGACCTCTAAAACAAGAATTTCTCAAATAAAAGTTAATGATGAAAGTTAATGATGATGATGAAAGATAATGATGAAAGTATGCACATGAATTCTGTAGGAATGTGGGCTCTAAATACTTTATGCCGAATGATATATTAAATGCTAGGATAGATTAAATGCCTACAACGTGCCAAACTTATATTGATCTAAGCCTATTACTTTTGGACAAGTCAAGTGAGCCATTTCAGACATAAACTACTTAATAACAGTATATTATATAGTAAATTTTTACCAAAATTTACACAAATATTCTATCAAACAAACAACTGTTGCAAAGTTGTTTCTTGAATGTTCAGCGTATAAATACGCTATGCTTATCCCTTTCTAATTGAATAAATTGAGAAAAGTAAAAAAATCAGAACTTACCTGTAAATGAGAGAATGCATCAGAATCTAATAATTCAGCTGACTGAGACTGATTTACTAAAGAGCAATTTATCAATGAAGGTATGTTTTCAGAAACCTGTAACTCATTTACATGATCGAAGGCTTGATATTGTTTAGAAGGGATCAAGAACTTTTTCTTGTCTTTATCGATCTGTTTAGGTACAGCAGTCTTTGTCGAAGATTGCACAGCTTGAACTTTTTTCTCGGCTTTTTGTTTCTTAACATTGGAGGTAAATTTAGGTACTTTAAGAAATTTCAGGCTTGACTCATGCATTGTATTAATACCATCACAACGCTTTTTGTGTGGTGCTGTTACTATGATTTTATTTTTTATTGAACATAACTCAGACAAGTTTTCTTCTTGGATACTTACAGATGCTTCAGAACTTTTATACGATAATAGGTTATTTTCGCTTAATGGAACCTCTGACTGTGAATGATATGTCCTCTTTGTTCCCAATGAAATCTGAGCAGAATTTTTACTGACGGTCTGACGTAAGTTTTTAGGCATAAAAGAGGGTTTTAATTTAGACGAACAATTAGTTGGCATATTTAAAACAAAACTTCCGTTAACAGGAATAAGATTTTTATTGGTTGGTTTACTTTTGGGTATAAACGAAGGAACGATTCTTGAACTATTCTTTGTACTTTGGGTGGTTTTTTGAGGAAAACCTGAATACAAAAAAAAACATTTTAAAACCACTAAAATTTAATTTTAACAAAAAAATGGCGTAACTATTTTAAATATTTATGGCATTCATTTACCTGTATTAACAATACTTGTGCATTCCTCTGTTACAACTTGTTGATGAAGATACCCTTGTGGCACAACACTATCGTCAGAAACTCTTTCTGGTAAGATACACTTATTTGAAAAACACACGAAATTTTTTTTATCAACATCATGCATTAAATGATGAACTAGACCTTTTTCCAGAATATTTGTTCTGGAATCAACAAGTTCAGATAAAATTACTTTCTTTGTTGCAAAATCGATTGTATTAACGAATTGATTATCGGTCAACTTTTTCTTGACAATTGTTTTAACATCTGGAACTACACTTACGTCGTCGTCTGATTGATTTTTAGAGCCACTATAAGATATGTCTAGTACTTCTTCATGCAAAATATCTGAATCATTGATCTTGTTTAATGAAGTTTGATTACAGCTAAAACTATTAGTTAAATTGTGTTCAGAATAAGGGGAAATATCCACGAAAGGGGAATCAGGTATGTCAATAATATTGTTTTTTAGAAATATATCTGAATCTGAAGAAAGTTGCTGTATTCGTGTGTCAGAGTTGTTCGTATCATGATTTAAAAAGTGATAGAGCGTTTTCTCTTCATTTTGCAGGCAGAGAAGTTTGTCATTATTTGTTAAACTGTTTTTTGGATTGTATAAACTTGTATTATACAGATTATTTCTGTCTTTCTCTGAGCATTCAGTATAATGAAACCCTTGACCCCTTTGAGTATCAGTAGAGCTCACCTTTTTTTTGAGCATATGGACTTGTGCATTAGATAATTTTGGAAGAGATTTAATCAAAAAAGAGTTTGAACCCATATCTGCTGAAAGCAGTGACTTTTGCCAGCATAAACTTTCTTTAGTGAAGTGCAATAATGAACCACATATAGATGGCATTCTTGTAAAAAGATCTTGTAAAAACTGCTTACATATTGTATCATGATCACATCTCAGATATTTGATTGGTTCGATCTTTCTAACGCACCACTCAGGATAAGTGAATATTGTACTTCCAAAAAATTTTATATTGAAAAACATTTCGCAAGAGCCTGAAGGAAGTCGATAACCATACTAAAAAAATTATTTTTTAAATGCTGGAGAAAACATAAAAGTATTTCACATTTTTATAAGGATGGAATTAAAATCCTCTTTTAGTTTTACTCAACAAAAAAATTCATCAAAAATGTCTTGATGAATATTTAAGTTTTGAGAACAATCATTAATGAAATGGAAATAATGTCTGTGCTTAAAATAAGCACTTTATTTTTGGTCTACAGACCATATATTACTGAGATTGACGATAGATATAGGAACAGACTTTACCATTAATTTCCAATGCTGCCTCATATCATCATAAGATTTGAATGGGGCATTTAGAGGTATGTCATGAGTTATTGAGTGCACCTTTCCCACTTTTAAACTATATTTGTGAAGAAAAAAATATTTGCATTTACATAACAATTTATGTATTTATATTTGTATAATATATTTCTATTTTTGTTGCAACCATGCAGGTTATAAATTTTTTTTTATAATTTCATTTGTAGACCCAAATTTTTATATAATTAAAAAAGACATTAAGAAACTAATTGCACAATGTAAGAAACGAATAAAATAAAACTAAAAAATTAATAGTTGTTTTAAAATAGCGTTTCTTTTAGAATATTTATTATTTCTTTTTTCTTTTTTTAATATAAAAACATACCTTGGTAAAACATAACAGCTAAGATCTTGAATTGAGGAGGACATTATAATAAAGTTTTTACTTCTTTTAAAGTTCCATAAGGCTTGAAAATCCACCATAAAATCTTCTAACTTTAGAAAAAATTAATTATATAAGAATTTGATTGAATACCAAAAAAGATTTTAAAAAGATTGAAACAATGTGTTAGGAACTTCATAAAAACAAACCAAAGGAGGTTGCATTTTCACAAGGAATGGTTCCAATGCCAAGCAAATTTTATCAGTCACAGTAATTTCTAACCCTGTTAAAAAAAAATTTTGAATAAACTTTTTTTTTTAAGATTAAAAAAAAAAAAGAATCAAAAACTATTTGTATTTTGTTCATCAAGCCTGAATGTAAGTTTAATTCTTTTTAAACCTTAAGATGAAAAATAAAAAGATTAAAATAAAAAATTTACTGATTGCAGAAAATTTTTCACATTCTTGCAGAAAACATCGCCCTGCAAAGAGGACAAAAAAATAAAACTTTAAACATATTCGCAAAATACACCTACAAATATTTTTAAAATAATAATGAGTTTATATTCACAAAAAAAAATCACTAGTGTAAAATAGAACATTTTTGACTAAAAAATTGTTTCAATAATACCTTGCGCAAGAAATGAACCAGTTTTATTCCAAAAAGGAGCTAACTTTTGATAAATACTATATGTCAAGCAATACTGAAAAAATTCTGAATCTACTTCTAATCTACTGCAAAGCTAAACATGATATAAAATTATTTCTAAATATTAAAAAAAAAATGTAACTAAACAAGAGTTTTATATTACATAAATAACTAAAAGTAGAAGTTCTTAATTATATTAAAAACTAAACAAATGGTAGAAGTTCTACATCACATAAAAAGCTAATGAGTTGAAAGTTCTGTCTAATAGTCATATAAAACACAGCATTGACTAAAGCTTAGAAAATTTAATTTTTTTTTATAAAATCAGAAAATAAATTATCACTCTCACACCTTTATCTGCATCTTATTGAGTTGACACAGGAAATTTTGTGATGAAGCAATTGATGCCTAAAGCAACAATGGTAGGAAACTAAGTATGGAAAGATGAATATATTTTAGTAAATGAAATTTAAAGTGACTAAATATCCTATGATACTTAAGAAAAAATTTAAGCTTATGTACAATACATTTTTTATTTAGTTTTCCTGCTATAGCAGCTCTCTCTATATAAATTATTTGATTTAAGGTAATTTAAAGTATATCTAAGAAAATTAAAATAAAACTTAATGAATTTAAGAAAATATTTGCAAAGCCATTTCTCCTTAAACAATTTTTTTAAAAAATATTTCCTACCCTAGACTAGATACTTTTAAATAAGTGATTAAAAAGATAAGCATGAGTATTTAAATAATCATAAGTACAAAGTTTTTCAAAAAATATCAAATGATTACTTGAAGAATAAAAAAAAAACTTTTCAAATATATCACATTTACCTCAGCAATAATAAACAAGTCCTTTTGATTATTAAAAGCAGGAGATACTAGCACATCTGGCATAGTAAACAAGAGCTCCCTGGATATTAGAAATTGTATTAATTTGAAAAACAGAAATAACAACAACAACAAAGAAGAACAATATTAATAGGTTTATTGATAAGACATGAAAAGGTTCTAAAAAATATATCATTTTGTCCATGAATTTTATTTATGATTTTATTTCTTCAAATAATAAAGAACTACTCATTTCATCAGTAATAGATTGATTTTAAATGTCTAGTTTTTTTTCTCCCCCTCTCTCCAATAAGTTTGTAAATATCAGAATACTTAAAGGCATCAATTAAACTTACTAACAAAAAAAAATATCACAAATACCAATTTAATTAACATGATGAACCAATATTACATAACATTAAATATGCAGTTAGAGGGACTTGAGTTACGCAAATCTAGTATACATGTGAAGAGATTCTCGCAACTATCAAGTTGCAAAACTCAGTACTTGAGTTACGCAAAACTAACACAATATTGTTACGCCTGTCAGATATCTCAATAGTCAGTGGCTTGTGGTCATGCTAGCAATTTTGTTTTTATACAGCCAGGTAATTGCTGGCAATAATTACTGACAATTTAAAGTTAAAAAAATGAAGGAGCTTTCATATTTGGTTAATCTTTGATGAAATCTTAAAGTGGGACATCTTGCTCAGCTCTGACATAGATGGTTTAAACAAACCAATATTTATTTTTGTTGTAATTCATAGTAAACAAGAATTAATATTATTATTACTTTTTTAATCAGCATGCATAAAATCAAAACTTTAGAAAATATATTTTATCTTTTAAATGTATATTACCATCAACACAGTCAGTATTAGTGTTATTGGAACAACTTCATTTTATGAAAAACCTGTATAAAATTTGTTATTTTCCATGGCTACCCCCTGTGAATGTTAGATTGCTGACATCAGCAGAGAGCATGACACTCAGACTACTAAATAATCAATTACCTTATTTTGTTATATTAAATATAACAGTATAAGGCACACATCTAAACTACTCAAAACTAAACTAATCATCTAAAACTATCATCTAAACTTCTCACTACTTAAGAAAAGAATTTAAAAGTTATTGATTTGAAAAAGGACTAAACCAATTAATATAAAGGTATATAATGACAGGAATATATTGCATAAATAACTAGCATTGGTGAAAAATGTATGCACATTACTTTTTTAGTGTAAGTTCATTTCATTCTACATAATGACACTTAAATACTTTAATCACTATTAAATAATATATCTCAATTTAAGTACAAATATTTTGATACAAATTACTTGATTGACTTGACATGCTATGAGTGGTAACTTTATTGAAATTAAAATAGAATGCTTTTAGATTTATCATAATTTGAAATTAAACTTTATCCTAATTTCAACAGCTCATAAAAATATATTTATCTTAAAATGAAAAATTAAGAATGAAGCAATATCAATTCTCAGCAATTATAAACAACTCAAGCATAAACAGCAATAGACCTCTTACACAAAAACTCTTACCGACAGCATGAAGGTTGTATTCCAAATGGTTTCAGCACATCATGTGTTGCTTTAAAACCTCTCAGCAATGTGAGATCAGGTAAAGTTGCAAAGAATAATTTATCAGTTCGTGATGTGTTCATTTAAGTTTATTTCCAAAAAAATAATTATCTACAACAATTTAACTTCTATAAAAAGAAAATTTAATTAAAAAACAAAAATAAATCTTATAAACTCAAATACTTTGAGATTTATTTCATGAAGAATCATTGAAGCTTATTCTCATATGGAGTTTAGTATCATGGGATTTAGCATCATATGGGTTTATATCTTTGTTGACCTATTTATATTACCCAGGTAAAGTTCACTGAATTTAAGATTATTGTTTAAGAATCTATCAAAGTATCTAATGAAATGAATTAAATGAATATCAAAGAATTACAAATGTTATTTTACTATTTTAAGATTTTTTAGAATCCATAAATATGCTTACACAATTTTATAATATCAGACATATGGGTAGTGAGAAGTAAGCAAAATCACTATACTATAAAATCACTATCCAGTTTTAATTATCAAAATAACCAAAAATTAAATAAAAGAATCAAAAAAGATAATTAAGATTAACAAGAAAAAAAACGCTCTTTATATATTACGATTTGAATCTTTTTTTAAGCATAACTTAAATACAACACCCAAAAAATTTTTAAATATAAAATTTTGACCAATAAAGGTATACAATGCATCTATGTTACTACAACAAAACTGAAATGTTCAATTTTACTTCTCTTTGTGTTCTTCTTTTCGCTTCTGTTCAGAATTGGCAATTGTGCCAACAACTTTACGCTCAGCACCAGGTTTGGGTTTAGCAATAGATTCTTCTTTTCGCACATCTTTTTTGGATTTGCCTTTTCGTGAACTTGATTCAGCATGATACTTGTCATCATAGTTATATTCCTCATACTGATCTGCCATTTTATTTAAGAAATTTTATCACTAAAAATAAAGTTTTGTATTAACTATAAGTTCAATTATAGTGTTAGATATAAAAATTAGTTAAAGATTAATTATTATTACTACACACTACATACTAATTTAAATATATTCATACATAAATTTAACTTTAAAAATTTTTGAATATAAAATGTTTTTAGTAACAGTTATCACTGCAGTAGTAATTGAACTCAGTATGTAAACAAGTCAGAGTGTCATATAGGGTAATTATTTTCAATAATAGGCATATTATATATATTTGTTCATTTATGTGAAAACTTTTTATCTTATACTAGTTTTTATGTTGTTTTTGTTTTTTTTAACTTAAAGAGTTTTTTTTAAAACATTGTAACATTTATATTAATACTTGAATGTTAAATACTTTCCAAATATTTAAATATATTTTGACTGCTATGGAAGTACTTAAAAAATAGGTTTGTGCAGAAAATATTTTTTGAACCAAATAAATCAATTTAATTTTTAAAATACATTTCAAAAAGTTGATGAGCCATAGCATTTTCATGTAAGGCCAGGATTGGCATATGAACTGAGCATAATACTTACCTGAACACTGTCATATTGTTTCTTACAAAAATATGTTTTAATAAGAAGTTTGATACTAGTACCCATAAGTATAAAAGATTTATATTTCACTTTTAAACAAGATCAAAACCCTATCTTTTTTATTCATTCAGATGGTCATACATATACGATATTTTTAAATTTGAAAATCTGAATGATTATGTACTCATACATGTTTTCTTGAATATAGTTCAAACTGAATAAATATAAAAAAATTGAACCTGAAAAATTACGTAAAAGTGTGCATATTGCAAAACACAATTTAAGCCCAAATACTTGGACTCAAAAAGTTTTTTGTTATTTTACATTGTCATATACTTTTAGTTTGATATATTTTGGAACTGAAAAGCAGAATCATAAGATCAAAAACGTTTTCGATGGTCACATAAGAGCGTTTATTTCTGTCTATTTTTTAAAAATCTTTCACTGTACGAGAGGCCTAAAGTTGGCAAGCCTCGTTACTATTCAGTCACTTCTGTTTTTTTTAACAGCGTGAGACGTGTTTTGATATTGGATTTAGAGACTCATTAGTCTCGATTGAACAGAAAGGAAGTGTTATTAAAGTTAATTATTGACCGATTATTCCAAATTAATGAAATTAAAAGTGATATATTTTTATATAACATAATTCAAGCAAATAGATTTAACCAGCTCCATGAGCCCTGAACTTGTGATTATCATCTCTTTTTTAATAAAAAAAGGAATGAATCGAAAGTACTAAATTTATAGTAAAATTTTTCTCCCTCCACTTTCTTTTTCGCCAACTAGTTTTCTTGCTGAAATTTCTGTAAAATGGGATTATTCAGGTTTTGAAGTTAGTCATTGGTTTTTGAAACATTTTTTAATTAATACTCGGGTCAATATGGTATTTTCAGACAATTTATAATATGTAGAACCTATGAATAGGAGAATTAGTGCATATCATTTCTTATGCTATTAAAACGAACCATTTTCCTCCTCAATGATCAGTTGTAAAAACCTGCTATTAAATACCCTTATAAATAAAAAATTTTTTTAAAAATAACCAATTATCGGGCAAAATATGTCCCTCCAATTATTCTAAAGTGAAATTAGATCTCCTTAGGTTGTCTTGAAATTAACAAACCAACACCGACATATCGGTGTTGGTTTGTTAATTTCAAGACGACCTCACAAGAAATAACTTAAATTGTTCTAATTGAAGCAAATACTGTCTCGACAGTATTTGCTTCAATTAGAACAAAAGTTATTGGTTTTTTTCAATATTCAAAAGAAAAGTAAAGAAAAATAATTATTATAACAAAAATCCGAGCCACAAATTTTTTTTTTATCAAGATTTCATTTAAGTTATTTCTTCTGAGATGCTTTTTTCTTTCAGTATTCATAAGAAAATAAATGTTATATGATGCTTGGTGGATAAAATATCTAAAACTCATTTCATGTTTGCTTCAGCATAATGCATTGTAGATTTATTATTTTTGCATTTACATCAAAACATTGATTATTTTCAACATCACTTGTAAGCAACGTTTTTACCTGAAACGTCAAATTCACCCACAGCTAGTGTAAATATGAAGTGTCAGCGTATTCATGTTTCAAAGAAGAATTGTCAGCGTATTCATGTTTAATGCTTTTGCATATTCATTTCATTATTTCATGCTCTTCAACATCATGATGTTAGCAATATCATGATGTAATTACTCGAAAACTACTTGACAGATTTTAGTATTTTTTTTTTTTACACTACGAAGCTAACCAAATTATTTATTTATTTCAATCATTTTTTAAATTTTTAATTGGACGCTTACCCAGTAGTCATTGGACGTCTAAGGACGTTCAATGCCTACTGGGTAGATAGAAACCGAACATTTTTGCGAATACTTGACATCATTTTTTCTTAAAATCTTCTTCAGCTGAAGCTAAATTTGTGATTTTCAATAGGATTTTATAATTAACCAATGAATTTTCATAATTTGTTGCTCGGGACAATATAGAGGATTTGCTTCCTGAGGTACCAATTCGACTCCTTTTTGTTTATTCTATTTTAGAGACTTCTTGAAGTAGTGGATTGAAGCTAAATCAGCCCAAAATATTGTGGGCATATCATGCTTTTTAATGAATAGCTGGAGGCATTTCTTTCAGTACTTTTCTATATATAAATCTAAGCTCAAAGTCTTACGAGTAATATATGGTGCACTTTTCAAACCAAAGGAGCAGATTGCTTGCAATACAAGGAACTTGGGAGCAAATTTTTTAGTTTAAACATACTTGAATTTGTTAGTGACATATACATTTTGACTTGTAGTGAAAAGTGCTTTTTACAATAAGTTTCATCGTCTTCAAGTATGCAAAAGCTTTTTCAGCTAAAGAGTTTATATTGCTTTTTTGAACAAAGTATTGCTTTGTAGTTTTCTTTTTATAATATGCTTTATATTCTTGACGTTTTTTTATCAAAGCTTGGCAGAATTTAAATTTTCTTTCAAGATCTCTCTGTGACTGACATGGATTTGCCAATACGGAGCGAATAATTGATTTAGCGTTATACCTGTCCTTAAATCTTTTCTTTTTTCCACTTCCTGCTTTTTTTTCAAATAGATCTAGTTTCTTTACATCGCCACAAAATAAATCCAACTAAAGATCGAGCAACACTACCCAATTCCAAAATGTCAACTTGTGACAACAAATGATTTCGAAGAAAAATTTCCCAAAACTTTTTCTCAATTTAACATTTGTTTAATAATAACAATCAATACTTAGAATCAATTTAATCAAACAACGACACGTTAACTTCTCTTCAAAAAAAAATTTGAAAAGTACCCGTTAAGTAGTTTTTAAGTAATTAACGATACCTTCCCAGCCAACATTGACAGACGGGTACCGTACGGGGCCCATACGGGTCTGCAACTGGGTCCCGTATGGGAAGACCATCGGTATCCCGCCGGATCTTGGCCGCGGTTTCCATATGGGTATGCCCGCTGGGTATCCCGTATGGGTCCCAGTCAAATCCCGTACTTTAAAACCATAAGGGACCCATTTGGGTTTGCAACTGGGATCCATATGGGAAACCCATCGGGAACCCGCCGGATCTTGGCCGCGGTTTTCCTCTGGGGCCCATATGGGTATGCCCGCTGGGTTACCCGTATAGTTCCCACAAAGTTTTCCAATTGCAAATCTTGAAAATCTACGTTTATAATTTACAGATAAAATAAAACTGTATATGATTTGACTGTTTGTTTCAAACAAAATAACAATTAAAATTACAATGTCAAAATTGAGAGAATTTTTAACCATTCTTTAATCGCGTATCATCTGATTTCACGGTTGTTTCGCGAGTTGGAAGCTTTTCCATCGTTTTATTCTCGTTTCGAAGCTTTTTCTTGTTTCAATATAAGCTGTAAAAAATAAAATTTAACTGTTAGTCTAAAATTTTATAGGTAACACACCTGGTTTTATTCATTTAATATATTATAAAACTCTCTACTAAACACTCTTCAGATAAAAAATTGTTGTGATAGTAAATGTATAACATTCCTTTAGTTACTGATAAATAAATTATAATTTTATATTGATATTGTATATATTTTTAAATAAATAAACATATATATATTTATATATAATATATATATATATATATATATATATATATATATATATATATATATATATATATATATATATATATATATATATATATATGGGGGTGGGTGGGGACAAAGACCCCCTTGATTTTTTCAAAAGGACCTCATATAATATTTTTTCTCACTAAGAACTTAAAAAGTATTTTAGGTTTTTTTGGTACTTCGGTCCCCCACTAAAATGTCATGCCATGGCCCATATATATATTTATAAATTAGTAAAAACACTTATCTACAAACAACATCATTTGACTGAAACACTTTTACTTAAACTAACCAATGATATATTTGAACTTTTTTAGTTAACCGTACCCAAAAAGTTAAAATTGGTAATTCATGTTCATCTAACCAAAATGTAAAAAATGGAGCACCCCAAGGTACAGTTCTGGGTCCAAATCTCTTTAATATCTAGTTGTGGATATACCAAAATGTCTTGAATACATTTCTAAATGGATGTGTGAATCATTCATAAACCAATCAAAAACAAAAATATTAGTTATGGCACCACCTAACATTCAAAAAGATATTATTATTAAGGGTACTTTTGTTAACAAGGAATGCATTTGATTTGTTGATTCCGCAAAAAGTCTAGATGTGATACTCGACAATCAATTATCTTTAAAAACACAAATAAATAAGACTGTTAAAAGCTGTAACAATATAATGAGAAAAATACCCAAAATAAAACAATTCTTATCCCATAAAGATCTGTGCACCATAGTATGTTCATTATTATTTTCACAACTATATTATTGTGAACTCCCTCTACTTTGGAATTGATAAGGCACTATTAAAAAAACTGCAGTCTGTTCAGAATTGTGCAGCAAGACTGGTATTTAAAACCAGAATAGAAACTCAAGTAAATAACAAAGCATATAACAACTTGCATTGGCTAAAAATTAGAGAAACAATATATTTCAAGGTCGTTTTAATAATGCAGAAATCTATTAAACAGGAAGCACAAACATCGTTATGCAATTTAATTCAATACTCTATGTCAGAAAGAACACTAAAACTAAAAGAAACAAAATACAATAATCATTTCAGCAATCAAGCATTATCCCAGTATGGTCTTAAACTTTGGAATATACTTCTAAATACCATCAGTGACAAAAAAAACACAACTATTTTTAATGAAAAACTAAAATCATATTTAATGGTGAATGGAGAACTCTTCCACCAGAAAACTCTTGATTATTAAAATTTCTAGTTTTGTTTAATTTGTTGTACAGCTGAGCAAGTGTTTTGCCAACTTCTGGCAAAACACAGTAGCTGTGGGTAAACCCATGTATTTATTATTTATTTATTTATATATATAAAAGCCTGTCTAACTTATCTCAATATACAAACTCTAGAAAAAAGAAGGCAGTTAGGGGATATGATACAATAATTTAAAGCATTCAAGGGGGTTAAGGAAGTAAATTGGTTTCATATCAATGCACACCACATTCCCTTTTAGCACAAGAACCTGCAAGTAATGTTAAAGGCTCTAAATTATATATATATATATATATATATATATATATATATATATATATATATATATATATATATACCCTGTTAAGTTGAACCCTTAATAAGTCAGACTTTTATTAAATCGGACAGATTTTTGATTCCCCTTGAACACTCTATACATACGTAGAGCTTGCTTAATTTTGACATTTTCTAAGTCTAGATATCTATCTATTCCCTTTGATATTTCATATATATATATATATATATATATATATATATATATATATATATATATATATATATATATATATATATATATATATATATATATATATATATATATATATATATATATATATATATATACTATAAAATATTATAAAAAATTAAAATTTTCTCCTACAAAAAAACCTTGACAATGGAAGCTATATTATACATAAAAATTTTTATGCAATCTATAAATGACAAATATTTAATTGGAACCTAACATTATAATAGATAACAATTATTAAAACAAGTATTAAAACAAAATCTTACTCACTTTTCTCAAAAGGCTTTTCTTGATTATCTCTAAAGGATTGGCAAAATATCAAAAGTATTTTTTTTTTTTTTGAAATTTTAATGATTCATAAATGTACAAGTTTTAAGCCAGTAACATAAACATAAGCGGAGTAACACTAACATAAACATCTTTTGTATGTTAAATTAAAATTATGTAACTTTATATACCTAATTTTTTGGTTTTGATATACTTCATCAACATTTGAGGTATCTTCTTCATATCTGCATTTCTCTTTTGCTTCAGATTCTGTGTCTATATTTTAAAAAGTAATTATGATAATTATTGATGTATCAAAATTTCATTTTCAAATTTCAATAATTATGATTAAATGCTTAAATAAATTTATAAAAAATTATCAAAATTATTACTTTACTATCTTTGAGAATATTAAATAAACTACCTGCAGTTGACAAAATTCTTCCTGAAAACCTAAGCCATCCAACCTCAGGTTCTTGACATATTGATTTAGCTAAGTCTATTTTTTTCATATTTGTCTAGCTAGGCCAATAAAAATCTGTAGATTTTCTAGATGAAATTTTTGATAACACATTTTCACTCAAAGCATTCACTAACCAAATTAGTGGTACGTAATCGGTATTGTTTTCTTCATCGAATGCAACATTTGCATACAACATCTTACTCAGTAACACAGTACAGAAATTACACAGTAAGTTACTCTGCTACAAAATGTAAACGAAAGTAGAAAAAATCCATACTCCGCAATCTAGGAATATAGGAATAAAATATTACTAAATTGCACTTTTGGATTTACAGAAAAACGTTCAATGGTCTTCAAAAACCATTTATGATTCTAAGAATATATGCCACAAGGAAGTAAGACAATAATGAAAACCCTCACGTCAACTTTATAATATTATATGCATTTCCTTGTGGCGTTACTTTTCATAAACGTAAATATTAATGAATTCTTTAAAGTATTTATTGTTCAAATTGCATGTAAAACTTTGTAAAATTTTCAACTTTTTACTAAAGAAAGAAAAAGAGAAAAATTGATGTATAAAAAACAAAAATAGTTATAACAACTTTTTATATAGAGTTTCATAAAAAACATAAAACGAGAAAACGATTATAACTTTAATTTATACGTTATATTGTAAAAACTTTTTTGCCCAAGGTAAGTTGCAAATGGCGATAATGGTCTGATTGCATAGATTTTTCCGCATATTACTTTCACCAGATGGGTCCCTAATGGGAAACTCGTAAAAATCCCAGTTTTCTTAGCCCTTATAAACACCACATGCGGCCCATATTACTATTTTTGCTTAATTTTTCAACCGTAAGTAGTGATCGACCGGAATTCGGTTCGGATCCGGTTTCCGGCTTTCCGGTTCAAAATGCTATCGAAAATATATATTATAAAGCTTTATTTAGCATAATACCGTTATGATCATTTTGATAAAAATGATTAAAAAATTTTTAAATTAGTTGTTAAGCTTGAGATTTAATGTTAATAAAATTTGGCTTTGTTTGAAAACTAATTAATTTTCTTGTTTAAATTAACTTTAAATTAATATTCATATCTTGTAATGTTTTTATCGCTGTTATTTGAGCTGAAGTTACACCATTCTGATTCTTACCAGCTCATTTTCTTAAACATATTGTCATGATCCAAATGGACAATTTTGAACCTCCTAAAGATGAATTTGGCTCCTGCAGCTCATCTTTTTCGCACATTGTAAAAATTATTGCGCAACTTCGAACAGGGGAAAACGATTAATGTGCATTTTGACAATCCAAAAAATCATTTAGGTGTTAAATGATTTTTTTGGATTGTCTAACTGCTTCTCTATGCCTTGGGTTTCGGAAAAACTTTTAAAAAAAATGTAAAATTTTAGTTATTTTTACTACATTAATTTTTGTTTAAATTAGAACTAACTTTTTAAAAATATATTACTTATTTTCGGTTCCGGTTTCGGTTCCTGTTCCGGTTTGGATTTATTTTCGGTTCCGGTTCCGGTTAGGAATATTTAGAATCTATTACCGGTTTGGTTCCGGTTCCGGCAAAATATCTGATCCGGTCGATCACTAACCGTAAGGGACCCGTCTGGAAACCAGAACACAAACCCTTCTAAATCCCGTTCCCGTAAGCCCAGTTAAAAACCATATGGTACCCGTCTGTCAATTTTCGCTGGGTTTATCATGCTGAATTTCGTCTCGTTCAATCAATAGACAATTGGTTTCTTCAAAATTCTTACGATGAATAACACCAGTGTCATTGACTTCAGGATCTGTGGCTTTATCTGGATAGACTCAAAATTGACCGATGTATGCACTTTTCAGTCAGCTCGCTCAAATTTCTAGTATAAACCTTGACAGTTGTCACAAACTTTTCTTGAAGCCTTTTCATTGTTAAAATCCAAGTCATTTTTTAAAAGTTTGAACACTCTACACATATTTATTATAAGTTTCCATTCATTTTTGAAAAAACACAAAAAAAAACAGACTATCAGACATAGTGAAATCTACAAGGAATGCCTTGAAGAGAGGCAGGAATCTTGAAGAGCTGCCAAATTGTGGCCGCAATATCTTAACTTATAAAACTGACCTTTATACGAGTATTTTTATGCTCTCCATTAAAAACATCTAGTAAAAAAAGTTTTTAGCTGTCTTTAAAGGTTTTCTTGGAAGACTCACATTTCAACTCGCTGCAAAATCAATTGTTACTGACTCGCCAAGTTGATGGCAAGTGTAGCTATTTTAAAGTATATATATATATATATATATATATATACTTTAAAATAGCTACATCAAATTTTTTTTGTTTTGCTTGATTATAAAATGTATAATCAAGCAAAACAAAAAAAATTGGATGTGTCAGTGAAAAATTTAGGACTGAAAAGGTATGTTTATATATAAACTAATATTTACATAAATAAAATCTTTAAGAAAAAGATTAATATGGACACATTTAATATTTTAGAAAACATCTAACGGATGTAGAAATTGGACGAATTATTGAAGCTGCTGACCAAGGAGAGTCTCATAGAAGCATTGGAAAGCGTTTTAAACGAGAAAACTCAACTATTAGTAGATTGGTAAAGAAGTATAAACACACTGGTAAAACTGAAAGGTCTGCTGGATCTGGGAGAAAGCCTAAAACTTCAAAAAAAGAAGATCGCTACATTCTTAACGCTGTCAAAAAAAATCGTAAAATCACATGTTCTGAGATAAAACTAGATTTGAACCTTAGTAATATCTCAAAGTGGACAATATCACGCAGAATAAAAGCATCGGGTTGTTTTTTTTCTGGAAAGCAAATTAAAAAACCCTTTGTTAGTGAAATCAATCGAAAAAAACGATTAAAGTGGTGCATTGAGCACAAAGATTGGACATGTGAACAATGGGCTAAAGTTATTTGGAGCAACGAGTCTCCTTTTGTTTTGTTTTATAATGGTCGATCTCACTGTTGGAAATTAATTGGGGAAAAATTCAACCCCCAAACATGCAAGGCAACAATTAAACATGACAGAAAGATTAATGTTTGGGGTTGTTTTAGTGCACACAAAGTTGGAAAACTTTACCGGGTGAAGGGCATCATGGACCAGCATATGTATCATAAAATCTTAGTTAATCAGCTTGGACCAAGTATAAAAGAACTTTTTCCTAATAGTGACTACATCTTTCAACATGATAACGATCCTAAACATACAGCACGGTTGAATAAAAGATATCTAGAATCTAAATTAATACCAGTTATGTCTTGGCCAGCACAGTCTCCTGATTTAAATCCAATAGAAAACCTTTGGTCTATATTGGATAGAAAATTGAAAGATCGTAGAGCAACAAATGAAGATGATTTGTTCCAAATTCTTCTTGATGGTTGGAATGCTTTGCCAAACGATTTATTAAAAAGACTTGTAGATAGTATGCCTTCCAGATGCGCAGAAGTCATAAAAAACAAAGGATGGCCAATTAAGTACTAAAACAGCTGAAACCTAAAAAATGCTTTACAAATCCTAATTTCTTTTTATTATATGTAATATACAATGATGTTATAAACATTTTTATCAAAATTGTCCTATAATACTTTTATTATACGAGTCTTACACATTTTTTGTTGCTGTTTTTATTAAAAAAACTAGTGTGGCTTTTTTTTTGCACCACCCTGTATATATATATGCAGCAGCCAATAAAATCATTTTTTAAAAATAGTTTTAAGTTTTACAAAAGCATAGAGCATTTCTGTATAACAAAAAACCCTTAGAGCTTTCTTATATACTTAACATTAAATTAAACTAACGCTACTTAACACGTCAATTTTATTTATTACACTTTAATTTTTTTTAGACAAAAATTATCTTAAGATGAAGGTTTGATTTAATACTTCAGTTTCCATTGACGTATACTTTAACGAAAATTTATATATATTTTAACGGTAATTTATGTATATTTTAACGGTAATTAACATATATTTTAATGGTAATTACCTCAGAATTAAAAAAAACCATTAAAAAAGTTAATTTTTTAAAAGTCTATTATTGTCTAAAGATAAAACGAAAAATGGAATTGCAAAATGTTAGTGCTAACCAATAAATTTAACATGTTATTTCTAAAGCCAGAGAAAGAGCCACAAATCTACAAACACAATTACTCAGGTGATACACTCGTAAAATAAAGTTGGTGCTTTCAGGTAAAATCCAATTTTATAATTGCTACTTGGGGTTGCCAAAAATTATCCTGAAAAAAATTATCTGAAGAGTCAAGTAAATTTAAAAATACCGCAGGATTAGTTATGTAATTTTTTTTATTTTTTTGCCTTTTTATTTTTACGCATCAAAAAGGAGTTAAAACATCAAGTAAAAAAATAACAAATTATTTTGATTTTTAAAATCAAGATCATAATTAAAAAGTCTTAAATATCTTTCGAAAATCACAAACCTCTTTTTTGTGCAGTAGTAGTTTGAATCAATAACAAAAAGTATTTTCTTCATAAGCGCTGAAAAGCCCAATTGCAGGAAAGTTTCTTTATTGTTTCAACATTTGAGACATTTGCATTCAAAATTAAAGTAAATGTAAGGCCACTTCCATTAACGTTAATTTTGAATGTAAAGGACTGGTATTCATATTCATGGGAAGTTTTAGAAGGAATTTTCTTTACAAAAATGCATTTTACCTGAATGGAACTTACCCAAGTAACTTGCCCGTAGTAAATACAAACTTTATTAGAATTGAATAATACTCTCGCACAAATCCGTTTACTGGTTTTTCAGAATAATAAGGTGGTCAAGCTCTCTAAGATTCCATGGAACATCTCAATCGCATACATTATTATCCGTCTAGTTTAAATTGTTTCCGCGTGAAGGCAAAAAAGAAAACAAAGTGACAATTTACACACTTCATTCACTGAACTTTTTGTTGTAATGCATTGTATGTATTATACATGTTATGTTATGCATTGTATGTATTACACATGCTATTATTATATACTTAATACAATTAAGTATATAATAATAATATTACATGCATAATATTATATTTACTATTAATACATAATAGTATAGTATAAGTATATTAACAATGTAAGTATGTTAAAAATGTAAGTATAATATTATATATATTTATATATAACTTGCTGAATCTTTAGAAACTATGGAAGTCAACAAGATTTCCACAGTTTGTTTTGAGACAACTTGCAGTAATACTGAAAATTCTGACAAAATCAAATGATTTAGTATATGAATGATATTGCTTTGCTGTTACTTTGATGTAAAATAAAAAATATATCTAACTTTATTTTGTACCGGTAGGTATAATAAACAAATGAAAATTTAAAAAATATACAAGTATATTTTGTATGGCTGTTTGAGTTAAATTAAAAAATATCTTTAGATATGAAAAAAAGAAGTAACAGTTTAAAAGATGATTATGCAATCTTTCAAGATGATATACATAAACGTAGAAGAACTTGTGATCCAAACATTGTTAAAAAATTATTCCATCGGCAAACATTTATAAATAAACCAAATACACATTTCCATTTTTCACGTTCCTTCAACCTGAATATTTTCCCAAATTTTACAGTTATAAATGTAGAAAAGCCACCATGCTTTTTACGGAAGTTTTCACCTGATGGACGTCATTTAGTTGCCTTTTCTCGAGATCAAAGTTCTGTTGAAATTTATGAGTTTCAAGGTCCTTGTGCTTCAAATGATTATGTTTTTAATGCTTGTAATGAAAATGAAGATGGTGTATTTAAGCTTAAAAGTCTATCTTTTGATCGTTTTTTTAAACAGAGAGGAGTTGTTACAGTAACTAGTTTTGGTGAACAATTAAATCGTGAATGTAGTTTATTTACTGATGATGGAAGGTATGTTATTGTAGGTTCTGCAACAGCCCTTGCTGAAGATGTGCATCCAATGTTTTACGATATTTATAGAAACAATGAGTCAATAACTCCCAATCAAAGAGTTCCTCTAGAAGATTATGCAATACATATAATAGACTTGTATAATGGTACCCTTCAAGATACTAGAACATTTAAGTGTGATAAAATATATTTATCACATAATCAAGGGATTTACTTATATAATGATATACTGGCAGTAATGTCTGTTCAGCATCAAACAATTCATATATTTCAAGTTACCCCAAAAGGTCATTTTATTGATGTACGTGTTATTGGCAGGTTTTGCTATGATGATGATCAGTACACAATAAACAGATTACCAGAAATGCAAAATTTACAACCATATCGTGATAAGTGTTTTAATAGCCTAAAGCATCGTTTGTTAGTTTACTTGTATAATTTTTGTTCAAAAGACGGGTCCAAAGAGTCTATACGTAGGTATTACCAATACTTTGACCAGTTCAGAAATTTACGAATGTGGAAAATGCAACTCTTAGATAAAGAGCATTTACTTATAAGATATGCAAGTGAAGAAGTTGTAGCAATGAAGGTTCAAGATCCGAGCACTCTGCCTTCATTTTATGCTGTATACAATATGGTTCTTACTGAAATTATTGCTGTTTATGAAAATTCTTCAGAGGCTCTTTTAGAAGTTTTTGAACAGTTTAGTGATCACTTTCGAAATGCCATCCCTCAGCAAATTGTCCAGTTCACCTGTTCAACTTCAAGCAATATTCATGCTCGGTATAACCAAAGAAGATTTAAAAGTACAATAGTTAATGCTAAATATGGAGGACCTAAAGAAGCTGTTAAAAAACTTTTAGCACAGCTACCAATTAGTGCTCAATCTTACAGTAGTAGCCCATATCTCGACTTGTCTTTATTTAGTTATGATGATAAATGGATTTCAGTTATGGAAAGACCAAAAGCATGTGGTGATCACCCTATCAGGTAAATGTCTATTTTTCAGTAATTCATTATTGTTTAATGTAGAAAAGTTAAATGATGTAAGTTTTTTAAAATTAATTGATATTTTTAACAAATCCTGACTGTTTGAGTTGATGGTTTAGTCATTGAAACATATTCATGATGTTGATAAAAATGATTTTGATAAAAGAATAAAAATTTGTTCCTTAAACAAAAATAATGGTGGCTCCTAAATTATAAAGGTTGCCTAGTAATAGTGTAGTTAATAGTCAGATTTTATAGATTTTTTTTCTAAAAAGTTTGACCTTTATTTTATAATTCATTTTTTGTGTTTGATTAGGTTTTATTCAAGAGACACAGGCTTGTTAAAGTACAAAATCTTTGCTGGTGTTCAAGGTCGAAATATGACTCAATCAGCTCGTAGACTTGTTGCATTTACATTTCACCCTTTCTATCCATTTGCTATATCAGTACAACGCAACAATAACACTGACTATGTAGTTAACTTTCATTTAAGGTATTTCACAGGTTCTGCTGTGGATCATTTGTGACATTTGCTATTTTAATAAACTTCACAAGTCATTATTTATTGACTGATATTAGATATTGAATTAAAATTGTTTCTTTTTTGTTTTGAGAAATTTATATTTATACTTTTTAGCATTAGTTATTTAGTGACCAGACTGTTTTAAGTTTTAAAATTTGATTGATTATAATTAAAAATATCTTTTAAGAGAGTTATGCACAAGTATGGAATTTCGAATATTCCATATTCAACCCATATTTTGTATTTCTTTAGTTTTATTTATCTCTTTAGACTAATTGTTGTGTGTTAACCTTTAGAATTTACTTATGTTTAGTATTTTCTGTTTTACTTCAGCATTCTTTAAATGTTGTACTTTTTGCAAGCTTCCTAATTTATGTCTCATGGTATTGAAAATGCTCATAATAAATGCCAAACAAAATAAAAAGAAAGTTTTGATTTACCTTTTAATTCTTTCTTTATGAGTTAAAAAAATGATTTAAATTTTATTTTGTTTTCTGTGTTAATGACTACAGCTCTGAGCATGGAAGTAGAATAAAAAATGGATAAGTTAGACAAAGACCTTATCTTGCTGAAGCAAGAACTAAAGTGTTGGGAGTCAATGTTTTCAAGAAAATATGGTCGAAAGCCTACAAAGGTTTGATACTGTACATGATTAAAAAACTTAAGTTGATGATATCACTAAGTAAACTTTCAACCAAGTAAATCTTCAACAAAGCATTTTAATGATTTTTTTTTACTTTTCTAAATCACTCTACTTTCCTATGTAGTCATTTTACCAAACTAATATTACCTCTATTTGTTTAGGAAGATATTGATGAGAGTACTGCTGAAATTAAAGGTACACCTATATTTTAACTTGAAAGAATCTCTTAATATCAAGGTGGATTTATTTATATTTTTTTTGTTGGTAAACAAAAAACATAAATAAACTTTCTTGTTTTACTTTTGCTGTAATAAATTTGAAAACCTACAAACAGGTATACACTTTTAGTACATGTATATTACATTAAACACACTTACAAAAAACTATTTTTTACTATTATTGTTTTTGTTGTTGTTATCATTATTGTTATTTTTATTATTCTATCGTATTATCTATCATTTAGATACCTACAAA
Source organism: Hydra viridissima (assembly GCF_058129835.1). Taxonomy (NCBI): domain Eukaryota; kingdom Metazoa; phylum Cnidaria; class Hydrozoa; order Anthoathecata; family Hydridae; genus Hydra; species Hydra viridissima. The sequence goes on along the minus strand of NW_028324311.1, from coordinate 7,212,674 downwards.
GCATATGCAGCTTTAAAAAAAAAGAAATTTTGTGAGGATAAAAAAACTTCCAACAATTTGCAAGTAAGTATTAAATATACTATTATTATTACTATTACTATTATTATTATTTTTATTATTATTATTGTTATTGTTATTGTTATCATCATCATCATCATCATCATCATCATCATCATCATCATCATCATCATCATCATCATCATCATCATCATCATCATCATCATCATCATCATCATCATTATCATCGTTATCATCATTATTGTTGTTGTTGTTGTTGTTGTTATTGTTGTTGTGGTTGTTGTTGTTATTTATTTATGTTATTATGGAAATATAAATTAGAAGTACAGAATACTGTTGGTGGGGGAACCCACATGTACACTGGCAAGTCAGTTATTAATAAAGTAATAAGTTAAACATTTGGTTTATTAACATGAGTAAGGTCTTTTACCTTTGACTTTGTCTGAATTCTAACTTTGTCAAAGCTTATTCAGGGTAGTTAAAAGAAAAAAATTGTAGAAAAAAAGAAAATAGTAAATGAGTGAAGTTAAAGTTTTATTAAATATAAAAATAAAGCGCACTCTACCACTCATTATCAAGTTGGGTGTGATGAAGTTTTTTTTGATAAACAAGTGGATTGTATTAACCACATCTGTAGATCCACATTTGTAGATCTAGGACTTAGCAATAAGGCAGTAAAAGTATTTTTAATGAATCTCAAATAAGAAAGCTTGTTAAAGTTTTTTAGAAGGAAATTTAAGCAATTTAGTTAAAGATTTAATGCCTTTTTAGAATTTGTAATTAAATCTCATGGTAGTTATGATGATATATTTCAAAATATTTTAATCACATTTTGCCTGTTGGTTGCAATTAAAACTAAAATCCATTTCTAGTTTTTTTTTATTTTTTTGATTAGTAATTGTTCATGTCTAATTAGATGTTTTCCAGTAAAAAAAAAAAAAAAAAAAAAAAGCATTTTTATGAGCATTTTTTACAATGAGATCGGAGAAAAAACTTGTGATGAACTTATTGAGAAAATGAACTATGTTATTGACTAAAGTTTTCAAAAGATTAAATAAAGTTTTAACATATGTTTGTTTTTTCATTTTCACAAGAAACTACTTAAAAACATACTTTGCCTATATAAAGAGAAAATTATATAAAATGTATGAAGCATTACAAGCTGTAAGCATATAACCTTAACATAATAGATGATGTCTTGCAAATGTAAGGGGGGACTTGATTAAATGTTATGTAATTAAATAGGATAACCTTGGAATTTATATTATTGATAAAAAATATGAAGTAAAAAGTGTACTTTGCAAATAATACTTCAGGTTGATGATGGTGTATTTGGAGCTAACCTTTTAAAGCAGCCTGATAACAAATTGAAAACACAGAAGATATCTCAGTTAAAAGTTTTAGATATTCATAAGATCAAAAGACCTGTCTTTAAAAGACTGAGTGAAACACCAATTAGTGCAGTTAGGGAAAAGGTTACAAATGATGAAAATGTAACAAATGATGAAAATGTAAAGGTGAGTCAACTTAAATGTTTATCTTCATTACCAATTCTTAGTTTTAGCAATCATTTTATCTATTTTTATTCTTTTACAGTTTTTTTAATAAAGAATTTTTATTTCAAAATTTATTCTCTATACAATTGATAGCTAATTTTCTTATTGCAGTTCTTATTTTTTTAGGAAACATTTAAGTATGAGCAATCTGTAATGACTTTTGAAATTGAAAACAAAATAAATGGTTTTAGTAAAAGCCCTGCAAGGTATGTAGTTTTTTAAATAGCATTTGGTCTTTTACTTTTTGTGGCTGTATTGTTTGTGTGGATAAATTGAGATGGAATGATCCAGATGGTATATCTGGATCATTCCATCTCAATTCATCCACACAAAAAAATGAACTTTGACACCATTACATCTCAAAACCAGTTGATCTTTACATAATTTGCAGTCCAAAATAAATATTAAATAATTGCAAAATAAATATTAAATAATTGCAAAATGAATGTTAAAAAATTGTAAAATAAATATTAAATAATTCCAAAATAAATATTAAATAATTCCAAAAATAAATATTAAATTTATTTTTGTAGGAATAATATGAAATTAATTTTTCTATTTAATTTTGTAGGAATTATATGAAATATTTTAATGATTGCATCATTGTTGGTTTTTTTTATAATTTTCTGTTTTTAAACAAATAGGTATAAAAGGATGACACATCCTTGTCCCAGAAACTGTACTCCTAAGCAGAACCTATTTAAAAATTTTTTTTTTTTGAAAATAACTTGAAGTAGGTTTGATTTATCTTGTCTTTGTAAAAGGAGCACATCACATTAACATCCAAAATTTTCCCAGTAGTTACTTGTTTTAGGCTTTCTTGAGAAATTGACCATTTAAAAGTTAAACCATTACCATCAAAAGCACATTTATCACAGCTGGGTGCAAAAAATACCCATTCAGCATTTAGATCAAAGTCTTCCTTGTGATAAAAATGATTGTTAAAGTTTTAAAGTTTTTAAATTATACTGCACTGCTGAAAAGTACTTAATACTTGATACATCTGGTAGATTTATTTGATACGTCTAGTTATATCTTCTTGAATATTGTATACAAACAAATGTCTTATTGTTACAAACAAATGTCTAAGATTTGTTGAATATTGTATACAAACAAATGAGGTTACAAAAAAATTTTTTTGTTTTAGGAAGGTTTCCTCTTTAAAATATTTTTAAACACACAAAAAAAGTACAATGGGATAAAATGAGCATTGACATTTGTCCTAATTCATAATTTTGAACCTCATTGAGGACAATCTATTAAAACTAAGTGTTCATTCTGCTTAAAGTTCTTTTTACAGTTTTTAGGTACTTAAGCTGTATATGAACATTGTCTATGAACATACTAAATAACTTTTTAACACTTCAAAACCAGGGGATTGGTTGCATTAATGCAGCATACACTCAGCGTTTTCAAGGCAACAAACATTTAAAGTCATAAATTCTTTGTAACTTTTATTCCACCTAATTTCAACAATCATGAGTTTAGTAATAAGGTAGTGGACAAACTTAGTTCATTCACCACTAAAATACTAAGCTCCACAGTGTGAAGGCCTGAAGTTTTAGTTATAATAAATGACTTAGGCTTCAGATTGCAAAACTTTGACAAGCTGAACTTAACTTCTTTATAGTCATTTTCATTAAGATAGAGTAGTAATAACCTTTTTTTTTGAGCATGCTGGTTTTTTTCATTACTTATGAAGTCTTTTTTTTTATAGCATCATCGATAAAAACTCAACACTTTGAAAGTTAATTACTTTTATTTGACTGTTTCTGGTGAATTTCAGGTTCCCAAGTTTTTTCTTGGAATTGATAGAATTCATTGCTTTTGTTTTCATTTTCTTGCAGTCTTAACAAAATACTTAGACATTTCAAAGAAACTTGCTTTTTTGTTTTGAGTTTATGACTCTTTTGTTAGTCACACCTTAAATTGATAGGAGTTTTTAACTGAAATTTGTTTTTTGATTCCATACATTAACCTGTTTCAACTGGCATGGTCTTTGTTGACCTTTTTTTTTGAACTGGTGTTTGCTATTTGTATTGTTAAAGAGGCTTCTATATGCTAAAAAAGCTTTTTTTGTAATTCTGTCTATTATTTCATGAAGCTTTCACTTTATTGTGTTTTGCAAGACTTTTCAATTCAACTAGTAAAGCTCCAAGCTGTTCTATAAAGGTATCAAACTTACATTTTCCTCACTTTGTGGCTCCTACCTCTTCTGTGAACTGGGGTTACATATTCATGTTTTTCTTGAACAGCCAAATCAAGGAAAATCTTTAGTTTGCTTCAAACAAAATAAAATAAGTTAGTATATTATTACTGATATTAATACTACATTCTACTATGTGTAGAGGCTTTAGAGCTTTATTTTTGAACTCATTGAATAAAAATCTAGGAATCAAGTTTTAGTAGCTGATTTATTGCCTGTTGTCACAAATACCTGTTGTTACAATGCTATATCAACAAAATTTCAACTTTTGATATCTTAAGAACTGTTGTGTATTCTTTGTGTAGTTCTGTTGTGTCTAAAGTAGTTAACTATGTGATTGTTATTTGGTTTCAATTACTATTTTCAAAAATAATAATTATTTTATCATTATTATACATATTTACAAGTTTATAATTATAAAAAAATTTATTCTTTAGAAAATCAGTATCAATTCTGAGAAAACGTCAGTCATTATTTACTAATTGTTCAAAGCTTTCAGATAGCTGGTTAAATAACTGCTCCAGCAACTTACCCAATGAAAATGAAAATTTGAAGCTTTCTATTGATAAAGATATCAAATCAACAGAAAGCTTTTCAGTTGATAAATGCAATATACTTGTTAAAGATGGAAACATTGTAGCAATCGAATCATCTGATAGTAGAACTCTGCCTTCTGAAATTGAAAATTTAAATTACAACAAAAATAATTCAAATGAAGCATTAGTTGAGATCAGTTCTCTAAAAATTGCTGATACACTAATTTGCTCTCCAGAAATTTCAGGTGCTACAGAAGGTTTTTCAAAGGATATTTTCATGCTGCATTCTTCAGTATCTATTGGAAAAAATGAGACAGATAAAAACAATATAAGGATACCAAATAAGAATTTAAGATCTAGTAAAAAAGATTCTAATGAGATAAAAAACAAAGAAGATAAGGAAAATGGGAAAAAAGTTCCTGAAGATCTGAAAAAGAAGCCTAGAAATAGAAGCAGTAAATTGACAAGTGAAGAAAAGAAGATGACATCTACTCTATGTTTGAATGAAGAAGAATTAAATCACAAAAGAAAAAGAACTGAAATGGAAGCAGATGAGGACAAACTTGATCCTAAACCTAAGAAGATCAAGTTAAAAAAAAGTAGTAGTAAAAGGTAAAATGTTTTATAATGATGATGACGATTACAATAATGATGATGATGATGACGATGATGATGATGATGATGATGATGATGATGATGATGATGATGATGATGATGATGATGATGATGATGATGATGATGATGATGATGATGATGATGATGATGATGATGATGATGATGATGATGATGATGATGATGATGATGATGATGATGATGATGATGATGATGATGATGATGATGATGATGATGATGATGATGATGATGATGATGATGATGATGATGATGATGATGATGATGATGATGATGATGATTACAATAATGATGATGATGGTTATGATTATGATGATAATGAAGATTAAGATAATAATGATGGAGGTTACAATCATAATAGTGATGTTGGTTATGATAATGATGGTGGTTTCAACTTGATGCAATCTTTACTTAGATTGGTAAATGATAATTTTGTTAAAATTGATCTCAAAAAAAAGACATATGTGCGTAGTGTTAAAAAGTTAACTGGGGCACAGTACAAAAGAAGACAATGGAAGCAAAAAACTTCTTTTGAGCAACCAAATAAAAAAGGTTGGCAAGTGATTGGTGAAAAAAAGACATGCTATAAATGTGGAGGAGAGGGACATTGGGCAAAGTTCTGTCGTGGAATGCAAAAGAAAGTTGATCCTTTTAGGTTTGTTTAGTATAAAATAAAGTTTTTCAGCTTTTTTTTTATATAAGATATTTAATTATTCTAACAAATTTTACTTAATTAAACACAATTTTTAATTTTGATAACATAACTTTTTTTATGGCAAAAAAAAAGTTTTCTTTTCAAACAATTCCTCTAAAACTATTTTAACATTTTATTGAAACAAATATAAATTGATAAAATGGAAACAGCAGATATCTTTATCAAGAGCAAATATATATTTTCTAATGACTAAACACTCAGTCTTTTTAATTCTATATAAAAGTTTATATAATTCTCTTTTTAGCTATTTAAAACAAGTAATACAATTAATAAATTTTTTTTAAAATTAAGAAAAATGATAAACTTCAAAATAAAGTATTTTTTAGATTGTACATAAAATTTTATTTTGATACATAAAATTTTATTTTGAAAATGAAAGTTTGGCTTGTTTTATCAAACATTCTATTTGCCAATCATAATTAAAACTGTTGTATAGTTAAGCAACTACTCTGATTCTCTCAGAGTAGTTGCTTAACTATACAAAAATATATTCTACTAGTTAATATCATCTTTATATATGAACATAAAAGAATGCCATGTATATTAACATGGCCCCCTTAGTCCGCTCAGTGTTCTTTTACAGCATCACGTTCCTGAAATGAATTGCCTTATGCCCTTTTTGTTCTCAAGTGCTTATTTGATTTTGGATACATTCTTCTTCAGACAAATTTATTCTGGATATATCAAAGTTCTCACTATTGATAGGATTAACAGGGTCATGACTACAATCTTCATTATCCACTAATCTACTCGTCTTGATTAGCCGTTTATTTATTTGGTCACAATGCACTAATGTTCATATATTATTTCTCATTATAATGACAGTGTCTTGAACAGCTTGAGAGATAAAGGCTGTTGGTTCTGCTTGAGAGATAAAGGCTTTGAATCTGTTTTTGTCGTTGCCATAAGGAAGATCCACTTCAAAGCTCATCGTAGGAGGAGAACTGCCTCACCATCATCTTAGAGGGACTTCTTGACTTTCCAGCATCAGATATTGTGCTGTAACATTCTACTTAGATATCCACTTAATAAACTTTTATCCAGTGAATAAGTTTTCAAACCCATTTAAACAGTCTTTACCATTCTTTCAGCTGCTCCATTAGACTGGGGATGACATGGTGGGGTCTTATATGGCAAGCACCCTTTTTTCTTCAGCCACTGGCATAAAGCAGCATCATGAAATTCTGCAGTATTATGACACCAAAACTTCTGGAATTCCATTTCTTAAAAACACACTTTGAAGTACTGTCTTAATTGTGAAAGTTTCAAAATTATTTACCTTAACAACCTCCACCCATCCCAAGAAGGCATCTACTAAAATCAAAAATAATCCAACACTCTGTATAGAAGCATGATCCATATGCACTCTGCACCATGGTTTATCTTCACTGGACCGTGTATGTACTGTTGTTTCAGTCTTTACAATTTTTTACATACTCTTCAACATCTTGACAATGGCCACCATGTTTCTAACTTTGATCTACATCAAGTTTGCATTATCCCACAGTGTATGTCATCATGGATTAATTTAGTAAATCTTCTTCTCACTGTCTTAGGAGGTACAATAAGGTAACCATTACAAACAGCTCTTTTTTCAATAGTCAATTTATTCTTGTTGGATTTAAAGGACCTTTCTGTTACAGAGCATCTGGTTCAAATTATTATACCAATTCTGCTTTTAATATCATCAATAGTTTATCATTTTCTGTCCTCCGTCTTAGTATAAATTCTAATGGTTTATGATCAGATGTAAGTTTGAATCTTCTACCCAACAAAAATTGCCTGGCTCTATGAGTGAGCCACATAATAGCCAGTGCTTCTCTCTATGTTAGAGTATCTTGTTTCAGCATCTATCAAAGATCATGAGAGAAATAGTACAGGGTGACCATCTTGTATTAGTATACCAGATATTGCTTTTTCACTGGCATCAGTTGTTAATTCTAAATCTTTAATGATGTCATAAACTTTTACCACAGGATCTTCACAAAGGTTCTTCTTTTGTAATTCAAATAAAAAATCCTTTCTTCCTTAAATTATTTAGCAGTTTTTCAGCATATTTTTCAGTGTTGACCATAAAAGTTTTTTAATCCTATGAAAGATTCAAGTTCCTTTTTATCATTAGGAGGACTAATTTTAAGTATTTTGCTGACCAAATTGCGATATTGAGTAACTCCCTTTTCTCACAGTTTGTATCCTGGAGATGAAAGACTTTTTGTTTCCATCACTGAATTACTTTTATTTATAATCATTCCTGATTCTTCCAATTTTTTGTTTATGTTTTAAATATTTTGAATAGTATATGGATCTGAGCAAATCTTTTGGTTAACCCCTACTTTGTAATCTGTACATATGCATAAATCTTCTTTTTTTTTTCTAACAACAATAAGTGGTGAGGGCCATTTGCTTCCACCAGGTGCAACTCTTTGGAGCAATCCTTGTTGAATCATTTGATTGAATTTTTTTATCACTTGTGGTTGTATATGAATAGGAAGAGGTCAATATTTAACATAAGATGGTTGCATACCACTTTGTTTTATATTTGTTTTGTAATTTAACCAAATTTGTTGCATTTACTTTTATTATGTCCATGCCAATTAAATCGTGATTCTTTGTACAATCTGCAACAATAATTCATACAATGTTTATTTTAGATTTTGTTTTGAATGCTGCCTCATTCTCCTAATACGTTAATATATGTACCATCAAATTGTTTTAAGCAAAGATGGCATTTTTGTAATTTAGATTTAGACATCAGCTCCAACAGCTCCAAAACTTTTCTTGGTATAATTGTGACTTGACTTCTGGTATCCACTTGCATTCTTATATTACAGTCATTTATTTTAGTACCATTTTCTGAGTTTGAATCATTCATGATAATAGAATAAACACTTGCATCATCATTCTCTATTTCATCTACTTTTCTTTCACATTTAACGTTTGATTTGCATACATTTTTAAAGTGGTTTAGTTTCCCACATTTTTTACAATTTTTTCCAAATGCTGGGCATTCTTGTGGCAAGTGTTGAAGGCTATAGTATTTGCATTGATTTGGTTTATCTCTATTTTTGTTCATATGGTTGACTGAAAAGCGTTCTTCACTATTAATGTTGTTTTGTGCACTAAAAGAAAATATTTGTTCCAGCTGCCTGATGAAATCAACACATGATCCTAGTTTAGGAGATTCACTATTTTGTAACAATTCAAAAGCTTTAATTCTCTGATCAGAAGAGTGCCACCCATCAACTAATCTCATTTGAATCAGATCATCTTCTGCACTTTGGCCATCTTTTCCTAATTTTTCGAAGTTATAAAAATGTGATGCTTTGCATAATCTTTGTGCATATGATACAATGTTTTCATTGGTTTATTGTTTTAAAGCTAAAAATCAGACTCTTTTAGCAATGGTTAATCATTTTTGAGGTTTTAAATAGGACATGATAACACTTTTAATATCAATAAACACATCATCTTTTCTAATAGTAATACCCTTTCTTCACATATCATTCAATCTCATATCAAGACTTTTTCATATCAAGATCTTTTGCTTTATTGTTTACTTCAGTTTACCACTTAACAACTGTTTTAATAAAAAGTTCAGCTTCAGGAAATTTCACACATAACGCAGCAACTGTTTTATTACAAAAAACTTTAGAAACTCATCCAATATTTTTTCACTCAATAGGTTTTAGTGACAGAACCTTTTGTTTTTAAGGTGACAACTTTACCATTCAACAATCAGTAGTATGAAGTTGAATTAAAAATTCTGCAAGTCTCACAATATCTTTACTAATTATATTTTAAACATTTTAATTTTTCAGTGATCCAATTATTTCTGATACATTTTAAAATATGAACAGAATCTGAAGAAAGATGTATCATTTTTTACAATTTAAATATATTGAAATATTTTTAGATTTGAAATATTTTCTAGATATAGTTATCCATTATAAATCCAAGAGGTTTTCCATCTGCAAGTATAGTTTGTTTATTAAATTCCCATCCATTTGAAAATCTACAGTAATTTTACAAATTGAAAATACTTGGATTACAAGCTTCTGAAAGACTTCCAAAAAAAAAACTAGCATTTGTGCTAAAATTGTTTTTGATTTTTTAAAAGCTGCTTTGCCACAATATCTATAATCATAAAAAGTTTAAAAAAGGTTTTTTCACAATGACTTATTACTCATTGAGAGTGCTAACAACATTTCAACATCCTGAATAATAAAAATAAAATATTGAAACAAAATTTAAACATTTAAAATACAAAGTTTAAAATAACTTACCACCAAAGTACTGCAATCCAGGTTTTATATACACCTTATCAGCTAATATAACACAGTACTTTTGAAATTCCTTGGGTAAATTTTTGGGATACAACCCAAACCTTTATAGACAGAGAGAGGAGGATTGGAACACCACTTTTTACTCTCTAGAAATCTGCATTATCTATCATCTTCTGGACAGCAATGAGTACAAATTCGTTTATAAGTCATAAGTTTTTTAACTCACAATCCTTTGGTTTTAAAGGAAATGATTGCTACATACATATTTTCTTTTAATTTCAAGCTGTAAATTGATGTGCAATCATAAACACAATATTCTGAGCTTAAATTACAAAATTAAAATCTTCATTAAACTAATTTTACACTAAATAATTAGTTGTAGCCTGTGGAAGTTGGCCGTGGCCATAAACTATAGTATAGAAGTTTTTCATACACTTGCCAGTTGTCATAGGATTTTTTATTACAAACATTTATGAGAATATTTTTTCTCTTTTGCAGTTAGTTATATATTTTTGCAGTTCCATAAAAAACAGTTTTATTAATGTAGAAAAAAGAAAATTTTAACTGTGAAAAGAAAGCCAAAAGTTTTTTTTTTAGATGAAATTTGCTTTACCACCAAAATATTTTTACTAAGTGTAGACCTAATTTTTGTTTATTTGTTCTTATAATCTAATATGCCTACCTTTTCTTCTGATTTGTTTTAAGTAAATTTTATTCTTTCTTTTTTTTTTCTTCATCATGCAAGGATTTTTTTTTTTTTTAATCTAAAATCTTACGAAAATAATAATTATATGTTTTATAGAAAACTTGAGGAAGAAAAGCAGACGATGGATTTTGAGAGTTTTGATAAAAATAAGAAAAGTTTTTTTGATTGTGTTGAAAGTAGCTCCTTGAAAGAAGTCGAAATGACCAATGTGCAGCCTGGGAAAAAGTTTACAATAGAAAGTACAATAAAAATAAAACTTATTAGTTCTATACAAAAACCTGAAAATAAAAATAACATTCTGAAAAGCTATAAAATGTTTTTTTTGCTTTTCAGAATGTTAATTTTTAGTTTTTCCTTTTTTTATAGAATTAATATATTTTTTTTTAATTAAAAGATGTAATGGAGATTGAAGCAGTTTGGCCTCGACCAACTTATGACAGTGAGCCTTACATACCAACTAGTGTGTGTTTAATTCCACCTGTTGATTCTAAACCAAGTTGCGGTATTATTGTTTTTACATTATTTATTCTTTGCTTCTGTTTCTAATTTTCTTTTTTATTATTTTTTAGAATTACGTTTTTTTTATTTTTATAGTTTTGGTTTTAATTATAAATATATTTTATGTTGTTTATAAATCAGAAGCGTACGATCAAGTAAAAAATGAACTAAGCGTGTTTGGGTTTAAATCTTTTCGTGACGGCCAACATGAAGCAATTGCAAGAATTGTCTCTGGTAGAGCATTATTTCTCTTCAACTCTTCTTCTTTGGCAATGACTTTTATGTAAATAATTTTCAATAAATAATATTTTTATTTGTATCTTTACCTTATATTTAAGCATGTTTGTTTAAGATTATATTAACTAATTAAATATATTTTTTTACTGCAGTAGTTCATATAATTTTTTTATACACTTCTTAACATTTTTCATCTGCTGCATTTTAAAGCGATTGTACAAAGTATATAGTGACTGTAAAAAGCGACACTACAAAGTAATGTAGCGACTGTACAAAGCGACATTACTAAGTATGTAGCAGTTGCCAACTTTTTTTGACAGTTGGCTTTATTGATTTCTAAAAAACTAGATTTACTTTCTTTTTTACAGAACCTTTTACTATAAATTGTTTCTAGGTCTGTCTACATTGGTTATTTTATCTACTGGTTCAGGAAAATCGTTGTGTTATCAACTGCCTTCTTACCTATATTATAAACAAAAGCAATATTTAACGTTAGTTGTATCTCCGCTCGTAGCATTGATGCAAGACCAAGTATTTTGTTCTTTTTAAGTTTTGTTGTATTTGAATTTTTTTTATTTTATTTTGTTTTTTTTTAATTACAAAATATGGTGTTTATTGTTGTAGGTGGTAAGTCTGCCGTCGTTTCTTCCTGGCGCTTGTCTTAACAGTAGCATGACGAAACTTCAGCAAAAACGCGTTATTGAGAAAGTTAAGGCGGGTAAGATAGCCGTGTTGCTAATATCACCGGAAGCGCTTGTATCTGGTGGTTTCGGGTCAGGGATTCTTCCTATGAAGTCATCTTTACCAACTATTGCTTTTGCGTGCATCGACGAAGCGCATTGTCTTTCAGAATGGTCGCACAATTTTAGACCATCATATTTAAAAGTGTGCAAGGTACTTAGCATTTATCAATTATTAAAATGTAATATTTCGGAAACGCGTCAAAATGTAGAAATGATTTAGCATACTTTGTCAATTTGAAATATGTTCTTGTTAGGTTAGACTTTAAAAATTTTTTTTTGGTTTTTATTCTTTACAGGTGCTTCGTGAACGTTACAATATTGGTTGTTTATTAGGAATCACTGCTACTGCTTCGCATGCAACAGCTACGTCTGTAATGCAACATTTAGGGATTCCGTTAGAAGGTTCTATAATAAGAGACCCTCAACCCATTCCACCTAATTTATGTATTACTGCTTCTAGAGACTGCAATAGAGATGAGGTTGACTAGCTTTAAAGCTTGATTTAAGTTAATTCACACGATGTCGCTTGTTGAATTAAAAGATTAATGTTGAAATATTTTTTCGAAACTAATTTAGTGCTCATATTTTAGGCTTTAACTGAGTTATTACAAATGAAACCATTCTCTTCTTGCGACTCCATCATTATTTACGTAACTCGGCGTACAGATGCAGATAGGATAGCATCTATGTTGAGAACAAATCTTCCAGCTAAAGCTCCTGATGAGAAAATCCATATTGAAAAGGACACTTTAAAGGATACTTCAAAGGGTAAAAAAAAGTAAGTGTTGAAACCTCTTTTTACCTGTACAAAAAATAAAAAAATTAAAAAAAATATTTAACTTTTATTTTGATTAAAAACTTTTAAAAGTTATTAATTTAGTGATTATCATTCTTTAATGTTCTTTTTATTAGAAAAACGTCTAAACCGTTTTGGTGGAATGTTGAGTCTTACCATGCTGGATTGACACCTTCACAGCGTCGACGCGTTCAAACAAGTTTTATGTCTGGAGATTTACGAATTGTAGTTGCTACAGTAGCTTTTGGAATGGGTCTAGATAAGTCTGATGTGCGTACTGTGATTCATTACAACATGCCTAGTAGTTTCGAGAATTATGTTCAGGAGATAGGGCGCGCTGGTCGTGACGGGAAACTATCATATGTTCACGTATTTCTCGATGATGAGGTTAGGCAGAAAAGTTTCTGACTTTTTTTTTATAGTTATGCATTATAAGCTGATGAGAATTTATGAGCTGATGAGAATTTATAAGCTAATGAGAATTTATTCACTACAGCTTTTCACTATAAATAGTCTTTAAAACTAATTTTCTAGGGAAATGACCTATATGAATTGCGACGACATATCTATGGAAACACGGTCGATCGCAAAACGATTCAAAGGTTTGTCGATATTGCTTTTCCAGCATGTAAATGTGAAGAACTATGTGCTAGACATGAGCGTTTAAACCCTATTAGCCACGATAATATGGAGAAGATGACAGCGAAAGAAATCGATGAAATGTTTTCCAACGATTTTTGCAATCAAATGATCAATGATTGCTCTTTGATTAGAGAAATACCTGTTAATGAAGGTTGTAAAGATGAACGCAGCCAATTCGATGTCAACACAAATCGAAGTTGCGATGAAACGGGATTTCCGCCGAGTAATAGTATTAGTATCCCAATCAATAGCAAGATATGCTCAGGTCACCGCGTGACTTTTAATATTGATAGCACTGTACAAGCTCTCGATATGCCGGAGGTTAACATATCAACATTAATGGCATATTTAGAGCTTCATCCTAAACGTTGGTTGCAAGTTCAGAATCCTTTACGTGACATGTGTTCAGTAAAATGTTATGGGGGGCCTGAACAGTTTCAGCTACTTGCCAAAAGGTTTGCTCCTGTAGCACTAGCAATAAAAAAATTACCAAATGATCAGTTACGTCATCTCGATGAAATACGAAGCATTGATTTCAGTTTTGCAGATATAGCGGATCAAATGTGTTGGGATGTCTTTACTTTATCTCGTGAAGTCCGCTACCTACAGTGGAACATGTCTTTTGCACTTGATGCACCTCTGAATACAACCGGACACTCTGGTGTAATTGTTGAATGTGATCAGCTTTCTTTCCACGTACTGACTGCCCCAGGACTAAGCAATAACGATAGAGATGAAATGTGCGACTTTTTATACGAAAGTATTACAAAACAAGAAGATCAAAGGATATTACAATTGGATGCTTTGTATAATTTATTTCGAGATTTATCTGAAGAAAACTATTACGGTTTGAAAACAGAAATCCGCGTTGACGAAAATGTACGTACATCCATAAGTAATTACTTTCTCTGTGATGTTGAGCGACAAACGACAATTTTGAAAGAGATGTGCACATGCAATATTAAGATAAAAACGTCAGATTACAGATGGACCGCTATATCAAATGATATTAGTTCCTTGCTATCTGCTTATCCAGATCAGAATTTCTCGGGTCGCGCTATTGCTCGTATATTTCAGGGTATCGATAGCCCTTGTTATCCTGCGTGGTCTATCGGCAGAGATCGAAGATTTTGGAGACAATATCTTGATGTTGATTTCAATGAGTTGCGAAATTTTTGCACACATGAGCTTATTAAATATAGGCGTCACTAAAATCTAACAAAAATTATATATTTATCAAAAATCTATTGTTCCTTAGTAGAAACCAGTAATCGCTGTAACAAATGTCAATTCGAAAAATATTTATATAGTTTTTTCTAGTTTTTGGCTATTTCAATATCTTAAATGGAGTTCAGTTGGGTTTTCCGCAAATTGTTATTAGTTAAATTTTAAAGAGTTGATTCTATTACAATTAGTTTTATTCTCTCCAACGCATATTACGACAGTTCTTGCCGATCTTAATGGCATCTGTTATTAAAATACCTCAAATAAGTACAAGTAAATGTGTAATTGCAGTCTAACTTATGGTTTCTGCAATAGCATGAATTAATAGTTGAAAGGAATACCCAGATTCTTGTGAGATACTACTTAAATTAAAGTTTGCACACCGCTGTTGAACTAGATTTTAGTTTGACATAGATTATCATAATCATCATTTATATAGTAAAAGAACTTCATCTATACAGTTAAAACATTCTTTAGCTTTAATCTTTAACTTTATTTGATCCGCTTTTCACTGTTAAATCTTAGCGACACAAGTGTTCTATTTCATTTACAAATATACCAAGGACGAGTTGCCATTGAATTTGTAACATACCGTACATAAACTGACAGAGTTTGATGTCTGCCACAGAAGTAAATCTGATCCGTACCGAGCTTTTTGAGGCGTAATTTAACATCATGTTTTGTCTTCGGTACTAGACTTGATATGCTTCCTGAAATTTGATGATTTAGTAAATCCTTTCTCTTTTGTTTTGGATTTGATACGAACAATGCAAGTACAACCTGCTCCTATTTTCTTTATGAGAACATTTTTTTTTTTTTAAGCAAATCAGTGTTAACTACTAAAGAAATAAATGCAAACACAAATGTAAAATATAACAAAATATTGTCTAAATACCTCTTAATACCAAGTTAAAAACAACTCAAAACTTTTATTTAAAATATGAAAGTAAATAAAAAATATTCATCTGCATAACTGAAGTTAAATTAAAAATCTACGAAATATTCAACAGTGTTAATACTAACTCCTATAAATATGGAATATCACTTAAACAATCATCATCATCCTTCAAGAGTAAAGATGTAAAGATGTGTTAACTCTTCAAAAAGCTACCCAGAATGGTCATTGGCTAAAGATTTGATGAGGCATTTGAAATGATTTTCACATTTTCTTTATTTAGAGTTTTTTTTATTGCTTTCAGTATACCAGCTACATTAAATTACATACCCGCAAAGAGGGAGGGAACCGCCAGGGATTTTACACTGGGCCTTACGCTGGGTGAAGGACCTTCACAATGACTTAAAAAAAAAACATTTATTCTAAGTTTTTTTTTTCACCAAACTTTCTTGGAAACACTCTTAAGTATTTCGTAGACTTTCCAAGTTCACGAGCTGTTGAATTCATGATCAATAGTAACGGGTGATCACTAAAAATTCGCAGAAATTTTAAAGGATCATAGCTTCCTTGTTTTTTAAAAATAAAAAAAAGCATTTATAGGGAACTGTTTATTTTATTTAATACAATATTCAATTCGATTCTATCACTCTATCTCGTCTGATACGGTCAATTAAACTCTTAGTGCATCTTGCCGTTTCTTCTTGTGAAATTCAGAAAAAAATATTTTTTTTTCTACAAAAATATAATTTTTCTGAATTTCACAAGAAGAAGAATAAAAGAGGAAACAATGGAGCGCCTGTTTTTTTTTCTCACAAACTCCTGCAAATGGAATAAACTTCAGTGATCTCCCGTTTTATTTACGATAGAATATTTATGCTTTATGATAATACTTTCTGCGATAAATTGGTGTGTCCATTAATCGGAACTGTGATCTAAGTAAAGTACGATTCATCATCAATGATCCATTCAAAATCCCGGTGAATTTGGTAAAGTCCACTGCAATGTGTTCGAATCCGTTACATCATTTAATCATCTCGCTTCGGATTTTTTTGTTTTTTATTGCATTTGAAAGCAGATTTATTTTTAAGTAATTTATTCACATGATTGAGAAATACTGAATTTACGAGCTACTTGCCTTTGAGAATCACCATCATCATTAAAAAATGTTTTTTAGCTAGGTGACCTTACTTTTTGGCATTTCTTAGTTAAACGACCACATCCAGCCTCTTTCTCATGTCCAAATTTGTTTTCAGCATTTTTAATTGTCATAAATTTTCCTTTTTGGAATATTTTCAGCTTGGAAGTGGTTTACTGTATGTTTTTCTAAGATTCATATTTTACAAATAAAACTCATACACACGTGTTCGGTGTTCATCTTCGTTTTTTTTTTTTTTGCTCAACTTCATTTTTAGATATTAAATCTTTTTTTTTTTTTTTAGTATTTTCTGAATTTTTAGTGATCACCTGTTGGCCTCTAGTAATAACAATTGAAAATTGCAAGATTATTTTCCAACAACAGATGCATGTTGAGACTTGAAATTCTATCTCATGCCATCCTTGATACAATTAACAGTCAAAATTTGTTGATATAACTCCTTAAACGCTTAAAGACTATTGATCATTTATGTTTTAGGTTTATAGTTAAAAAGATTTATATCGTTTAGAGCTTTACTTTTATTCATTCAATTTTTCACATACAAAATTTTTCTTTTTTGATTGATATAGTCAATCATATTTAAGCCACCAGTTTAACATCCTTTTATTAATGTTTCTACCGGTGCATTAGATATTGAAAGAGCTTTCAGTTCATGGAGGTTAATCTGTTGTAAGTTTTATATTTTCTGTTTTCAAGCACACAAAAATCTCTTTGTAGCAATTGTCGCACTTGCTAAAGTCTAAATCTATACATGTGAAATCTAAAGAATTATTCGAAAAGAAAAGGAGTTAACACGATAAAAGAGTTTTCTGAAAATCTTAATAAAAATAACATCTTTTTCTTACAAAAAAAAAAAAGAAAAATATTTACAGTCATTCAATATAAATATTTATTAAATAATAAACAAGTTTTCGTAAAACTATCAAATTGTTATTATATTTAGAGAATCATCTTCAAACATTAAAAACTGCATAAAAGTACGGCATCTAGTTATCTAGTTTATAGGAAGCAACAAAAGAGCAAATGCATAGACAGTAAGAAAATACAAACAGTATAATTATTTAAAAGAAAAAGAATAAGATGTAACTTATCCAAAAAAAAAGAGGCTAAACTATTGACATAAAGTACAAAAAATATGAAAACATATCTAGAATTTTTTTTGGGATGCTTGTTGTTTTGTTTTTTTCATCCAAAAAGATGTGTTGCATTATTGGTAGATAGCAACTATCTTAATCTTTAATTCTAGAAATACTTTTAATTGATATTTTCAAACAAAAGCAATGCACAATTTATCTTTCCTTACTAAAAATAAGTGTGGTTCCTGGTTCAATGTAAGACAATCCAGACAACTTTGGTTGGTTAAAATCTTCATCGATAATTTCTACTTCTTCCGTCTGTTTGAACATAAAAAGGAAACCAAAAATATTTTGTCCAAAAAAATTCTTCTATATTATCTACATTTTGGTAAAAATTTTAGTTTCTTTCTAAAGAAAAAATTATCCACTTAGTCAAAGTTAACTTTTATGCCAATTTTTCGACTTTTAATTACCACCCTAAAAAAAGTTACCTTTGGTGCAATTAAACAATTTCTTATTTCTTCATGAATGTCTGGATTCCACTCAGTGAACCTAAAAATTAACATAACATTAATACACAACCAAAAGAATGTTTTAAAAATTTGTTTTATTTACATATTATAAAGAAACATGATAGCCAAAACATTTCAAGACAAAAGCTTATAAAATGAGTTTATAAAAAAATTAGTTTTAAAGCAAGAAAATCTTTGTACTTGATTGCATGTGGATCTGTGTTCTCCTGGTCTTCATACAGAAGATTGTTAAATTCTTTGATTTGTTCTTTTACTTTCTGTTCATAAGCTAATAAGTCTCTATCAAATCTGACATCAAAAAATAATTAACTATAAAAAATAATTAACTATAGAAAAATATTTTGCCATGCAACAACTTATTAGAAAAATACTTAATTAAACTATTTAATAAAAACGATTAGTAGGCAAGAGTTAAAACTTTTATATTGGAAAAACCAGATAAAAAACAATCTTCAATTTCCAGAATATTTTTACACTTACAAATCAGCTGCTTGTTTATTTACTGGATCTTTTGAATCAAAATTATAAAATATACGCCTTAGATGCAGTAGAATCTGCCATAAATGATTAACATTTGGCCTAAAGGGAAACAGTAAAATTTTAATATCAAAAATAAAATACAACAACAATAAAAGTATTATCTTTTTTGATATCTTAACAGAAAATATAAAACTTACAACAGATTTACCTCCATGAACTGAATGCTCTTTCAATATCTAATGCACCAGTAGAAGCATTAATAAAAGGATGATAAACTGGTGGCTTAAATATGACTGACTATATCAATCAAAAAAGAAAAATTTTGCATGTGAAAAATTGAATGAATAAAAGTAAAGCTCTAAAAGATATAAATCTTTTTAACTATAAACCTAAATCATAAACACATTATTTAACAAATTTATTATAAAATGAAAATTGAAAAGAAATATATTTACAGGACAATCACCATCAGGATAGTTGCTTGGAATAAATATTGTAAAACGAAAGATTCCATCTTGATAAATACCTTGCCTGATGAACACAACACCAAACCAAACTAAATATTATGTTTCATGTGTTTACTTTTTTAAACTTAAACACAATTCCAAATTAAAATCAAAATAAAATTTATTTCCAATACTTAAATATGTAATCTGAAAAGGTATCATTAAATTTCATTCAATTTACAAAATCCTAAAGTACCTAAAGGATCTTTGGCTGATGGTATAACATAAACACCAGGCAAACGAGTTTTCTTCAAGTGATTGCTATTGCAATAAAGTTATTTTAAGTTTAACTTGAAAAATTTTACCCCTTTTTTATAAACCACAGGTTTTATAAAAAACCTTTAATAAACTTTTTTTTCTTAATTAACAAATTTAAAAGATTATATTATAACAGATTAATGAACTTACGTAAAGAAAGTACTCCTAATTTATTAAATATATATTGTTCATTTATAAATATTTAGATTCACTTATAAATATCTTAAATAAAATACTCACAATTCAGCTGCTATAGAGTACTCTAAAAAAAAAGGACCATAACTCTTAATATACTCATTGTGCAAGTTCTCATTGTAAGGTGATATTTTTTCTTTTAATGTTTCTTTCATCAATGTTTCTTCATCAGGAGTAGGTGGTGGAGGCAACTTCTTATTCACAGATACTGATTTTGATGGTACATTTTCACGTCCCAATGGTCCAGAAAAAGAAAACTAAAAACAATACACATTTTAAAATGTATATAATTACTGTGGTTATGCTTATTATAAGGGTTGTATATGTGTTGTACCCCTAAATACAAAAATTTATTGCTTAAACTTTTTATACAGTGTTTCTATATTATAAGGATTATCAGTGTATTATAAGGAACAGATGTTAAGGCTTTCTATTTTTAAAGTCTTAACCTCCTAATCTGTTTTTTAATTTAAAATTTATGTGTATGTATGTATGTATGTATGTATGTATGTATGTATGTATGTATGTATGTATGTATGTATGTATGTATGTATGTATGTATGTATGTATGTATGTATGCATGCATGTATGTATGTATTTTGGTGTCTATTAAAAGAATGGTGTCTGTAAAAGAAACATTAAAAAAATTACATTTACTTTTGCCAACATTAACTTGAATTTTACTGTGAACTCAAAATAATGCTACTTTACAAGAGTGGTGTAGTTGCAGGATAAAGGTATAAAGATTTAAATTTTTGATGAACTATGTTAATAGTATTACATTAATAGTAAACAGAGCTTTGCAAAAGTTTAGAGTAACCTATGAAAAAAAAGATAAAAAAGCTGTTAGTGGTGTTTGCTGACTTCTGATTTGATAGGAATCAATATTTTTGAGATATTATAATTTGAGAAATTATTGCTAAGTAATTTAAACTAAACTTATAATTAATCTTTTATATCGCTGTAGCTGATGTAGTTATAACAACATGATGAAGATTAGTATTTAAAATATATAATCAGTTTTGTTTCAGTCATTGATTAACAAATTTGCATACTTCAGACATGACACAACTTGGGCTACTAGAAGCAAAACCAAGCATCCACTTTTTGGTTATCTGATTAAATTCAACCTGTTTAGACATTGTCAAGTGTGTCATTGTAATGGTTACAACATCTAAGCTTGTGAGGAAGGAAAAAAGGAAATGTAATAAATTCAAGATTGCTTATCCAAAAATGGCTCATGAGTATTAAGATGGTGATGGCAAAGAAGAAGAAGAAGAAGAAGAAGAAGAAGAAGAAGAAGAAGAAGAAGAAGAAGAAGAAGTTCAGTAACTGTGATTTTGAATGCAGAATTGAAAGATCTAAACCTCCTAAGATTATAATCAACTCTAGTAAAATAAAGAGACAAAGGAAGTTTTAAAGAGAATCAGAGATTAAGTTGCATAGTAATGAGATGAAGAAACTTGTATGTATTGGATTTGATGAAAAACAGGATATGGCTTTAATGCATGATACCAAATACCATAGAAGTATGAAAGAGGAGCACTGTTATAGCTTCCTTCCCAGAAAATAAGTATCTTATCATGGAATTCCAAAAAGCAATCAAGCCACTGATTTTCACAAGAAGATTATGTAAGTCCTACTCTTCACGCAGTAGCATGTGATGCAACAAGCAAAAAATACCAGTAAGATCTGCTGCTGTTTTTGATGATGATTTGGATGTTCATAGCCAAGCAGTTGAAATCATAATCTTATCAAGACAGAAAGTGAAGCCTAATGCTGTTTGCATTTTTGATTAAGATTACATTAAGTTGAGATTTTCTGTAGAAACAAATTTTGACATGACTGATTGGAACAACTGTCAGGAACACTGCCTCCTCTGCTGTTACATGTATGACATAATAACAAGATGAAACACGGAAAATTGAGTTTGAGTCAAATTTTTAAAACAGGAATAAACGGATTTTCAAACTTTGCAGTTTTAATATTTTTATTGTTATCACTAAAGAAACATCTGTTGCAAGATTTTTTATATTTAATACCACTAGAAAAATATCAGTAGTAATAGTATCACTCTGAATATTTAAAATTCTAAACATTTCAAAAGTTTCTTAATGTTGATGAATGTGAAAGGAATACAAAGTATTTGTAATACTTGTAAAATATTTAAAAGTTCTTGGCAACTGTGGGAGGGATGGTTTTCATTTTCACTTTCAAACCAATACCAAAATTAAAGATTAGAAGCAATTACTTTTGAAAGTGGTCAAAGAACACCAATGCAAATTGCCAAATACTTTGAAGATAACTTTAATGAAGTAATAAAAAAAAGTCAACAAGTAACATTTTAAAGATATTAGAGCTTTTACTGAAAATATAGATGCAAAAGCCTCTTCTGAAAGCTCCAACAGTAATTTTTCTAGGTAAATTTAGGAAAATCTGTTTTATTAGAATAATGAAAAATATCTGTAAAATATCATCAACTTATCCAAGTTTTGCGTACAATTTACAGTGCAAACTTTACATTTTACATATACTCTGAGTTAGTTCTATAATCTATATCTGGAAAATTTCATGATTACATTTTAGAAGTCTCCTCTCTTTTTCTTGACAACTTGCAAAAGAAAAACAGATAACAATAACAGTTATTTTTAAGAAACTCTCTGCTTTTCACTATCAAATTTTAATTTTTTTCTACTTTTTACAATCAAATTGCACAGCAGTAAGATGGTCTATTATATATATATATATATATATATATATATATATATATATATATATATATATATATATATATATATATATATATATATATATATATATACATATATATATATATAAATGTATGTATGTATATATATATATATATATATATATATATTCATATACATATATATGCATATATACATATACATATATATGCATATATATGTATATATGTACTTACATACACATACATACATACATACATACATACATACATACATACATACATACATACATACATACATACATACATACATACATACATACATACATACATACATACATACATACATACATACATACATACATACATACATACATACATACGTACGTACATACATACATACATACATACATATGTAAATGTTTCAAAAACAATTTACCTTGCTTTTTAATTGCTGGCCTAGTGTTTGTTTATTAGATGACTTGAACATACTTTCAGTTATACAGTATAAGGATCGGAATATACAGGGCTTTTATCTTTTATAAAAATATAGCTATATATAATTATGATTATGAACTATTATGAAGATCACCTGTATAGTCGATAAAATACCTAAATTATTTAACAAGAACTTTTTAAAAAATCAAGCACAAAAATAAAAAAATGAAATTAACATTAAAATAGAAGTGAAGTTAAAAAAAGTCAAGAAAAAAAACTAATTGGACTGGAATAAAAATAATGAAAATAACACAAAAACTTGTCTGGAAAAGGATCCCACTGTTTGTCGGAAGGACAAATCTTAAAATAAAAATCACGGAGAAAAACGGGACATTAACTCGTTTATTCTTTAAGTGTCGACAAATGTACGTCGTCAAGATAAGGCAGTGGTTCTTAACCGGTGCTCCGCGGAGCACTGGTGCTCCACGAGGTAGTTGCAAGTGCTCCGCGAAATTATGAAACTCAAAATTTAATGTTCACTCACTTATTACATTACACTGCTATGATTACAGTTTAGGTAAGAAGCTACAATAATTGGATTTCAGTGCTCCCCAAATTTTTGTCATGATCAAAAGTGCTCCCCGACTTCAAAAAGGTTTAGAACCATAGAGATAAGGTCTAAATATTAATAATATAAAATCTTTTTTTTACAGTTTAGCAAATTATCGTCGTAGTAAATTATTATAATTAAATTACTAAAATCAAAGTACTAAAATTATTTAACCGCTTTACTACAATAAATCTTACAAAAAAGAGTTTCTGAGCGCATTCTTCACTTTGTCAATGGCTAAGCATATGCGAGTTTGTCAATTTTGGCGAGTTCGGGTTTTTCGAGTTTAAAAATTTTGTTCAAGTTTTTTGGTAAAAATTTGTCAAGTTGAGGAATTTTTTCAAATAATTCGAGTTCAAGTTTGTTAAGTTTCATTTTTATTCAAATATTTCAATCGAGTTTTACAAATTCATCAAGCTTATAAATTTTAACAAAGTTATTTAAAAAACACAATTATTTGATAATATAAATCCATCCTGAATTGACAGCCTGAATGGTCATGTTATTACCATAACGTTTAAAGTTTGAATATCTTTTTATAATGGAAATGCTTCACAAAGATGGACAACAATGGTGTAAAAAAAGCCGAATCTCAAGTCTCTAAGAATTTACTTATTCTTATATTCAACCACAACATCTTCATTCGATCACCTTGAAAGCTTTCACCCAAACCATTACATGGAAATTCAACAAATACGAAAAGAGGCATGCAGAAAGAGAAGAAGAATGAAAGATGAAGAAGACGCAAGAGCCATCTAAGACTACATCCAGTAATGTATTAGGTAAACCTTCAGCTACAAATTGGTAAAAGTTTAATCAATAAACAATCGTGTTATTGTTCCTAAAATACAATCTAATTTAGACATAAACTACATTTGTTTTGTGACATTGTTCAAGATAGCGTTCAACCAGAGGTGAAAAAGTGGTTTAAAAAAATTGATGGCATAGAATTTACTACTGATATGTGGACAAGCAGGAGCAATTATGTCTTTATGTCTCTTACAACACTTTTCATCAATGACGATTTTCAACTTAAGAATTCTTTAGTAGGTTTAAAACCTTTCAATAAATCAACTAGATAAATCCTTTTAAACACTGGAGTTCATATTTGTGTCAAATTAGACCAACTCATAGCCACATTGGGAAATTAGGAAAAAACACATGTGGATTCAATGTCAAGCTGGTCGTAGAAGCAGCTTGGCATTGTAGTGCAGAGGTTCAAAGTAAAATTTTTTGTGCTGATCACACGCTTTACCTAATTCTTTCAATAAAGAATAAAACATAAGTTATAAAAGTTGTTCAAACAAAATGCTCCATATTGGCTAATCGTGTTCAGATGCACTCATTTGGAAAGCTTAATCAATAAGACATGCAATTTTCTAAAATTGGACAACAATTGTTCCGCTATGCAAAACCAGATGGTTCAGCGAATTGTATTCTATAAAGTCTATACTTTAATTAAGAGCTGAACTTGAGATTGTAGGAGCAAGTGTTCATTGACAAGCTTGTTCTGAGTCCTAATGAGTTTACAGTGCTTGAAACCTGTTCTTGATCCGATTCTTGATCAATTTGATCTGTCACCTAAACTTTTCTTCTTTATTAAGGATCCAGACAATAATCACCAAATTCATTGATTAAAACAAAGGCTGCAAATAATTTGCAAAAAACTTTTTTGAAAACCTTTTTTCCTACCATCCAAATCTATGATCAGAGTTGGTTGAGTATTCAAGTGACACACAAAAAGCTGGATCCACAAAAGGCCTTCTCTCAAAAAACTTGGAAAAGTATAAGATTTCCCAAGATTTAATCTTAGCAGCTCACAACTTGGCTGCAGAATTCAAACCCTCATTCCTTCAACATTTGATGAGCAAAAACCTTACCCTCGTCTCGCATAACTTTCACAGAAAAGTCTTTACATTCCAGCTTCATCATAAGTATCAGAAAATATTTTTTCTGGGTCAGGCTGCTCAGTCACTTAAAAAAGTTGAAAAATTTATTTATATAAAGCTTTGTTCAACAAATATCAAATAATATCATAAATTTGAAAATCAAATTTATCACGCTTTTAGAAACCAATCAAATTTTTTCATCACTAACAATAATAATAACAATACCAATAATGATAATAATAATGATAATAATAGAAATAATAATAATAATAATAATAATAATAATAATAATAATAATAATAATAATAATAATAATAATAATAATAATAATAATAATAATAATAATAATAATAATAATAATAATAATAATAATAATAATAATAATAATAATAATAATAATAGCGGTAATAAAAATAGTAATAATATTTTTGCGAGTTCAAAAAGTTCGAATATTTCATAGTGAAGTAGCTCAATTTACTTGATTTTTTCTAATTTATCAAGTTTCAAACTCGAACTTGCATATCCTTAACTGCGACGAACTGGGAATTATCTATATTCTATATTTCACAGCCACGACTTTACCAAAACCTTAAGTGATACTACTTCTTATGATACAACTACGAATAAAAATTTTGACTGAAAAGTTTCTTAGAGTAACGAATATTTAAATGGACATATTTTAACCGCAGTAGCTTCTTTTTTTACAAATTCTTAGGTCAATCAAATCTGTTTGGAATTCTGTGGAAAATAGTTTATTCGTAGCTCTAATGACTTTTGTGCTTTCGAGATAATCAACTTTTAAAGTTGTTTAAAGCCTGTTTTTCCTTTGCTTTTCGTGCATCCAATAACTAAAAAGGAAACTCTCGGCTATATTTCATTAATATAGAAGGTAAGAGTGTTGGAGCAGCAGATTTCCAACAAAACTTCTTAAAATAGTATTAGTTTTTTATGTTAACCGCTAAGTATAATTTTAAATAACTTATTTTACAAAGGAGTATTTTATAATGTCTTCAAGGTAGCCAAAATAATACTCTTCAGAATGGAAACTTTGTTTTTGAGCTTTCAATGAAATACAAAAACACTTTTGACACCACAACATGAAGTTCTGCTGTCAAAATTTAACTATTACAGTTTACATGGACTAATATTTAAACGTTAATATGCATATACCACTCAAATCTCAAATCACATTTAAAATGTACATGTCAAATTTCGTTGCAATTCAAAACCGCCTGTCTTTCCAAAATCATTTTACTTTAAAAGAGATCAATGAGAATAAATCATTTCTACCAAAAAAAAATTTCCTTGTGGTATTCTCTATATTACAATTAAAACGTAATATTTTGTATCTTACAATAGGACACCTGAGAATAGTCACTTTAATAATAAGATGCCTGAGATCAGTCACTTATAGCAACTAACCTTTCCCACTAAAACAGACAATAAAATATGGAGTTAGTTCCATTACATACCAACCCAGAAGCACACAACGTTGAAACAACGTTGAAATAACGTTGATCAACGTCGATCAACGTTATTTCAATGTGCTTGCTGGGAATGTATCCTTTCTTGGAATACCTTCTCGAGTACCATATAAATAGATTGTATCCTTCATTTCTACCTAAATAGTTACGCTTAACTTCTGAAATTTTTCTTTGTGCAGGGTATGTACTTGTAAATATATTATTTATTTTACACATATCTTATTCTGTGGTTTATGTGTGGGAGTAAATAAATTTTATGATTAATTTATTTTTAATATTATTTTGGTACATTCTTTATTGTATTTAGATCATTGTGTTTTATTAGTAAATCACTATTTGCATTGATATGTGTTTTGTAACATTCAAATTAGGGATTGCAATCCCGCATTGCGGGATCCCGCAATCCCGCGGGATCCCGCATTCATTTTGTGCAAGCGAGATCCCGCAAAGACTACTGCGGGATCCGCGGGATTTGCGGGATTTTGAAACTTGCTTTTAAACAAATAAAGTCAATTCTTTTAAACAAAAAAGACAAAAAAGATATCAAATTAAAAGTTTAAAAATTTATCTTCAGCTATTAAAATATTTTTCTTAGCCATAAATATAAAAAATTCATTCAAAAATAAACAATTATTTAGCAAAACATTAGTCGAACTCGTTCAAATTTTTTTTTGTTTAGTTAATGATTATGTTGAAATTTTCGCTAACGACTATGTTGAAATTTTTGTTAATGAGTATGTTGAAAACGTGAAATTGAAAACGTGCGTGCATAATAATAAAAAATATACTTTTAAAAACTACTTTTTAAAAAGTCTTTAAAAATTATTTAGATCAAGATTTTAAAACAAAAGTTCTAACTAAGCATGTCGCAAATTAAAACTATATGGAATTATTTTAAAAAAAGTGATAAAGAAGAAAATGCAAAGTGCATGTTATGTTCGTCTATTTTAAAAATTAGTCAAAGATCAACTAAAGGGTTATTTATCCATTTAAAAACTAAACATGGCATCGATTTAAAATCAAACATTTTACAACAAGACAGAGCTTCAACTTCAAAACAGCATGAATCAGTTGAACTAGAGCCTAAAATATACATCGACTGCGAAGACGAAGAAATAATTCCATCGAAAAAGATCAGAACAATTGACACGTTTTTCGTAAAGGAAATTTCTGTGGAAAAAATGGTATCGCGAATGGTTGCAAAAGATGGCTTTACATTTAATAGTTTTTGCACATCTTCAGATTTACGGTATTTGTTTTCAAAGAGTGGTTTCCGGCTCCCTACTTCACCTAATACTATAAGATCGATGGTAGTTAAATTCTCAGATTCTGTAAAAGCCGATATGATGCAAAAATTCACATCACTAAAAAGGCAAAATCAAAAGTTTTCAATAACGTTTGACGAATGGGCATCACAAAATAGTCAGAGATACTTAAACTTAAATGTACATATGGAGGCGAACCACTTTAATCTTGGATTGATTCGAATCCATGGATCGTGTAATGCAGAATATTGCGTCAAGTTAGTTGCAGAAAGGCTAAATAGCTTCGATATTGACCTCCAAAAAGACATTATCGCCATGACCACTGATGGAGCAAGTGTGATGGTGAAAGTCGGTAAAATGATGTCTTGCTATCAACAACTATGTTATGCTCATGGAATACAACTTGCAGTTATTGATATCTTATACAAGAAAAACAACGGACAAGTCGAGGAATTGTTTACTACATATGAAAATTGTGAAGAAGAAGATGAATATGGTAACACTGAGGATGATGAAGTTATAAATAAAGAATATGGTTTGACAATAACTTTGGACCGACCATCTGCTGAATTGGTTAGCAATTACAAAGATCTCATAAAAAAAGTGAGAAAGGTTGTAAAAATATTTAAAAACTCTCCTGTCAAAAATGATACATATTTACAGAAGTATATCCAACAAGAACACGGGAAAAAGCTTAAGTTAATTCTTGACTGTAAAACTAGGTGGGACAGCATGTTCGATATGTTAGAAAGATTTCATAGACTAAAAGTGTGTATTGAAAAAGCCTTAATTGATGTTGGGTCAGAAATTCGTTTCACCCAAGAAGAGTGGTCCCAAATCAATGACTTAATTATTTGCCTGGCACCACTAAAACTTGGTCTCGAACTATTATGCAGGAGAGAATCGAACCTTGTCACTGCGGAAACAACTTTTCAATTTATGTTAGATAAATTACAAAAGCAATCATCACTTTTGAGCATAGATTTAGCCGCGGCACTTCGTGAGAGGTTTACACAACGTCGTAATAAGAATTTAAATGGACTATTAGTTTACTTACAAAATCCTAAAAAGTATGAACAAGAAATTAAAAAAAATGAAAATACTTTTTCAATGCCAAAAAGAACCGTTATGCGTCAAGAAATAAAAAAAACATTGATAAGAGTTTATACAATTGAAAGAAATGAAGTCGAAGAAAATGAACTCGAAGAAAAAGAAGCTGTAGATTCTATTAACAATTCCCAAATACTTACTCCTACAATTCTATCACTGAAAAAAGAATTGGAAAATCAAATACAGAAAGACAAGAAAAGCTGGACAGAAAATGTAAAGGAGATACCAAATTTAGATTCTTTAGACTTTGATAAATTATTGAAGCAGGAAATGTCTGCCTATGAAAGTAACGGAGTAAGAGGCAAGTTTCTAGATATAGCGCATAGTTACTTGATGACCATACCACCAACAAGCGTAGAGGCCGAGCGAGCTTTTTCAGCTGCTGGTTACATATGCAGTCCTTTGAGGAGTAGATTAAGTAATGATACTTTAAATAGGGTTTGTTTCTTAAGAGCGCATTTCTTACAATGATTTTCTCAATTTGATATTTTTAAAAATAAATAAAGCTAATAGATATTTAAAAAAATAAATAAAGCTAATAGTTCTACGTAAAGCTAAAAGATGTTCTATGTACTTTGGCTTATCTTTTTGTTCATTAAATGTTAAGAATTATATTGATTTACAAATGAATTGTGTTTTTTGGCTTTATTTACCTCATCTTATCAATTTAATAAGTTGAGTATATTTTTTTTGAAATTGAAAGAAAAATACAATTGTCGTTTTGCCTTTAATAATGTGCATAAGCAACCTACTAATCCTGCGCGGGATCCCGCGGGATCCGCACAGAAATTAAAAATTTTTGCGCGGATCCCGCGGGATTGAAAAGTGTGCGGGATTGCAATCCCTAATTCAAATTAACACGAAATACCTATCGAAATTGGAGTTCAATGGGAGTTCTACAATTAATACCGATAACTTTTGGCATTTACGATTGTTAATGCTTTTTAGAGCATCCCGTCATCGGACTCGGTGGGAATCTCGTGCGAGATTTACGAGATTTACGATAGCGATGCATCGGTTTTTACGCAAAAGTGCGTAATTGGATTACTTTCCATCGTAAAAATACGCGACCGATGGTCAAAATAAAGTACGGTAATTTATCGGAAAAACCTTCACGAGGTTTCTCGAGGTACGATGTAATTCGATGATTTATCACGAGATTTTACTGTAAATACGAAGTATTTCTAATAATACGAGGTATTTGATTAAATTGCGATGGTAATCTATAAAAAGAGTAAATTAACTGTAAAAACCGATTTAGATTTTCGCAAATTCCCTCCGCAATTAAACATTCCTTCGGAAATTAATTGGAAATTATTTTCCGAATGACGAAAAACTAGTAAAGCTGTAAAAGCTGTAATTTGATTAAAGTTTTTATATTTGGTTCCTACAAACCTACTAAAGGTATATGCCCCGCAAAAACTATTGCACCCCAAAAACCACAGTTACTTATTGCAATGTAGCTAGTCCGATTTACACCTAAAAAGTATAAGGGTTTGATTTTTTTTCATTAAAATGTTCAAGCTAATGGAAAAATATATCAGCTTTTCATTTTTATAGCTTTAAGTGATTATTTTAAGCCTTTTCTAAAAATTTCTCTGGTTTTTTAAATCAAATATTTCAGTAAAAACACCATAAAACATGTGAATGTCAGATTAAGTTTGCAAAGTTGACTTTTTTATAAGCCTTTAAGTGCCCTTTTCAATAATAATCATAAAGTTAAATTATTTTGCAGTATTATTTTTTACATTTTTGAGCCAAGTTCAACCTCATAGTGATGTGGTTTTTGGGGTGCATTTAGAAAATAAACTTAAAAGTCAAAAACTTTTACACTTGAAAAGAATGTTTTAGTTATACATAAATTCTTTATGAAAAAACTATTCATCC
The DNA here is from genome assembly GCF_058129835.1 of Hydra viridissima. NCBI lineage: Eukaryota > Metazoa > Cnidaria > Hydrozoa > Anthoathecata > Hydridae > Hydra > Hydra viridissima. The sequence continues at coordinate 7,181,395 of NW_028324311.1, read as the reverse complement.
CTCTCTGATGTATTACTATTTGAATTGAATAAACTTTTCCTTGGATTTGTCCCTGTTTTTTGCAAAGCTGCAGCAGGAAAAATCATTGCAGGTTTGTTGCCCTCAACACGACACGCTAACTTGCTGCACTGAGATTTTAAAATATCGTGGCATTTTGGACATTCCCTAAACATTGCTACTTTACAAATGTTTAGTAAACATGTCATCTTTTTCTTTTCTATATTCATGATGAATATTTTTATTTGACTGGTCTAATAGTTGTGTAACCGCTGTTGGATCTGGTGGGGTAAGCAACATCCATATGTCTTTTGTTTGAAGGAATGACATAACATGATAATCAAATCTCGAACTATGTCCATCTGATAATAGGACTACTGATCTTTTAATATTTTTCTCTTTTAAATACTCATCAAATTCTTTAAAAGCGGCCAAAAGTGTATGGCCATCTCATACGCCATGGTCTGAAGTAGTTACCAGTAGATGTTTTATTTTAGCTACTGCTTCATTAGGTGCCATCAGGCTTGTTATACCAAAATTGCCAAACATTACTTGACACATACAGACCTCTCCTGAAATTGTAAGTTGTGATTTTTTTAGTAATATGATCTCAGTTCAAGTTAGTTTAAAAAGTTACTAAACAGTACAGTTTTATTACTTTACGTTTAATGTAGTTAAATGTATAGTGAGACTAAATTAAACCAGTAAGTCTTGATAACAATAGATTTGTTAAAAAATATAGTTTAAATAGGAAAATTGGTTTTACATTTGAAAATATTGGTCTAAATTCAATCATTTTAAGAAAATATCAAATAATAAAATAAAAACAAACCTGAGAATGACACGAATTTCTTTCTGCATTTTTTTGGATTGATCTCCTTTCGCTCCATAGACCAAACCAGAAGAGGTTCCATCAACACCATAATGAATGAATTGTGGAGTTTCATCATTATTAAAAACTCTTGTGGTGTCAATATTTCCTTTCCAAATACCTTCCTCAATGTGGTCAGCTTCTGTCATAATTCCAGCAGCAATAAGTTCCTCTGCAAGTGCATCTACAATATAATTGGTTAAATTGGCTATACCTATTTGCAATAATAGGAATTTAAAAAGAAAGAAAGGAATTAAAGAGGAAACACATATTTTTAACACAACTGATTAGATAATCATTTATTCTCTACAAACATGACATCATCAGTTTTCAATAACAAAAAACCTATGTGATTGCGAGCCATTTTTTTGGTACAATTTAAAGCTCTGTTGATTGACACTTGTCCTTGACGTTTGACAGTTAAACTGTTATGTTTGGCATGAAATCTTAGCCAAAATGAACGACCAAATCTAAAAAAATAAGTATGCACACATAGATCAATTTTTTTTTATAAAGTATTTTTTATAGTTTGTGAAAAATGCAATTTAGCTTAACAAGTACTAAAGATTCTGAAAATAAAAGCAAATTTTAGAAATACCGTTGATTCTTTAATGCCAATTTAGCTGCAGATGACAATGGATGATATTTTCGTCCTCCTTTTAATCTCTTGTTTGTGTAATCTCTTATTTTCAATGTATCTAACATTAATTTAGTCAGTTGTGCTTTATTGATACCTTGCAAAGATCTATTTTTATTTTTCACAAATCGTACAATTGAATTCTCTTCCTCTTCTAATAATATAGAGCAGTATTGACGTTCTTTTCCTGTTTCTATTTTACCATCCAAACGTCGATTTATTGTCTCTCGATCTCTAATCAACGGGAAAAGTCTTGATTTCAGGGCACAATGTCCTCTTACATTGTTATCTTTGCACCATGCTACAGCTTCTGCCAACTGTTTATTTTTTGCATTCGTGTGGTTTCTTGCAACAACTGCTTCTGATTTACTACTTGGGTTTATTGACCTTGTTCCAAAACGTAAAGTAAACTTTGTTGTCATTTTAAAAATATTTTCATTTTTTATTTCTGTATAGCAAATAAAATATATATAAGTTGCTTTGACAATAATTTAAAGCAAATACAAGTAAATCTAATAAAACTGCTACATGTGGTATAGTTATATATGTATAACAAGAATATATAATAGTTATATGCAATTTTAAGAATAACTATTGGATAGTAAAAAAAAACTAATGTGGTTTTTGGGGTGCGTACGATGTGGGTTTTGTAGTGAATAACATGCTAAATAAAAAAGTAAGTTTGGAATCACATATAAAACCAATTCAGAATATAATATAACTACCGCAAAACAAATCCTGAAGCTTAAGCTTGTTTGGAAAAAGTTTTATTTGCATTTTTGTTGATGTGGTTTTTGAGGTGCGCATTGAAAAAACAATGACTTTTTGATATGGTAAAAAATAGAAACCAATTATAAATAATTTTCAACAGCCCTCTGGAAGGAGTTATTTATAGTGGTAGTAATGAAAAATATTAAGAAAATTTGTAAATAAATTGTCCATAAGAAAATACGAGTATGCCATCATTCGTGCGGTTTTTGCGGTGCATATACCTGTAGGGATAGCACATTTACTTACTTTGATGTTAAAAAGTTACTTTTAAACAAATATTACTTTACATAACTTAGATTAAATGATCAAATATATTTACATTTAAAAGTAATTCATTTTTTAAAAAGTAGCATAGTAAAATAATATATTACATGTAAAAAATACTTACATAAAGTTAATTTAAAAAATACGTAACTTTTACTTGTTTAAAGTAATTTATTACTACTAGTAAAAGTAATTAACATAAAAAATGTTATTTACTTTTTCTTTGTCTATGTAAATCAATTTAAAAGTAAGTCATGTGAAAGTAATTTACTTTAAAAGGTAATTTAGATTTTACCTAAACAAATACTTTACATCGAAATGTAATTTACTTTTCTTATGTAAAAGTAAATTGTTTTTGAAAGTAACCTTACGTAAATATAATCAGTCGATAAAACAAAAATAAAAAAGCAATAAAATAATTTTTTTAAAATTAAACAGTAAAAACGGAATCAAGAAAAAAGCTGATACAACAATAAAATGATACTAAAGCGTATCAAAGTATATAAAAGAACTACTTCAGAATTTTTTCCAGGATGATTTTTTCCTGATGCCGTTTGAATTCCATACGTTCTGGACATTTTCGAAAAGATAATTCTTCCAGCCTAAGAGTAGTAAAATGTTCCCATGCTCGGCCATGAGTTGAATTTTTTTTTTAAACGGGTTGGCTCTAAGAATGGCTTTCATAGTAAATAAGATACTGTTCCTGCACTAGGAATGGTTTTAATTGCCAATATGAGCATGGTCCGGAGTTGATTATTGATGTTTTTAAGGTGGGCAGGGAAGAAATATTTAGATTGATCAATCAATCAATCAACATGGTTATAACTCAGTTAGGGAAAGTTCTAGAGCATTTAATGACGTTGTGGATTTAATAGTTTTAATAGTTTTTACCAGTGAAAACCAAAGAATTGTAAACATGTGTTTGCAGTTATTTATGACGGTTTTTAAAGGATATTTTAGGAAAAGTATAGAGTATAAACGAAGGAAAAATTTTGTAAAAGAGAGTTTTAGTTAGGAGAGAGAAGACTATTGCTATTTATTGATTTATTTGTTGCGAGAAAAAACTACAATGGTTGTTCAACTCATTTGGGATTACTTCACCATTGATGAGGATTCTATTGAATGGATTGACACAAAGAGTGGTAAGAGGAAGAATTATGATGCCAAATGTATTCTGTGTCCAGGCATCAGAAAATCACTCAAATGTACCCATGGAAGCACTACTGGAATCAGAGGACATTCCCAGCAAACATTGACAGATGGGTACCGTACGGGGCCCATTTGGGTTTGCAACTGGGACCCATATGGGAAACCCATCGGGAACCCGCCGGATCTTGGCCGCGGTTTCCATATGGGGCCCATATGGATATGCCCGCTGGGTATCCTGTATAGTTCCCACAAAGTTTGCCAATTGCAAATCTTGCCAAACTACGTTTATAATTTACAGATAAAATAAAACTGTATATGATTTGACTGTTTGTTTCAAACAAAATAACAATTAAAATTACAATGTCAAAATTGAGAGAATTTTTAACCATTCTTTAATCGCGTATCATCTGATTTCACGGTTGTTTCGCGAGTTGGAAGCTTTTCCATCGTTTTATTCTCGTTTCGAAGCTTTTTCTTGTTTCAATATAAGCTGTAAAAAATAAAATGTAACTGTTAGTCTGAAATTTTATAGGTAACACACCTGGTTTTATTCATTTAATATATTATAAAACTCTCTACTCAACACTCTTCAGATAAAAAATTGTTGTGATAGCAAATGTATAACATTCCTTTAGTTACTGATAAATAAATTATAATTTTATATTGATATTGTATATATTTTTAAATAAATAAACACATATATATTTATATGTATGTATGTATGTATATATATATATATATATATATATATATATATATATATATATATATATATATATATATATATATTATATGTATATATATGTATATATGTATATATGTATATATATATATATATATATATATATATATATATACATATATATATATATACATATATATAAATTAGTAAAAACACTTATCTACAAACAACATCATTCGACTGAAACACTTTTACTTAAACTAACCAATGATACATTTGAACTTTTTTAGTTAACTGTCCCCAAAAAGTTAAAATTGGTAATTCATGTTCATCTAACCAAAATGTAAAATATGGAGCACCCCAAGGTACAGTAACTGGATCCAAATCTCTTTAATATCTAGTTGTGAATACATTTCTAAATGGATGTGTGAATCATTCATAAACCAATCAAAAACAAAAATATTAATTATGGCACCACCTAACATTCAAAAAGATATTATTATTAAGGGTACTTTTGTTAACAAGAAATGCATTTGATTTGTTGATTCTGCAAAAAGTCTAGATGCGATACTCAACAATCAATTATCTTTAAAAACACAAATAAGATTGTTAAAAACTGTTACAATATAATGAGAAATATACCCAAAATAAAACAATTCTTATCCCATAAAGATCTGTGCACCATAGTATGTTAATTATTACTTTCACAACTATATTATTGTAACTCCCTCTACTTTGGAATTGATAAAACACTATTAAAAAAAACTGCAGTCTATTCAGAATTGTGCAGCAAGACTGGTATTTAAAACCAGAATAGAAACTCAAGTAAATAACAAAGAATATAACAACTTGCATTGGCTAAAAATTAGAGAAACAATATATTTCAAGGTCGTTTTAATAATGCAGAAATCTATTAAACAGGAAGCACAAACATCGTTATGCAATTTAATTCAATACTCTATGTCAGAAAGAACACTAAAACTAAAAGAAACAAAATACAATAATCATTTCAGCAATCAAGCATTATCCCAGTATGGTCTTAAACTTTGGAATATACTTCTAAATAGCATCAGTGACAAAAAAAACACAACTATTTTTAATGAAAAACTAAAATCATATTTAATGGTGAATGGAGAACTATTCCACCAGAACACTCTTGATTATTAAAATTTCTCGCTTTGTTTAATTTGTTGCACAGCTGAGCTAAGTGTTTTGCCAACTTCTGGCAAAACACAGTAGTTGTGGGTAAACTCATGTATTTATTATTTATTTATTTATATATATAAAAGCCTGTCTAACTTATCTCAATCTACAAACTCTAGAACAAAGAAGGCAGTTAGGGGATATGATACAATAATTTAAAGCATTCAAGGGGGTTAATAAAGTAAAGTTGAACCCTGGATAAGTCAGATTTTTACTAAATCGGACAGATTTTCGATTCCCCTTGAACACTCTATACATACGTAGAGCTCGCTTAATTCTGACATTTTCTAAGTCTAAATATCTATCTATTCCCTTTGATATTTCACATATATATATATATATATATATATATATATATATATATATATATATATATATATATATATATATATATATATATATATATATATATACTATAAAATATTATAAAAAATTAAAATTTTCTCCTACAAAAAAACCTTGACAATGGAAGCTATATTATACATAAAAATTTTTATGCAATCTATAAATGACAAATATTTAATTGGAACCTAACATTATAATAGATAACAATTATTAAAACAAGTATTAAAACAATATCTTACTCACTTTTCTCAAAAGGCTTTTCTTGATTATCTCTAAAGGATTGGCAAAATATCAAAAGTATTTTTTTTTTTTTTTGAAATTTTAATGATTCATAAATGTACAAGTTTTAAGCCAGTAACATAAACATAAGCAGAGTAACACTAACATAAACATCTTTTGTATGTTAAATTAAAATTATGTAACTTTATATACCTATTTTTTTGGTTTTGATATACTTCATCAACATTTGAGGTATCTTCTGCATATCTGCATTTCTCTTTTGCTTCAGATTCTGTCTAAATTTTAAAAAGTACTTATTTTAATATTGATGTATCAAAATTTCATTTTCAAATTTCAATAATTATGATTAAATGCTTAATAAATTTATAAAAAATTATCAAAATTATTACTTTACTATCTTTGAGAATATTATATAAACTACCTGCAGTTGACAAAATTCTTCCTGAAAACCTAAGCCATCCAACCTCAGGTTCTTGACATATTGATTTAGCTAAGTCTATTTTTTTCATACTTGTCCAGCAAGGCCAATAAAAATCTGTAGATTTTCTAGAGGAAATTATTGATAACACATTTTCACTCATAGCATTCACTAACCAAATTAGTGGTACGTAATCTGTATTGTTTTCTTTATCGAATGCAACTATTGCATACAACATCTCACTCAGTAATACAGTACAGAAATTACACAGTAAGTTACTCTGCTACAAAATGTAAACGAAAGTAGAAAAAATCCATACTCTGCAATCTAGGAATATAGGAATAAAATATTACTAAATTGTACTTTTGGTTTTAAAGAAAAACGTTCAATGGTCTTCAAAAACTATTCATGATTCTAAGAATATATGCCACAAGGAAGTAAGACAATAATGAAAACCCTCACGTCAACTTTATAATATTATATGCATTTCCTTGTGGCGTTACTTTTCATAAACGTAAATATTAATGAATTCTTTAAAGTATTTATTGTTCAAATTGCATGTAAAACTTTGTAAAATTTTCAACTTTTTACTAAAGAAAGAAAAAGAGAAAAATTGATGTATAAAAAACAAAAATAGTTATAACAACTTTTTATATAGAGTTTCATAAAAAACATAAAACGAGAAAACGATTATAACTTTAATTTATACGTTATATTGTAAAAACTTTTTTGCCCAAGGTAAGTTGCAAATGGCGATAATGGTATGATTGCATAGACTTTTCCGCATATTACTTTCACCAGATGGGTCCCTAATGGGAAACTCGTAAAAATCCCAGTTTTCTTAACCCTTATAATTACCACATGCGGCCCATATTACTATTTTTGCTTAATTTTTCAACAATACGGGACCCGTCTGGAAACCAGAACACAAACCCTTCTAAATCCCGTTCCCATAAGCCCAGTTAAAAACCATACGGTACCCGTCTGTCAATGTTTGCTGGGTTTAGAGTAAGTATTTAAAATAATAGATCGCATTTTGTTAAGAAACAGATATTTCGTAAATGTAATTATAGCTGTAATTACGAGTTTTCACTGAAAATACGAGATTTCGCTATAAATAATTTATAGTTTTAAAATATACTGTGGTTAAAGAAGGAAGGCCAATAGTTATAGACTGAAGTTTTGTAGAAGTACAGTATGATACTAAGCGAATATTTAGTTCATTTTATTAAAATTACCAAAACAAACCGTAAAACCGAAATTTTACTGTAATTATGGGTAATTCACGTTTTACAGTAAAATATCGGATTTATAACGCCATCTGTAAATAACTGTAATTTCCAATGTTTAACCTTTTTTTTTAATTCTTTTTTTTGCAGATCTCAGCATCCAAAACAATTTGCTGAGATGGAGGCTAAAACTTGTGCCTTGAGCAAGATACTGGAAGCTGATAAGGAGGAAGCAAGGAAACAAAAAGAAATATCAGGTCTAAGAAGAGGGTTCTTTTCCCCCATGAAGAAGACCCAATCTTCGTCTCAGTCTCAGCCAAAATCTAAGGCAGAATCTCAGAAAAAATTGCAAGCACAAAGTCAAATCGGAGATTATATTGATGCACCAAAATGGTCCTTACATAGTGATAATCAGCAAGAATTCGATGCAGTTCTCACACTTTCATTTGTCCTATCAAACATTCCTTTAAAAATGATTGAATCTCCAGGGATCCAAATGCTCCTAAACTATTTGTGTCCTAAAGCAACCATTAAAAGCTCGACAACATTAGCAAAGTACAAACTTCCAATGCTTTACAAAAACATAAAAAAGTATGTGCAGGAGCAACTTGATGAAGACATTCCTTATTCAAAAATTGTTGCTTTCACAAGTGATGGTTGGGCTGCCAGAAACAATGATTCTTATGAATCCCTTACTGTCCACTATTGTAACAAGGATTTTGAGTTGAAAAAGCTTACTTTGGATTGCCAGAGCTTTATTGGCAGAAAAACTGGTATCAAACTAGCACAAGGATTGGACAATATGATTAACAAATTCCCCATCCATGCTGGGAACACTCTTAAAAGAGTGTGTATGACAGATGATGCTAGTAACATGAAGAGTGCTGCTACGCAATCAAGACTTGTTGATCAACACATGCTTTGTGTGGACCACATCATGAACCTCTGTTTACAGGTAAATATTTACAATTAAAAGAGCGAAATTTACGTTAAATATCTGTTTTACAGCAAAATATCTGATTTCTTTTCTTTTTTTAATTGCTTTTACAGTAAAAACTTTGGGTTTACAGTTATCGGATTTTATAATTACCGATAAATATCGGAATTACAATAAACCATCGTATTTACAATAAATTTTTTTAAAAAATTTTATTTTTTTTTCCTGTCTGCTGTTAAAAACACACAAATGGTTGATGAAGTAATTAGCAAATGCAAGAAACTGGCTCAAAGAACACATCAGAGTACAATTGATTGGCAGGAAATCAAACTTGCATGTTCTGAAGAAGGAATAGTTGCAAACAAACTAATCCAACCTGCTGCTACAAGATGAAACTTAAACCCAATGATGATGAAATCAATTTTAACCCTTAGGCCTGGTTTGAGACATGTTCAGGAAAACAGTCTCAATTCAATCCTCACAGAACTCATCCCAACACCAGACGAATTAGAATTAATTAAGGCAATTGAACCTTTTTTTGCCAAGTGCAAACATAACAGTGAAATGTTGGCATCCGACACACAAACAACAATTGATAAAATTCAACATGATGTTCTGTGTTTGCATCAGTATTGTGCCAATGAAGTGAAAAAAGGACATTGGGTTTCATCAGTTCTTGTTCCTCTTTTAAAAAACTTCCAATCAGAATTAGAAACTCGCCTACCAGAAAAAGGTATAAACTATAAATATTACAACTATGGAAACTTTTTCAACCCATCTAAAAGAGGTGTTGGTGTCAAACTTATCACAAAAGACACAGACAAATTGTTAGAAATGACAAATTTTTTGGTGGAAAATCATCCAACAACACTTGAATTCTATGCTGCCCGTGAAGCCGAGATGACCGTGAAAAATAGTGAAACTTTGGATAAAGCTGAAATTGATGAATTGTTTGACATCATTCAGGAGCAAGAATTGTTGAAAACTTCACAATCAAAGCTGAAATGTCCCCCACTGGAAACTGAAATAATTAAATACATGGACTTGCCAGCACAAAGTTATAATGTGAATTCCTTAAAATGGTGGAAGGAGCATGAAAAGGAATTTCTATTGCTGTCAGCTGTTGCAAGAGACCATCTGTGTATACCAGTAACATCAGCTTCATCAAAAAGAATGTTTTCTACAGGTGGCAATATTATAAGTGCCAAAGGGGAATGTATTAAACCAGAAACACTAAAAATGTTAGTTTTTATTAAAGAGAATTATTCACAGGTCAAAGCAAATATTAAGTACTGGGTCAAAAATTGTAATGATGAGCCTGGTGCTCCACCTACAACAGTTGAAATACCTGAAACCACTGAAACTCAGGCTGAAACACAGTTACCATCAACCCCAAGAGCATCATCACAAGAACCTCAAGCTGGAGGTTCTGGGTTAAAAAAAACCACTTTCACACTAGCCAAAAAAAGGCCTTACACTCAGACTACTTCATATCCAACAGCCAGAAAAAAAGTTAAAAGTTTTAAACCTTCAATTAAGAAGAAATCCATCATTTCATGTATATGATGCGTCAAGTAAACTAATGTACCAGATGAAATATATGACAGCCACAGTGGTGAAAACTCATCATCTGAATCAACATCTGAATCATCTGAATTAATTATTTGATAAATTTTTGTAATTTTGTAATACAAAAATTAAATGAAAAAAGAAAATATTCTGATGTTTACAATGGTTTGTGATGGTTTGCGAAATGTAAATAAAATGTAAAAAAAAAAAAAAAAAAGATTTCATCTTTTTATTTTCTGATATTTTACGATGATTTGCGAAAACCTAGGCACCGCCGATTCGATTCGTAAAATCCGCAAAAAGCCAATCCGACTTATTTTGCGGATTAAAACAGTCAGTTCGTAAAAATTTTTCGGATTAACAATCCGAAAACTAATTTACGAACCACTAGCGAATTTTTTTTTTGCGGATTCTCTTTGCTGTTCGGATTATTAATCCGAAAAACTTTTACGAATCAATTTAACTTTAATTCGCTTAGCGAATTATACGAATCGCGTTCCGTTCGCGTCACCATTAAATGGTGTGGTTCAAAAAAATTACATTTTTATTATATGCGCGTCCTATAAATAGTGGATTTCTTTTTTATTTTCAATCAGTCCTATTTGGAAATCTTAACCTACAACAATTCGTTCAACAGATCAAGTCTACTATTCTTTACTTACATTTATTACGGTAAGCCATTATTATCTTATTTTGATTTAAAAGTTAAGAATATTTCAAGCTAAATTTTTGCGGTTTTTTTTTTTTTTTTTGTGGATCAAATTCCTTTGCGAATTATTTCGCTTTGCGGATTGCTTCAATTAGTGGATTGGTCCTATAAAATTTATATTGTTATGTTTCTTCTACTTAAATATTAGTAGAAATAAAAATAGAGATAAAAACTAGTTTGAAAAGTTGTTACGTTCATTTCAACAATTAAGGCAAATAACCTTTAAATAATTAGTTCTTTTATTGAAAGCTTTATGCATGCCTCAAAAATATCATTTTTTATTAAGACAAATATAAAGGAAAAACTCAATCTGATTTATTCCATTTTTATTTTATTTCATTTTTTTCTTCTTTTCAGATGCCTAAGCTATCTAATATTTGAGAATTCTTCAACAAGGTGGAGGAAAACAAGGCAAAATATAAGGCTTGTGTCAAGCCAAAAACCGAGGTGTCATTAGAGCTTGCTCACTAATTCAATAAAGATCTAAACAAAAGATTCGAAGGGGAGTTGATGAATATTGAATTCTCTATTGCTCATTTTATAAATCCTAACAGGAAGAGCATGTGCTTTGTGGATGAGGGGGGAAAATTTGAAGTAGTCAAAACTGCAGGAAAGAAAGCTATGAAAGAACTGTCAAGAAAAGAAATTTTGGCCAGCCAAAGCACTCCTTCCCCTTCAATGTTGGATGATGAAGATGATGACGACTTTGATTTCACTGAACAACTGAGGAAGAAAGTGTTTGGTGCAGGTTACATTAATCCTGGAGGTGAAACAAGCACCAAGAAAGCCATTTCTGCTGAAATTGAGGGGTATTTGAATTCAAAACCAGTTCTAGCAAATACAAATGTACTGGAATTCTGGAAACAAAACCAGTATATTTACCCAATAATGTCAAGGCTAGCCAGAAAAAACCTCTGTATACCTGCTGCATCATCAACATCTGAAAGAGTTTTCTCAACAGCAGGGAATATATACAGCTCTAGAAGAACCAATCTTTCAATCTCAAAGGTTGAGATGTTAGTATATATGAAAGAAAACACTAAGCAACTCAGTAAAATTCAAGACATTGTGTGGCCAGGAAATGAATTTGGAAAATGATTAACTTTCAGTGTGATTTTGACTTTTTTATTTCTTAACAAGGAAATCATTTCGTTTCATTGTATATTTGAATATTATAAATAAATAAAAATGAATCTTATTTCAAAAGGATTTTTTATTCTGAACCCGTATAAATCCGTAAAAATAATTTCGGTTCGGATTCCAATTCGAAAAAAGTTTTTCGAATTGCAATCCGATCCGAAAGTATCGAATCGGATTACAATCCGAAAAAAAAATCCGAAAAAATTTTAACGAATTTTTTTCCGATAAATTATTTTCGGATCAAATCAATCCGTAAGTAATTTGAACCGTTTAGCATAGTTAATTCGGTGCACAATCCGCAAACCGATAAACAGTAACGAATCGGCGGTCTCTACAAAAACCTCGTAATTATAGATAAATACATCGGAAATATCACAATATTACTAGTTTACACTGTAAATTAGCAACCAGACAATCTCTAATGGCCTTATTATAAAAGGACAAAAATAGACTTCGACAAAGCACTAATTGCAACAATTTTAATTACAACTATCAAAAATGAATTGTCTATAAAAAATGTTTGTCTTTCTAGACAATCATTTTAAAAACGGACACTAAATGAACAATCTCGATTTTTTAATGAGGTATAGAAGATCTATTTCATATATAATTTGGACTTATAACGAGTAATTAAATTTTCACTGCAGCATCGTTTCAAAAACTGAAAACGAGCACAAAATTAAAAATACAATTTTTCTAACAGAAGTTCATTTTTTAATTTTTTGTCCAGCGTGTGCTGTTGATTAAAAAGTTAATGTCTATTTAAAAACCTCAAAATGGACTATTTTGTGCTCAATTGAAGTTCATTAATTACTCAGTTCAGTTGTTTTTCAGTTCACAGTGAATGTGCGTGAAAATTTATTTTTAAAATGCCCTCTCCAGTTTGGGATTTTTCTTAACATTCTATCCTCAGACTGTGAATCTGACTATGATTGGATCTAAATTTTGGAAAATCAACTATTTGTATAAACATTATTGTCATATTCCGTCCTAAAATTTGTCACCACTTTAAATTTGTCACCATAAAAGTCATTTTTACCATGAAATAAAATTCAAATATAATGTATCGTATATTTTCTTTTTTGTTTCTAAGGGATTTTTTGGGTAATTTAGATTTTATTGGCAAAAATCAATATTTCTGGTTTTATGAAATCAAGTAAATTTAGACAAAATCATAGACACCAAATAGACAAAAAATTATGCTTTGTAGACTTATGAAGTGAAAATTATTTTTTAACTGAGCAATCTTAGGACACCATCAAAAATTTGATAGACACAACAAGGACAAAAAATTAAACATTTGTTGTGTCCATTACAACATACAGAATTGTCTATGTCTGTGTTGTAAGTCTATCCATAGACTAGTCTGGTTACTACTGTAAATACGATTTATTGTGAAATTACGCGAAAATATCGTACGATGATGATGCGTAAATCTCGAAATATATCAGAGAGTGCGTGAAATTCTCCGCATCGGCCTCGACTACATCGCACCTCCGATGTGATACCGTTCCTCACCATCGTATCATATCGGAGTCACCTTTGTAAACTATTTCTCATATCGGGATTTACGCAATTTCCGTGATGCTCTATTGCTTTTTAGATGCAAATTGGATTTTCGATTAGTTTTACTCTCTAAAGCTATAGTTCAGGGCTACTGCGAAGCGGTAAGTTTGATTAGTTGGTATCGTGACGAATAGAACGACTAATGACAGAACCTAATGTCATACCTGCAGTTGATAGCAGTAGATGTGCAGTAGATTGGTTATTGTCCAATATTAATAGCTAAGATTTTCAATGTGCATTACAACTACAGAATGGTTTAGGGAAAACAGGGGGAAATGTTATGTTAAAACAGAAAATTTACGTGCATTATACTTATAATTTATTTAATAAGCTTTAAGTTCACTTTAATTTTCATTTACATTTTTGATAGTCTGCAAAATGTAAACAGGAATGAGTCAACTTTTTTTAAATTTATACTCATTTTAAACTTAGTTCATAAGTGTACTTTATATCTTTTGTTGTTTTTTTTTTTTTTTTTGTCTGATTTGTGCTCTCAGCTATTCACTATCTAGTTTTTAAATGATTAATAAACTAGATAAAGAAAAAACTCCATTATTCTTGTTATTTTTCCTATTCTTATAGTTAAGTTTGGTTGAAAATCATGGGTTGACACAAAAGGGTGACTTCATTTTCTGTAAAACAGGAGAGGAAAAACTTAAAATGAGGGGAGACTGAACTAACATACTTTCTATAATGTGAATATATGATATAAGTGATCATTGGAATAGCTTTTATATTACTACTATCAGCAGTAGCAGAAATAGTTTTCTTTTTTTTTTTTTTTTAATTTTTAATTTTTTTTTTCATTAGAATTATTTGTACAAAATAAAATTTTTAAAGCTTGTCTACTTTAACAATGACTGCAACCCCACTACAAATGCAGTCATTTTATAATCAAAATCAGCAAAAGAACTATGTATACAATTCACCTAACACCCAACTTGGTAATCGCAACAGTGTTCCAAGTAGTCCTTATCTTCCTGGGTATTTATTTGGAAACTCACCACAAACAGGTAGTTCCCTGAGTAATAGTGGAGGCTTTTCTAATAATCAAAGATTTATTCCTGCAACAACTTCATCAGGCTCAGGGCAAGGTAATTCTTTAACTTCATCATGTTTTCTTATTTTTTTAAAAGTATATTTAAATCGTTATTTCTTCCAAGAATAATCAGCAATAAGAAATCATTTAAAAAAAAAAAAAAAAGATAAATTTCAAACTTATGTTTGAGCAAACGAACTTGCGATAAAGCATAATTTTGAACTTCACGGTATTTTGCTAGATTTGGATAGTAATTATAGATTTGAATTTTTTGTAGATCAATGTAGCTATCCTTTTAAAATAAAGTAACCTAAATTAAAAACTTTTTTCAAGTGCGCATTTTTAAAAATTACTTAGATATTGTTTGAAAATTGCTAGTTTTCTTTGATTAAAAGCAGTTTTTAAGAATATCTATCTTTAAAGAAATAATTTAATGCAGCTTGATTACAGAATATTAGAATAGAAACGGTTGGAATGTTTTTTTCTTCCAGAATTTAGAAAGAGTTTTGGATTTTTTTTTTAAGATTTGAAAGATTCTACTCTCAAGGCTCTTGAATCCCAGAAAATATCAACTCTGATTAATTGGTTATTTGGTTAATTGGTTAAGGCTTTTACAATCAATTATTTTTGTATAATTTTTCTTCTATTGCTAGTTTCATATAAAATTATTCAAATAAGTATGCATCTGTATCAGTTATAGAAATTGGTCATTTTACTGTAACTATAACATGTTTTTCTGTGCAGCAAATTTTAAAAAGAACAGCAAGTTTTTAAGTTAAATTGTGCATAATGATTAATGATTTGAATGCATCTACCAAACCTAATACTAGGGAACCACTTGAACTATTTCTGGTTTTAATATTGCTGTATAATCTTCTCTTTTTTAAAAGGAGACTAATGAGAAATGAAGGAGTCCATTGTTTTGATGAAAATCTATTTATTCTAAGACAGCTATGATCTATACACCACACAAAATTTCACATTGAAATGAGTTATGGAGCCATATCACGTAGATTGACAAAGTGTTAACAAAATCCTACATTTTATAACTGGTTTATCAGCACTTTAGCAGACTGATAAAACTTGGAGAACATCTAACACTATAGCAGACTGATAAAATTTGGAGAGCATATTCTCACTCAATAATTTGTTTTTTTCTTCAAAAATTAGATGCACATCATGCCAAAAAGATCAACAATTACTTGTTGATATTTGCATAAAAGATTAATTTATGTCTCATAAAGCAGGTATGATATCAGATAAACAAAATGAGAATTAAGTGAGGGAGTTGCACTCCAAGTCACTTGCTATTTTAAAAAAAAGGATGACCTTTAATAATGGACTACTATTTTTGCAAATTTTAAAATAGTAAAACAATTTGTAATGCATCCTTCATCACCGTGGCACCACACTCCAAATAGCAATAAACCATCTTGAGGAGAGATCAGTAAGTCAGAGAGAGTGGGAGATAATGCGGATCTGGAATTGAGTTTTACAAATGCAGATGATGATAGAAAGTCATATTTCCCCAACTAGAAAGACATCAATGATGTAGTTAGAGACCTTGGTTTTCAAATGTTGAGGCTCTTACATTTTTAATCATAAGCAGTGGAATTTATTCGATGAATGTCTCAGATCAAAGAAAGCATCACAAAACATTTTCAAATTTTTTTTAGTGAGCAAGATGGGCTTCTCCAAATTTCAACAGAACTGAGAATATAGGAATCAGCTGTAATCTGAATAAACAGTTCTTATTCATAGACAATTCATGCAGGAACTCAAAGCCATGCTGCTTAATAATGGAATCAAGTTCCTGTGTCTTCCTCATAGCCCTTTCTATGCAGTTGAAAAAATATTATAGCAATGTGAAAATGTTGCATAGTGCCTTAAAGTATGACAACTATAGATAAGTCATTGGAGGCTTCAAAATAATGTCATTCCTGATGAACTTTCAAGACATGTTAACAAATTTTTCCTGTTTCTTTTGACTGTGGAATTGTTTAAGGTACATTACTGCAAAGGACTGACCATAGCAGACTGGCTGAGTTCTCTTAAGGGAAGAAGAGTGTCAAATGGTAACCTCTTATAGTCCTTTGAAAGGTGTTGGTCTCACAAAAAGAAGATGGCAGCTTTCAAATACCTAAATTCTAGCTAGTATTTTTGTTGAACCACAAATAAGGAAGATCATAGAGTGTAATGTCATGAAGCTGTTAAGATCACAGAATGGGCCTTGGGGCAGTTATGTTGCTGTGAGTAATTACTTTTTGGATAAAAACTACAACGTCTCATAGGTAGTATTGCTCTAATGAGGTGCAAAATGTCTCCTAGAAAGTTCATATCCTTGACGCTCATCTTGAAAAGTTCCAGTCATATATGTTGGCTTAGACATAAAAGGAAGGGGAGTGACCAGGATATACTGGACTTTGAACATTGGTACCAAGTATAGTCTGATGAAAACATGATGAGGGACTACATTTGGTGTTTGTGTTGGTGTTATCTTGAAGCACATGATAACCCATACATGTAAGATTGGAAAAAACTTTCTTTGGCATAATTAAGCAAAATATTGTCATTTGGAAATTACAGTTACATGTGAACTGAAGATCAGTAATAAAATGGGGGTTTTTCATGCACTTCTTTAAAAATGCAAAACAAGGAAGGACAATTATTATGAACTAGAATTTATTCTTAGAAACTCAATGACCAGTATTAGTGTTGTTTTTAATGCTTCAGATCTGTTGAGTGTATTGGTTTCTGAAAGTTCTTCTTCCAACCCAACTCAGGCAAGTAAGCTGAAATCTAACCTAAACAATTTTATTGTCAGATCATCTACCTATCAATTCAGTTAAGGTTCCAGAATTCAAAAACTTTTCTCATTTCTGCATCCTGGATATGTTCCCCCAAATTGCAAGATATTAGGAGAACAGTTGCTAGATGGAGTATATAATATCTTTATTGAGAACAAAACCACACTGGTTATTGGTTAAGATGAGTGGTCAACTCTTCAGAATGATCTTTGTCTACACAGTTTTTTGCACAACTTCATTGATTCTGGAGCAGAGAAAAAAAGCTGTGGATTACTGCTTCACAATCCTCAATAAAGCAATTGTTGACATAAAAACAGCGTATGGAAAAGATATATTTGCTATTGAACTCACCCAAAGAGTGGCTGGTAAAAAAAGATTTGAAATTCATTATCTTATTGTATAAGTTAATTCTCAAGGACCTGGAAATGTTCTTTAAAACCTTACCCCATTCCAATGGTAGTCGGTTGTAAAAGAGAAGTCAGCTTGTGTCTCTCACAGTGAGAATTTATCAAAGTTTTGTGAATTGTTGGCATCCCTGCACTGCTGTTTTGCCACTTCAGCCTTCAGAGGTAGTTCTCAACATTTGCATTCATCTGGACAATCAAGATGAGTTCAGAGGAGGCGTTTAAACAACATATATCCTTTATGAAAAAAATGAATTATTGAAAAACAATAGACTTGATTTATCCCAAAGAATCCTTTTTTTTAAATATATTATTGTATAAGCTTGCAAAAAGACACCTTTTAAAGTTTGAGGGTGAGAACAGTTTTCTATAGTAAGAAACTCTAATAAACCCACTTACTGGTGGATTTTTTAGGCAGGTTTTTTTGAGCTGGTTTTTTAATGCCAACTCTGTATATATGTGTGGTTTTGTGTGTTAACTATTAAATATGTATATATATTTCTGTATATTTATTTAAAGGTTTCTCTTTTTCTTCTCCTGATCTTCATAAATATCAACAGCAACAAACCCACTTAAGGCATTCACTAATAAAAGAGGGTGCCCCACCTACCGAAAGTTTGTTTACTCCTTTAAGTGGGTCACCAGAGGATCTTATGGAGACAGAATCTTCTCATAGAGTACTACAATCTCCTACTGAAATATTTTCAACACCAACAAATCAATCATTTAACAAAAGTTTGTTTGCTGTCTCACAAGATGTTATACCACAGTCTCCTGCACAAATTGATCCTTTCTATACTCAAGGTTGTTCAAAGGCTTAATGTTTTATGTTTTTATAATATTTTATTCATAGTATAAACCATATTTTGAAGTATAATTTGTTTTGTTCTTTTGGAATTTTAGAAGATATAATAAACAGTGATGATATTGTTGATGATACTGCTGTCACAGTTTTTGGTTTTCCACCTACAGCTTCTTCATATATTTTACAAGAGTTTTCTCAGTATGGTACTATTGAGAAATATGAAATGCACAATATTGGAAACTGGCTTCATATAAAGTACCAAACACGTATACAGGCAAAAAAAGCACTTAGTAAAAATGGTAAACAGTTTGCTCAGCGGATTATGATTGGTGTACTTCCATGTGTTAAGAAGCAGATAAGTAATGATGCTGACATAACATCTGTGAGCTCTTTGAATCTATCAACTAATACACCAAACCGGTTTATAAATAATAAGCCAAGCACTATGCGACCGCTCTCATCTAGAAATGCTAGCAGAACATCTACAACCGATGTTTTTGCAAAAGATAATACTCCACAGAAAAAAGACTCTGTTATGTCAAAAGCATTAGATTATGTATTTGGGTGGTAAACAAATTTTATGGATAGATAGTAAATGTTTTTTTTTTTTTACTAAGTTGTTTAAAAAATCTAAAAATGTTTGCGGAGAATATTAAAATGGTTTTTGATTAAACTTATTTTATCTTGACAAAAATTAGAGAGCCTTGAGAAATGATAAAACATAGATCTTCCTATGCTTTTTTATTATTTTTTTCTTATGATTACTTCTAACATATAGTCACTTTTTTGTTGAATTGTTGTTTTAAAATAAATATATTGCATGTTTCTAAAAGATACCTCTACTTTTTAGTACTGTTTCAAAATATGCTATACACATAAACTTCAGATGTTTTATTTTAAAAAAGATATGTTTACTTTTGTTAAATAAAAAATCTCAATCTCTATACTAAAACAGATTCCTTTTACTTAGATTTACTTTATGAAATTACTTTTGTTATTATACCATAGTGCTTTGCAGCATTAAAATTTAAAACTTTAAGTTTTAATGCATGGATTGATACCCATGCTTTATATACTTTGGTACTGCATCACTCACAAAGTGCAAAATGAAATTATTTTAAATTTCTCATAGTAAACAAATCTTAAATCATTTCACCTGTTGTTGTCAGCCTTATGTAAATCTTTTACATTTATGTTTTATTATGATTTTTTAAATAAATCAATATTTATTAACATGGATTATTGTAAAAAGTTGTTTATCACTATTTTCAAAATTTTTGACCCTCATCAGATAAAATAATAACAAAAAAAAAAAATGACAGATGTAAATAGTGTAGTCTCTATTTTGAGAAACACTTCAAAAGGGAAGCTTATTTATTCTTCAAGTATACCAGTCATAAACACAGCTTCTCCTTCATTACAAGTATTGCTTGCAGTAAAAGAACCAAACTTATCAGCTAAACAGTTTGAGGTCAGTTAATAAAACTTTTCTATAAGGTCAGATCATTTTATTTCAACCATTGACCTGTGGGGCACCATCTCTGATTTTCCTGATTTTTACATATCATTATCTTCATTATGTAAATTTGTTAAATTTGCAATTTCAGAGTTCCAAGTGCAGCGGTTTAGAAATTATAGCCTTAATTTCAGAGTTCAAAGTGAAGTGGTTTAGAAATTAAACACTCTTGGATGGCTCCCCCCGGTTTCTCAAATGGTAAAAATAGACAACTTTAAAGCCTTATAACTTTTTTCTAACTTTCAACAAGTGACTCATTTTTTCTAGAACTATTTTCTGCATATTTCTGTTTTAAAAGTAGTGATTTTTATTATGGTTAAAATATAATGATCTGACCCATAACACAATTGTTTACTTTATAAATATTTTTATATCATTCTAATTTAATGATTAAGTATAAAAGAGTTGGATTTAGTGTAAAAAAAAATGCAGTTGTGTTTTTTGTTGTTGTTGTTGTTTGTAACACTTATTGAAATTTTGCTGTGTTTTTGACATTTTTGCATTATAATATTTATTAATTGACATTTTGCAGTG
The DNA here is from genome assembly GCF_058129835.1 of Hydra viridissima. NCBI lineage: Eukaryota > Metazoa > Cnidaria > Hydrozoa > Anthoathecata > Hydridae > Hydra > Hydra viridissima. The sequence continues at coordinate 7,160,563 of NW_028324311.1, read as the reverse complement.
TTACATAGTGGCCAGATATTTAGCATGTTTGGTTCCTTGATTAAATGATGTTGAAAAATAGGAAGTATATTTTTCATAACAATGGATTATCATATGAAAATAGTTTTCAAGATTTTCAAAGGTATGTCTCTACTTTTCTGTGAAAAAACCACACTGCTTCCACTTAAAGTTCCTTAGGTTATGAAATACAAAGGTATCTGAGCCAGTTTTCTAAACAAAGAGTTTTATATTTTCTGTTCACTTTGATAGAAAAAACTCTAATGCATTTTTTAACAAAATCTTTTAATAGTAAAAAGCAACCTCTGAAGAATTTTCTAATTATTCAACTCATAAAAGTAAGCTGAAAAGATAATTTTTTTTTTTGAAAAAATTGTTCATAACTTTTAAAAAAAAACTTGTGTGTGTAAAGAAATTATTTTGCCATCAAGCAATTAAACATCTTTACAATAGACTTTTACCATTAAAAAAGACAATTTCAAATAAGTTTATTTTCAATGACAAATAAGTTTATGTTTACTATCATTATTGTTTAATGTAACTACAAATTCACAGGTTTATGTTTGGTATTTTTTTTATTAATTAAAATTATCTTTGTATTTTTATATTAGGAAATTTTTTTTTTGTATTTTTATTAGAGATGTGCCGGGTACCCGGTTCGGACCCGAGGACCCGGCAAATCGGCTGTTTTACCGGGTACCCGGTATCGGCCACTTGTTGCAGTACCCGGCACCGGGTATCTTCTTTTTTATCTTAAAATGATTTTTCTTTTAGTTTCTACCAATAAACTTCAACCAATAAACTTCTTGATATAATTCTAAGAGCGTTATGTAGTTGATAACCACAAAGTTCTATTAACTTAAAACAATCTCACTTAAAATATTTTTTAATATATTTTTGCAAAAAAATTTATACGAATACAAAAACTGTAACGCTAAATAAAATAATTTGAGAATACGAATAAAATGAATGGGGTTAAAAAATATTTAATAGCTTCTTTTTATTCTGTTAGAACACAAGATAATTTTTCTTCTTTCGAATGCTGATAGCGCTTTTCATTTGTAGAGCATTTCGAGCGTATTAAAAAAATTATCGTTTTATATAAAATAATCGAAAACATATGATATCAAACGTACTTTCATTATCTTTATAGAAATTTTATTTGAAAGAAAAATTATGAATAAAAAAAGTATAGCATGGAAGTTTTTTGATATAAGCACGACTCCTCATATGAGCAAGTGCAAACTATGTGATAGTTTAGTTACGAGAGGAGGAAAATCTTTAAAGTCTTATGGAACTACAGCAATGGTAAAACATTTGCGTTTAAAGCACTCCAAAGAGTTTGAACTTGCGGGAAAAAAAAAGGTTCAATCATTTCCGTCTATTTCTGAAACCTCAGTTGCTTCTACCACCAATACAGTACAAATTAACATTATTCATGCTTTAAACAAAAAAAAATTATGGAATATTGATGACCACAGATCTATTCGAATCCATAAAATAATAGGCAAACTTATCACATTGGATATTCAGCCATTTTCTATTGTTGAAGATACAGGATTTAATGAACTGATTAAAGATGCTTACCCCAATTACAAATTACCATGTAGAACATATTTCAGCCAAAACGTAATCCCTAGCATGTATGATGAACTGTTTGAAGATATAAAAATAAAAATCTCCGCAACAAACTATTTGTCTTTGACGACAGATATCTGGACAGCGGATACTGTGAAAATCGCATTCTTAAGCATTACTGGACATTGGATAGATCCAACTAAATTTTCCCAAGAAACTGCTGTTCTTCGAGTAATTCATTTTCCGGAAAATCACACAGGTGTTCATATAAAAGAGTATTTACAAAAAGGTTTAGAATCTTTTAAAATCCCGCTAAGCAAAATTCATCTTATTGTTACCGATAATGCAAGCAATATGAAGGCTGCAGTAAAAAACATTGGAATGACATCAATTCCATGCTTTATCCATACTTTGCAGCTATGTATTCATGACTCTATATTTAGCCAAACAACCATCAAGGAAATTTTAACTTTATGCAGAGGAATAACGACCCATTTTAATCATTCACCAATAGCATGTGCAAAATTAAAATCAATTCAGCAGCAATTAAGTACTGAACCTCACAAAATGAAACAAGATGTTCCAACCTGCTGGAACAGTTCATTTGAAATGCTACAAAGAACGTTTGAACAAAAAGTTCCTTTGGCCACTTATGCAGCAGAGTTTGATGAAATTAAACTTCCTATTAATTATCAATGGGGAATAGTCGAAAAACTTGTTTACATTCTTGCTCCATTTGAAAACTTAACAAAAAAATGTGGTAGGAGGGACGAAACTTGCGCAATAATTATACCATCTGTTCTTGCATTAAAAGTTTTATTACAAAAAGCTTCATCAAGTGATAAATACGCTGGGATTATGACGATGATTGATGAACTAATAAAATCTGTTACCAAAAGACTTGAAAAATTTTTGCTTAATAAAATGTTATGTGTATCAACATTTTTGGATCCACGATATAAATTACTTTATCAACATGCAGATGAAAATGTTATTATAGAGTGGGTTGAAGAAGCATGGAAAGAAATGCAAGGAGCGCAAGATGTTGTTGACTCTGACTCCGACGATGTTCCAATAGTAAAAGCTCCAGCCTCTACTGGATTCATTAGCATTAATGATTGTTTTAAAGATGTAGCTTTTATGAGAACTGGAAGAAAGCAGAGTGAAAAACGTTCCGAGGCAGAAAGAGAACTAATAGATATTGAAGTTGCTGACATAATTAAGAAGCAAACAGTATTAAGGTCTGCAATTACTCAAGAAATAGACAACTATTTATCTCTGCCTCTTTTAGAAAATACAGGTTGTCCGTTTTTGTGGTGGAGTAAATGTGGAATGCAATTTGAAAAACTTAAAAAGATGGCATTAAAATATCTTACAGCACCTCCGTCATCAATAGAAAGTGAAAGGTTATTTAGTGCTGGTGGGGACATATACGAAGCAACAAGGAGCAGACTAAAAGCAGATAACGGAGAATACCTAATGTTTGTTCATTACAATCTAAAGTTAATAAAACAATTAAAATAAGATACAGCAAATAAGTGTTGTTTAAGTTTTTTTTATTTGTTTAAATTTGTTTTATTTTAATCACACTACAGTTGAGAAAGTCTACCTTTTTTTGCAATTCTTTGTCTCTCTTAATCTTTTAATTTCCCTAATAAAACTTTCAGTGGCGGAACTTCAAATTTTGCCCCCTTCCATACAAAATATTATTTAGGCCCGAACCAACAGGAGAGAAAAATGATTTTAAACTAAGTATAGTTATTAAAAAACTGTTGCACAACTTTTAAAAAAATTTAGGCCCCTACAACTCAGGCCCCTCACCCTGCATTGCGAGGTTTTGCTAAATGGTAGTTCCGCCACATAACTTTTGGTTAGTTAGCGTAAAAAGCGTATTTTGTGTGAATAGTTCATCGCTAGAGATTTCACAGGTTTGTATTCCAACTTTTTAAAAAATGGACTCGGTGCCGGGTACCCGGAATCGGAACCGGTTTTTCAGCCGGGTACCCGGAATCGGAGACTCGGCATAAACTGGTTCCGGCACATCACTAATTTTTATATTAAGAATTTTTATTTCTAGCATTTTTATGTTAAGAATTTTTATTTTTTGTAACATGTTGCTTTAATCTTTAATTATAGTTATCATATTTTTATTTTTTTTAACACATTGTTTTTATCTTTAATTACAGTTATCATATTTATAACAGATTGTTATTCTTTTTAACTATAGTATATTATATTTGGAATCTTTACTAAAGATTTGGAATCTTTGCTAAAGGTTGTATGGTCTCCTAAAAAAGCAGTGTTTTTGTTTTTTTAAAGGCTCTCTAATTTTGTTTTGTTGTTTTTTTTTTAGAACTATTTTTCCTCAGATCGAAAAGAATCCAATGAGTTTCATGAAAAACAATCTATTGAAGCAAGAAATTCTGTAATTAATGAAGTTCGTCATCAATATAAAACCACATCTGATAGTAAAAAAATTATCCTACCAAACAAATATTCATATATTGAAAAAAAAAAAAATCATGCAAGTATACTACTTGAAATAAAGATTGAGCAAGAATATAAAGAGCCTCTTTTTAAAAAGAGTAAAGATAGAGTTGAACATATAAAACTCAAAATGATTGAAATTCAGCAGGACTATGAGGAATGTTTGGAAAATATTGAGAGGAATTTAGAAATGAAGCTTGATTATGAAACTTCTTTACTAAGTGCAGAAGAAAGTGAACTTAATCAAATCTCATCTCAGGAAATGCAAAAGTTCCAACATATGAAGATGCAAAGAGATCTGATGGTTCAAGTAGGTTTTTAGTCAGATAATTTAATTTTTATTTTAAATTCTTTTTTTTGTTCTCTTTCTTTTTATAAATTATCAGTAAAAAAAAAAAAAGAGAGAACATTAAATTATCTTAAACAATCATCTAAATTATTTATTACTGTTAAATGTAGAAAGTGCAAACATTGTAAAGCCAGTACCTTAAAACACCTTCTTCCTAAATATCAGTCCAGATAGTTGTTCAATTTGTCACTTTAAGGCCTTACTTTCAGGGCTCATCAATAAAAGCTTTTTTTATGTTCAACATTTTTGTGTGTTCAACATTTTTATGTGATTATAAATTTGTATTAAAGATCCAATGTTTGTTGTTACTGGTATTACAATATATCCTATTGTTATTTGTTAGGGAGTAGAGACCAAAGACATTGTTTTATGCTTTAGAAAAAAAGAAAGCAGGCTGAAGAAGAGCAAACGAAGATTCAGCTTGCATTAAAACGCAAAGAAGAAATTAACAGAAAAATCAAGGATCAAAAAATAGAACTTAGTAAATTTATGGACCCTGCTGAAGAAATGAAGAACCAAGTTGTTACTTTGTTTCGAGAATACAAGGATGCAGGTGACTTGCCTCAGAATATTACTATATTATATGGTCAAGTTTGTAAATTTTATGCGCAACTTTTAAAAACCATTGACGAGGGAGTAAATGGTGATGGAACAGGTTTAGACACCAAAACTAAACAGGCTTCAGAATTATTAAGCACCTTGGAAAAACTTCTTAAAGCATGTGAAAATGAAAAAGTAAAGACCCAGCTTGAGAACGAAAACGAGAAGAAAAAGAATAAAGAAAAGGTTGATGACGTTGTTATCACTCCTGTTAGTGATGCTTTGATTTCCACATCTCAAGCACTAAATAGTTCTGAACAAACCATTGTACAATCAAGTATTGTTAATAGTAAAGACAATATTAGTTTAGATTTTCCACTTGAATTAGGCTCTATTAAATCTGTAGTTTTGCAGAATATTAGTTATTTTTCTGATGAATTGGCGTTCGAAGGGTATTTACGTTTAAAGCGTCTTCTATCGCAAGTTGAAAAACAGTGTGAACCCTTAGATAAATCCACTATAAAAGAAAAGAAGTCTTATAAGTTTGACTTATATAAAGTAGTGAATACCACTATAAATGCGATATCCGATGAAAGCTCCAAACATCTGTTGGGAAAATTATTAAAATTGTTTGCACTGCTTACTGAACAGTCCGTAGAGGTTGGTAATAAAGCAGTTGATACTAAGTCTGATCCAAATGCTTTGGTAAGTTTATTTAACATGATTTTGTTTAATTTTCCACTTCATACTACTATATGTATGTGTATAATAATACTTATACATATATAATTCGTGGTTTTACGAGTTTGACTGTATGAGTTACTTGTTTAGCTTTTATGCAAGAACCTATTGGCAAAGAAACTAGTTCTTCAGGGTGCAACGCAAATAGCTTCAAATTACCAGACGGTTTTTCCAATTGCAGTGATAGCTGTGGGTATTTGGACGCTTTTCCCAGACTGTGGTCAGTTTATTCTTGCTCATTTCTATAACAATTGTCCTTATCTAGTACCTTTTTATATACCTTTTACAAAAAATATGGACCCCCTTGAATATCATAAATTAATTGGCTACGAGGTAGAGGCAGGAAAAGTAGAAGACGAAGACAAATACTTAAGAAAAATATCTGGCATAGTACGATTATATGCAGCTATCGTCCAAACAGACGTACCTCCTCATCTTGGAGATAGACCTCATCCGCATGGACTTGAATATGCCTGGGTTTGGTTTACTCGTTTTTTAAGTTTAGAACCACGACCCTCTGTAAGTGCGGTTATTGTTTATGATTTTTTAGAAGTTGCTGGGCATGCCATGATGAAACGGTTTGGAAAACAGTTTCAAAAATTGCTATTGATTTTATGTGACAGCTATATGCCTAAAATCCTTAAAGTGACCCCTAGCGAGGGAAAACCGGCTGTAATGCGGTTAGAAATGTTTTTAAAAGTTTGTATTAAAGAAGGAAGGATCAAAGAACCTGAAGGTCTCTTGTCAAAACAATGGTGGAATAGGCATTAAGTTTACTATTTTGAAATAAAAACTTTTTAAGAAGATTTTTTGTTATTTTTATAAGGAGTTATAGACTGGTCAGTATTTAACACACCTTTGACAAAATCTTCGAATAATTTTAAATGAAAACGTTTCCTTCCGCTAGATAATAATTCTTTCAGTCATTTCAGTGAATGGATTAAAGGTGTTAAAATCTAGTTAAGTCTTTGTAAAATAATGTAATAAACCTTAGATTTGTGAAAGTCTTTATAAAATGATAAATGGTTAGTAAAAGTCTTTATAAAATGCTTTTATATTTTTCGCTTTCTTAACAGAAGGAACTAAAAGTGATAGAAAAATTGCAGGTTTTCAGTTGGATTTTCAGAAAAATGTTTCAGAAATTTTAAAATTTTATATTAACCGAAAAAAAAATTATTTGTCTCCAGAAAAGCCAAGATCCAATAGGCCTTAGGCAATTACTACTCATGATAATAGAGTATTTTTTAAAGATGTAAAAATTAATCCTAGAACCAGTTACAAAAAATAGCCACTCGCTTTAACATTTCCAGGAACGAATCTTTTATTTAATTGAGTACTTCAAGAAAAATACAAATTAAGTATAAAATAAGTATTCTGCTGTTAAAAATCCAAAAAATCTTTTGATGTAGAAAGGAGATTAAAATAGTGCAAAGATCGTAAAATCTGGACCATAGAAACGAAATGTGCCCGTAGCATCTTTTTAGGGCTGTTTCTTTTATCATAACTGGCAATGAAGATTTACACAAGTCAATTAGAGATAAAGTTGCTACCCATATATGTAAGGAAATACACGAGGAAATAACTGGCGATTTAAGTATGAAAATTATATGACGATTAATATGACAATTAAGAAGCATTTTTCTGAAAGTAATTACATGAACAACTGACGCGGAGACAATTAGATATGCTTCATTTATGTAACGCATATCCAAGTATACAGTAAATATGGGGCGAAAATAAAACAAATAACCTACCCATGCAATTTTAGGTTTAAAAAATTAAATCCATGTTACTAGACATCCTAACTGGAATCCACTTTGATGTTATTATTAACAGTTAAAAATCTAGTCCATTTTTTATTATGCATTCACAAGTTCTTTTAATTATGTATTCACGAGTTAAAATATTTTTATGTTATTTTTATTAATGCTGATGTTACTAGGGAGAAAAAAACTCATAACGATAGTAAAAACTTGATTTGAGATTTTTTGCTAGGGAGTGAAAGAAAGGTGAAAAAAAAAAACCTCTTACTACACCAGACCCACAGCAATCTGGCCGCTAATTAATTAAATTAAAATCTAATCGCAAAATGATTAATCAGCTTTTTTGCCTACCAAAAAAGCTGATTAATCTTGCAAGTTTTTATCCAAGTATAACGTTCCTTCGAAAAAACCTTGCAAGTTTTTTCGAAGGAACGTTAAGCAAAACGAATTGATGCATACTGGACCATTTTCCTAAGTATAAAATCTTGAAAATATTTTGAACTAAATAGTAATTTAAGTTTCACATTTTTATTAGACAATTTTTTAAAATGCTTGTTTATAAAATACCATTACAAACAGAAAACGTTGTTTTACAAAACAGTTGTTAACATAATTATAATAATTGAAGAACTGCATAAACATTATAGTAATTGAAGAACTGCGTAAACATTATTCTATTTTAATATCATTACAAATAAAATCTTCTTAAATTTCATCAACATCTTTCATAAGTTCCTCTAATACATTATCACAATTGGTATCGTTTGTTGAGCAGTGTCCTGATTCTTCGAATACCATGAAGTATTTCAGTATGACAGGATAATCTAAAGCCACTCTTTTCTATTATATTTTTGTCATTCTAATTGCACTGATGAGTAGCTCTAATCTATGTATGAACTACTAATCTATGTACAGACCTACTCATCAGTTCAATAAGACATGTAAGATGTCTACTCTTGTTCGTTACCATAATGGGTTCAATATTTTTTAACTGTTTATGTTGACTTTCTATTGTCTAGTAACAGGCGCGGATCCAAGGGGTGGCCATTGTGGCAGTATAGTTTAACTTTAACGGCAGCCACGTTAGTTTTGGGTTTTTTCGCTTAAGGAATATCCCTAAAAATTTTAATGTCTGCCGTAATTTACGGATTTTGGCTATAGAGATTTCTGCCATGGCCACAACTGTTCTTGTTATACGTTACCAACGTTTTATTCAATCAATAAGTACTGTGAAAATATATTAAAATATCGATGTTTTATCGAAATTTCAACCGTAAAAATAAAATTTGGCCACACAGTTACAAATTCCTGGACCCGCTCCTGACTAATGTAATAAGAAGTGCTGGTGAATTAATATTTATTTCTCCGGCGTTAGCGAGAACTTTATGTATAGTTGCTGGAATTTTATATCAACTGTACAATTTACGATACAGCCTATATATATAGCACGCTAGTTGAAAGCTGAGGATTTGCGATATTGGTTAATTATCGCTTACTCCAAACTGTTATTTGCTTTTTGTTTGTTGATCTCTTTTGATGGTATTGTAACCTTCCATTGTTTGTATCCATTTTATATGCAAAATACAAGAGGCAATTGTAAAACCGTATCCATGCATGAAGTGGAGATATACCGTAATATAATGCATCTTCGTTTGATATAAATCCTTCAAATTTTTCCGTATCATTCATTAAGTTTGGTGCTGCTCCACAGATTGGACTATTCTATATCAATGATATTCCAATAATTCAGGTGAGGAATGTTCTACTTAGTACAGTTGAACGAAACAAGTACGAAATTGCGATTCAAAAGTTCATCTTTCACTGGTGTTGTTCACTCATTTCTTACTATACAATGCTTTTTAAAGCAAGAATTATCTCCTTATCTCTTTGAAGGTGTTTAATGAAGTTTTATTTTATAACCAGATCTATTCAGACGGTTTCGAGAAAAACATTAAAAAGCCTCTACGGCTGATATCATTCCTCGTTGATTAGTTAATTTAGCGAACATTTTTGTAGAACTTTCTTAGTTGTTTAAAATGTGCTCCATAACTTTAATAAGGTTAAGGCCACGTCTATTATATACCGGACGCCTAACTATTAGCAAAACCTTCTCGATTAGTGTCTGCATTTGGACCAAATTCTTCGTTATCAATGGTACGATGTCTCTTTTTTTTTGCTTAGGTCCGAAAAGGGTTCTGAAGGTTGTCCAGGTTTCGTTGATAATGCAGAGGATGAAACAACGTTCTGATCTTGTTCGATGAACTCTTCAGTGTTAAAGTCTACACCGAACCAATTCCCAAACCATGATTCGAATTCCGTGACTTTGGAATAAAATTCGACCATTTTTAGTTGTAATTGCCCTTGATTTTACAAACTTGATTATGCCTAATTAATCAAATTTATAAAATCGAGTTCTTGTTTTCCACTGAGATTTTTCCACTGGATGTGAAAATTTTTATAAACAAATTTGAAAGCTTTTTTGATGTTTTCGCTACGTGTTAGGTTTGCGCCAAAAGAAAAATAATAATTTCTATACTTTTCATACTTACACTAAACTGTCAATAATTGATTTGAGGTAAAGTGTGTTTTTGTGGCAAAAAGTGCATTTTTTCGGTTCACTTTCAACTTTGAGATCCGATATTTCAGAAACTATATATGCAAGAGACTTGAAACTTTGGATTTCTCTTCGCTGAAGTGTTATTATTGAGAGGAAATCGTAAAAAAGGACGAGGGAAATTCGGTTTCCTTATTTTAACTGGCTCCTTCCTAATAAACTTTTGACTTTTCATTTTTGTATTTACAGTGAATCATTTTGTTTCAGGTGAAATATAGTTTGTTTATAAGTTTTGAAAATGTTTTTAGTTGATTTTGTAAGAGAAGTTAATAAAAAATAGTCCATCGTACCAAGGTAGGTTTGGATCTCTCAATATTATCAGAAAAATCGTTCTTAAGAAAATATGTATCAATACAGTTTATAAAACAAATTTCTTCACTGTACTTTTGTTTTAGATCTAAATAAAACTAAAAAATTATTGTGAAATATCTAGTGATATAGCAGAGGTATTTGTTTTTAGTTGTTTGTTTGTTTTTTTTTTCGAACTTGTTTGTCCTTCATAATGGCAGAATGAGTTATTCTCAAATGATATATATTAACAAGATATCTAACTCGCGCTTCCGCAGTGAAGCAAATTTTTTACTAGTTAGGTTTGTTTTTCCAGCCTGAAATGACGCAATAAAATATAAGAAAAACAAAAATAGTTATCAGTTTAAATAAAACGGCTACCGGCATTAAAAACTTTAAAAACTTGCTTCACATTTTCTTGCGAAATTTTTGTGAAGTTAGACATTTAGTTAATATATATTATTGTTATTGTTCAAATTGGAATTCTCCGTTTGAAATAGAGAATGTTGCGTAAAGCATTATGAAGTATTAAATATAATTATTGTTGTTTTAGTCAAAGCACTTTTTAGGGATGACCTTTTTCAAGAGCTTAAAGATGTTAATAACTTTTTCAATACTGATCAATAAAATTTGTTGGATCTATAACACAGAAAAAATCTTTAAGAAAATGTTGTCTTAACCAACGACAGGCTTTAAGTTTTGTACCTTTTCTCTCAATGAAAAAAAAAAAAAAGGAATTGTTAAAAATTTTATTTTGCTTTTAAACTGGCCATATTTTCACGTAAATACTCAAGCATTTTAAATAAATTTGGGTAATTATGATAATTTAATTATACATTATTTTGAAATAAATCTTGTTCTTAGCGTCTACCTTTATTTTTTCTTAAAATCAACATCAAATAATCAATAGTGGTTTTAAACTAAAGTAATTTTTAAAACGCAAACTTCGAATAAGTTAAGGAACTTTAAAATGTTGTAAGCAAAGCAGAATGTGACTCTAGGATGTTAAAAAAAAGTTATACCATTAGGTCCTTTAACGCTCCTGGTAAATGTACAAATTGTTTGAATAATTATTGTAAAATAATTAACAACAAAAAGTATTTATTTAAAATAAAATTTCCCAATCCCCATTAACGATTTTCTGCACATATGTACACTACTAGTTATTTTGCTTATTAGTAAGGGTCTTCGTATCGTTTCATTTCCATATCGTTATCATTCCAATATGATATCGGAAGAAAAAAAATCATCGGAATGACGAGAGTTCCGGTATATACCGAGAATTAAACTAACTACAATACCGGTTAAAATTTTTATAACAATATCAAATCGGTATGATAATGATATTGAAATGAAACGATACGCAGACCGTTACTTATCAGGTCATAAAAACGCCTGTGGTCATATAAACAATATTATGTTTACTTTCAGTATCAGCTTAGTCTTACTGTTGCAAAACTCATTACCACCGTCCTACTTGTCATTTATTAATGATGACACATCAACTGCGCTTGTATTTTAAAAAAAGAGAATTTGAAAAAGAATCTGTTTCCTTAAGCTACTTTAAAAGACAATCAATAGAGACTGTGGCAAGTACCGAAATTTACGACAAAACAATACTTTTTGGTCTATTTTCATATAAAACGTCAAACCTTGGACCAAATTCAAGAATTTAGACAATTTTACAAAGTTATTTATCGAACATTTGTTCATTTTTAGTTGTATTTTATCAAGTTGTAATATTTCACAAGAATGACAAAGATAGTTAACAGAAATGCCAGCAAGTACAGAAATTTGCAACAAAGCAACGTTTTTGAGTCAATTTCCATACAAAGCGTCAAAATTTAAGCTAAATCTCGCAATACTTGTTTGCTCCACCAAGTTTTCTTTGAATATTTGATCATTTATTGTTGCATTTGTAATATTTTCTATATTTATTGCACAGTTTTTATTTATTAAAAAATGAAATATAATTTTTAGTTTACATATAATAATGACTTAAAAGGAATGCTGCAGTTGAAGGTAATATTAATCATAAAAGTGCTTCGGAACATTTTTTATGAAATTCTTTTTTTTTCTGTCTCAATGCAACAAGATTGATTTTTAATCGTTTTTCTATGAATATATAAAAATTTATTTATAGAAAAACGATTGTTGGTGTTAAATAAACAATTAAATTGAACAAAAATACAAAGAACTTGCATGTTACTTTTTGAGGAAGTTTAGTAGCCAAGCTGTCCTTCACATAACTGTTTTTCGCCTGTCTGTTAAGGATTACAGCAATCAGAAGATACTGTCGAAATAGCGTAGCAACAAGCCCGTGTTCCTCCTCCAACCACGGACTATAAAGATTACTTCAAGCTATAAAAACTAGCCGTTTTGAAAATGGAATTAGACATTCTAGAGAATTTTATTTATTATTGTAATAAATTTTAGATTCTTATAAATATTGTTAAAAAGCATGTAGTTTTATGAAACATTTATATTTTACTACAAAACTACTGAAATAAATTACAGATTATTGTGGTAAAAATAATAATATTTGTATTTAAAACTGTATGAAATCTATTCTTGAGAAAATCGTTAAAAAAACTTCATCTACTGCCCCCAGGTCACCCAGAATAATTTTTTAACATTTGTTTTTACGATCTTTAACAGCATGTGAGCGCTATTATAACTAGCCGTAGCAAAAGAGGATACGGAAATAAACCTCATTTGGAATTTACTCTTATTGCAGATGCGTTTAATTGTACAATTCTTCGACTTCAATATTTAAATCTTATTTCTGTGATCGAGATTGGATCACGACCACCTTGAATCTAAGGCCCTGAGAATGACATTGGTACGTTATCACCATTTCGTGTGTATGTACACCACCCGAGAATAGATATCCGGCAGATATCTTGAAAGTGATATGGTCTGCCTTTATCACAAAGGAAAATTCTATAATTGCAGTTTGTTTTCATCCTACTTCATGCAAGCACAGTTTCTCTACTTCTGCGTTTGATTTTATAATTAATTTTTTTCTTTTTTCTTATCCTGGGTTTATTTGAGAAAATTTAGATAAATATAATTCTGCTCAAGTGGAAAGTTCAAACATCACTACCGTTAATATTTTGCGACTATAACGCATCGGTGTAACATTTTATTATCTTTTAATGAATTTTATTTGAAAGTATAAAACTTTGTGTATACATCATATCATTTCAGTAAATTAAATAATACTCTCAAGTAAGATTGCCTTAAACATTTCACTATGAATAATTGTGGAATAGTTACGAAACTATATTGTTTAGTTTGACTTGTTTTTTTATTTTTTAAAAGTCTTTTAATTTATCTATATATATAATTATCTAGCTTAATCTGTTAAGTATACTTAAAGTTTACGTTAATTTATATTTATCTTACAATTAATGCATTTTTAACCTCTAATATTTGATTTCAAAAAGAAAAGTTTGCTTTAAGTTCTTTCTTTAAAGCATAAACAAACTAAAAGAAAAAAAAAATTACTGATAGAATTCTTACTTAAAAAACAGTGTTCTTATACAGATGATAATAAGTTGTTTGTTTTATATTTTCATAAGCAATATCATTTCAAACTACATTTCTTACAATTATATATGAGCAGTATTATCTATTTTTGTTTATTCTCATTTAAATAGCAATAATAATATTCAAAGAATATAATTGCTGTGAAACATTTTATTTTTGAAAAAGTGCAAGAATTTTTCGCACAAAGAATAAAGTTATATAGGTTAATAATAGGTTAATATGTAATTGTGCTATTTTAAAAGCAAAACGCTAAAGAAATTGTGAACTTACTAATTGTACTGACTGTATATTCAAAATACAAAACTGTTTTAAGAAACTCAATAGTTTGCATTATATTGCTATTCTAATAAATTGTAAAAAAAAAATAAATAAAATAAAATAAAAAATAAAAAAACAAACAAATGTAACTAAAGAATTTAATTCTTTAAATAAAATTACTAAACTTTCAAGGAATAAAATTCAAGTAATAAAAAAGTTGTATAATACAATACTTTCAAAAGTATTTAGTTATTTTTATATTTAGTTATTATATTTAGTTGATTACTCTTTTGTGTTTTGTTATTGTTTTGTGTTATAGTCTGTTATGACAATTCTATTATGGTTTACTGTTTAGTTATTTTGAAATTCTGTAAATTTGTGTTTTATAGCTTTTCCTCCCATATAAGTATTGTAAATTTTTAATCTCATTGTGTATATATGTAGTTTTTTTATTTTTATTATTTTTTCCAATTGAATTCTAATTTAATTTCCTTTAAACTAACAGGAGTTGTACCTTGACTGGAGAAGAGTTCATCAAGATTGAACATGGTTATTGTTTAAAAAAATGCAATGTTTCAAGTTTTATATGCTATTTCTAAATTAGTTTTTTAAAATTCAATCTGTACTAGAAATGAGCTTTTGCATTTCTTGAAACATTGTTTGATTTAGTGGTTTATTGTAATGATGATGGACATGGATGATGGAAATGGAATAGCAGAAAGATGTTATATACTGAAAGAATATTTATACATTATAAAAAGTATCTAGAGTTATTTTTGACCATATTGAAGATAGTTTTCTTTCCCTTTTATATTCCTTCTGAATCTTAAATGTATAAAACTGATTTCAATTTATTAATTATTCCCATTCTTATCTTAATAACTAAAAAAAAAAAAAAGGATTGAGAACATCTGCATTATCAAAAGCACTCTGGATATTAACCTTAAATTATTTAAATCTAAAAACTAAACCATTGAGCAGTTTTTGCTCTTGATTGTTACTCTTGTTGGTTAGTTTATTCACAGCAAGTATAATGCATCACGTTGCAAGCTAAATGCAAGCATAATACTTCACATTGCAAGCTAATATATAGCTTTCTAATATAAAAAACTATCATGCAGCGTTGCATTTATAGTTGCTGTGGATTCATTGAATTAGTTGAGGATGAGTTTAAATGAGTTATTGTTACACAAGATTAACTTAAATGAAGACGCCTTGGTGTTTTGGTAAGTCATTGCACATTTTTTAATTTTTTACTAAAAAAGTTGGTATAATTCAAAGTTTTGTTTATACCAGATTAGATTTTTGTTGTAAAATTTATGTGCATGCTTTTGCTAAAAGTTATTTAAAAAAAAAAGTTACAGTTTTATATAAAGCTGTGTTTTCTAAATATTTGAATTACAAAAACATTACTAGAAATATTAACCTTTGTTAATATTTCATGTTATGTTTTTCAAAAGTGCCAGATAATTTCACTACACAAAAAGTGAATGTGATAGTTCACTTTTGTGTACGTAATGCTGAATTTTATTTTGCTTGGTCTTTTTTTAAGGAATGATGAGTAGTTATTCCAGCAAATAAAATTCAAGTTACTGGCAGGTGTGATCTTTTAAGTAATCTATTGTGAAAACTCATTATGAGAGTAAAAGTTTTTTTTTGTTTAAACCTGTCATATTATAATTGAAGAAATGCTGCATTTCACTTTCACATCTACTGCAGGTTTGTTAACAACCTTATTAATTAGATCAAACTTAAGATGAACTTTGTGCCTGAAAACATAAAATATATTTGAAAAAAAGAAAAATTTAGTTTGAGTTTTATTAGTTAACTATCGATTAGCCTTGATATCTGTATTTTTTATCCTATAGCTGTTAAAAAGCCAACTCTTTAAACATGCTAAAAAAAATTTGTTAAAGTTTTTTATAGCATTCATTATACATTATATTCAGATTATTTTACACTTAATAATGGTCAGACATTTTACAATATCAGGCATAAAGTTATACAGGGAAAAAAGATAAAAAAAATAGTTTATTTTTATTGAGAATCTTTTTTTAAAACCCAACAACAAGTGTAACAACCTTAGTAAAATATCATTAAAATATCAACCTTAGTAAAATATCATTAATTTGTGTTAGTGTGTGTGTCTGTGTGTGTCTGTATATATATATATATATATATATATATATATATATATATATATATATATATATATATATATATATATATATATATATATATATTGTATATTGAGGAAAGCATAATTAAAGTAGTCAAAGCTGTTTTGGGTTTTAAAGTTGTTGCTCCAGTTTAGCTTGTTTTGTTTGTTTCTGTTTAGTTCATATAGATTATGGCTGACACTGATA
This sequence comes from Hydra viridissima, assembly GCF_058129835.1. Lineage (NCBI taxonomy): Eukaryota > Metazoa > Cnidaria > Hydrozoa > Anthoathecata > Hydridae > Hydra > Hydra viridissima. The sequence goes on along the minus strand of NW_028324311.1, from coordinate 7,144,030 downwards.
TCATCAACACAAATGGAATTTATTCCCAGGACTTAAACGAGGACACTCATCCTAAACAGATTGAGAATGTTGTTGAAGCAGATGAAGAAATTCTAGAAAAAAGTGATGTTTTGAATATTGTTGAGTCCAAAATTAATACTGAAGTCACTGCACAAAGTGAAGAAGCTGATTATGGAGATATTTATGATACATCTAAGTTGACAGTGATTCCTGTTGAAGAAAATATTAAACCTTCCACTAATGAAGAAAATATTAAACCTTCCACTAATGAAGAAAACATTAAATCCACCACTATAGAAGAAAATATTAAACTTGCAACTATTGGAGAAAATATTAAACCTCCTATTGTAGAAGAAAATGTCAAACCCACCACTACTGAAGAAAACATTAAACCTACCACTGTTGAAGAAAGCACTAAATCTAATACTATAGAAGAAAGTGTTGAACCTACCACTATTGAAGAAAGTATTAAACCTACCACTATTGAAGAACACATTAAGCCAGTCATGCAGGTTTTTTGACAAATTATAAAAATTATGTAATATAGATAATATTATGTTATGTAAAATGTGATAAAGTATCTATAATACAAAGTTTTGTCTATAATACAAAGTTTTAATATAGGATTTTTTTTTTAAGCTTCGTAATATGCTGGAAGATATAGAAGAAGGGGAACTGGATTATGAAGAGGAGGAAGAGAATCAAGAAGATCAAATTGTGAATGATGATGTAGAAGATCTTCCTGATCTCCCTGAATATGATCCTATTGCTCATAAAAAAGAAATTTTGTCAGAAGATGGAGAAATAACATCTGATCATGTAAGCAAAACATTATACTCATTATATAAATTCTTATGTAAGTATTTTAAACTGATTCATACTTCACCTTTAGTACAATTATTTTTAAATATAACCTTCCCTGGCTTTTTAATGAAACTTTATGAAATTAAAAATTAAATTGAAAGTCTATGAATTATTTAACAATTATTTTTTATCTCCTTGTTTTTTTATTGTGATTTAAAATTGTTTCTTTTTTGTTTTATTACATAACTTATTTTCTTTCCTGATATTATTGGAGCATACAGCATTTTATTGAAAACAGTAAATCTCTTTCCTATTAGGAAAATGGTGATGAGCGAGAAGATGGTGAGATTCGAGATGATGATGAGGTATAAAAATGGGTTTAAAACTACATTGCTAAATAATTTATATTTTAAGGCTCTTAGGCACTTTATTTAAATAACTACTGTTAGTGATATTTCAAAAGAATAAACCTTGGTCATAAGAATTAGCATTATAAATTGATTCCTTAGTTCAATTACTTCATAAAAGTTTCCTAAAAATGTTTAGAACAGAACTTTATGTCCCTTTGAAACATATTGAAAATTTGGTTTGAAATCACTAAGCAGTTCATCGTTTACTAAATGATAATGTACAGCCTGAACCTTGACACCTTAGACCCAATTTTTTGTGATATTTAATAAAATGACAGTAATGCAAGTGACACTATTATGAACACAGAAGCAGATAATAAAAGCATATAACTTTCTCTCAGACTGGCCAAGTTTATGTTTGTGTTGATCCTTTACATGATAAATGGAAAAAAATTTCAAAAACAGAGCAGGTATAGCTTTTTTATTGCAAGGGTTTTTTTGTTGTTGTATACATATATATATTAGTAAGTTTTATTTTTTTGTCAGTATCTTGCACTTAAGTTTCTTTTTTTTAGTATCAGTTTTTTGCACTTAGGCTGTTATATCTTTATTTGTATCTTCAGTTATTTTTTTTGGGAAATTTTTGCAGGAGCTTGAAGAAGGTCAAATTGATGATGCTGAGGATACACCTTCAAATAAACCTTTGTCAATAAACAATCAAAGTAATAATTATTTTTTGTTTTTTAAATAAAAGGATATAAATGGTATTACTGTGTATAAAATTCTTTTACTGTGTCTGGTGTCTTTATTCACATTATCTGCTGAATAGTTCTTTTGCTTACTGTTATTCAACCGATTTCTTTGTGACTTAATTTTCAAATCTTTTTAAAATCTTACAAGAATCCTTAAATATGACAAAATTTATCAGAACATTTTTATAGAAAAAACAAATTAATTAATAAGGTAGTTGTTACTATTAGTTGATTTGAGAAGAGATTAGAGTAGAAGTCAATCAAAAACTTTGTGCAACTAATTTTTTTTATTATTACATTTCCCAATATGTTTCTATGTATGTGTATATACACTTGCTAAAAATTGTAAAAAAACTTACATTTTTAGGGAAATGCTTTTCTTGTTATTCAAGAATTTTTAAAAAAAAAGAAAAAAGAAAAAACTATGATTTGTTTGGTTTCTTTTTTTTCTCATGCTTTGAGAGAGAAAAAAAATTTTTTTTCATGTTTCATTTTATATCCTATTTTCAGCTCGTTTTATTCCCAAGACACTTTGCAAGTACTATAACAATGGTAAGTGACAAAAAGCTATATTCAAGTAATCCTTTTTCTAAAAATGATGGTTTAATTGCTTGTATTAATAGTGGCAAAAAATTTCTTTAAAAAAAATTTTTCTTTTTTTTTAATTATGATTAAAATACCTCAAATAAACTTTCATAAATTCATTTAGGACTGTGTCGATGGGGATCTACTTGTAGATTTTTACACCCTGGAGTCAATGACAAAGGTAAAAATCGTGGGGCTGGTTAAAGTGTCAAATGTTTGATAGATCAATTTTCATTTTCATCACACTTTGTTGGAAGTTTGATTGCCCTTAATATAGCATATTTGAATTTAGATTTTGAATCAAAAATAAAAAACTTATGTTTCTTTTTTAATGCACAAATAAGTTGCTATAGTAACTTTTTTTTTTAAGGTATACCGTATGATGTTCAACCAACATGGAATGCTACAGCTGGCAACTATGTCATGCATCGTCCACCTGGAATGTATCCTAATGCGTTTGGAAAAGCACCTCCACCAATGCAATGCATTAACATGCCTGTTCTTCCATCACCCAACAATACTGATTTAATTTCTTCTTCTCTTGTCAGACAGGAGGTATGTATTTTTCAAAGGCTTTTTCTGTATTTACATGCCTGGTTAATAGTAATTAGTTTGAATAATCTTAACTTATACATCTCAACTTTTTCAATCCAAATGATCTTGACTTTTTTAATCCATAGATAAAGTTTAGAGCCATTCAAGAATATCTTTGATTTGTTTTTGTTAATTTTCTTGTGTTAAAGCAAATAGTTTTGGCTGAAAGTTTATTATCCTAATAATTTATTTATTAACCTGAATATTTTATAGCAGCATATATTTTAAAAAAATAATAAAAAAAGAGTATACAGGATACAGCACCAAAATCCGGACAAATTTCAGTTTGAAATTCCACTGTTCTATGCCATATATATATGTATTAAACAGTATAAACCAAGTGTTCTGCAAGTCAAGAAAGGAAAAGTCATTCAAAGGAACAGATTGTCAAGATGTCTAACGTCATTCAACAGGCTCAGGTCCTGATTTTTGAGGATCAAGGGCAGTCTATTTGGAAATTGTTGTTGGTGTGAGTGAAAAAAACTATGGGTCAAATTATTGAGGAGGACCTCAGCTACAATTTGAAAACAATTAAAGTAAGACAGATGCTTTCTGAAGCCACTAGGACAAAGCAAGTTAAATGCTGCAACCTGTTTTTTTGGTTTCTATGAAAAAATGCTGCTAGGCAACTCAGGTTTTTTCTGAAAAATTTTTTTTGCTGTTTATGTAAAAACCAATCAAACGAATGACCACTTTCTTGCCCATGACCCTGAAGATGTCTATGTTGTTTCTAGAACAAAATTTCCAGTGGTTGTTCATGTGGTATTGTGTCCAGTAAGGGTGATGTCATGCCACAGCATTTCTTAAACAAATGAATAAACGTCACTAAAGAAGAATCTAAAGAATTCTGGCTTCCCATCAGTCCAGATTAAAATCCTTTGATTTCTATGTATGGAGCATAGTTGAAAGGGCCACCAACAAAAGTTCAGACATCCAAATGTCAGATTATTGAGAGCCGCCATTGAAGTAGCATTTGCTGACAGTGGACTTACCAATGCTTCAGACCAAGATTTGAGGTGGTCATTCAAGCAAATGGGTGATACATTTAATGCGTTCTTTATGACCTAATAAACAAGTTGTTAAAAAATTTTTGTTTACGCAATTATAAGTATGTTTGGAAAAAATAGTAATTTTTGTGGATTTTGGCGCCACACCCTGTACACAGAATGAAATTGAAATTTGTAAAGGATGCAAATTGTTTTGTTTTTGATAATTTAGTGATGGCCTGATGATGTCAAAGGTTACAGGCTTAAAAAAATTTTAAAATTTTTTATGAATTTTTATTAGAATAATAATAGATAAAATATGTACTCCTTTTGTAGATTCTCTCTGATACCGTTTCTGAGTTTGATGATACATTGCCCCAAAAGGAGGAAACTGCATGGGAAAGAGGTTTGCGTAGAGCAAAAGAGGTAAAAATTGCTATCAATCTTAATTATACTCTTTACTGCATACTGAATTTAAACTAAAATTTTGTTTCTTACAATTTTTTCATGTACTTATTATGCATATATCCTTGTGAATATATCATTTGTATAAATAATCCTCCTTAACCTTTTATGTTATTAAATCAAATTAAATACAACAAGAAGGTAGAACAAACTATCTTCTTTCACTCTGTGTTCATGAAAAGTCATTTAATTACATGCTGTGAACCACTAAATTACAATTTGACTTGCAAACACATTAAGAAATTTGGATTTTTTGATGCTAAGAAAATTTTATTTTTATTGTTTCATTATAAATTTAAACAAGTTGTGTATGTAAGTTTAGAGCCAAGTATATTTTTTTAAATATTTTAAACCTTAAAATTAAGAGTGAAAAGAGTTTTGAATTAAAGTATAGCATTTTTCCGACAACTTAAATCTTGTAATTGGAATATTTAACTAAGAAAAAAATATATGAAAATTCCTCAACAAACAATCAAAATGCAAACTATAATTGGAACATCCTCAACAAAAGGCAAAGACTTAAAGATGTTGTAACTGAATTTGTTACCTGGTACAAAACATTCCATATTGTTTCTGTGTAATCAATTTCTAGATGAATTTTAAACTGAGAAAAGTTCTATAAGATTTCTATAGAATCCCAAAAGTCTATACAAACTCTACAGGATTTTTAAGCATTTAGGTATCAATACTAATTGATTAAAATGAGTTATCAGTCAATGACATTTTGTAAAAACTTTAATTATACTCTGAAGTAAGTGAATATTTTAACTCCAGATAGGTTGCTCTCACTAACCTTACTGTTAACTACATCTATCACAATCTATTAGTCTTGATCTGGGTGTGATTAAAAAAAAAAAAAACAAAACTGATTATTATTTAAAATTCCAAAAATTTTAGATTTTATACTTACATTTTTTTGATTCATATTTTATATTACAAGCTACTTTGTTTATAATAAATTTGTAAAAACATTAAAATTAAACTAAGATTTTTTGTAGTATAAAGAAGTGCACCACTAGCAATTTAAAGCTGTTGCTGATAGTGATGTTTGTAACTAAGATGTTGGTATTTTGCACTCACAGAAGTAAAATGCAAGTGAATTTATCCCTAATCACTAAAAAAAGGTTCTATTTTGATGTATCTCAGTTTTATATCTCTTACTAACAACAATGCATACAGCTATATTTGCTACAAAAAATGCTAACCACTGCATGTAATTTATTACACTTTGAACAAGTTGTAAATGCCACAACTAAAAGTCTCAAATTTAAAATCTGCGATATCATACCAATTAAAACAGTAATTGTAGATTATGCTGACTGTTTGATATGTTTTAAAGAAAACATTCAGAACTTAATAAACAAATGAAAAAAAAAACAATGATTATCTGTGGGCTTTTTTTTATTTAAAATATAAAAAAATAAAAATTTTACAAGTGGCAGAGAAGTTTTATTTTTACAAGAAAAAAAAAAGTTTTTAAAAGTTTTGTTTTAGCATATCATTTTTAAAATTTAAAACTTTTCAAAAACAATATTTCATTTCAATGGTCATAACAAAATGAAAATTTTCATTTTGTTATGACCATTGAAATGAAATATTGTTTTTTAAAAGTGATAAATTTTCAAAATTTTGGTTAATGGTATGCCGCACCCATTTTTAATAATTTACCAAATAAACAAAAAGTTATTAAATTGTAAAAAATAAAAAAGTTAATTATTAAATGATATTAAAAGTTATTCAAATTATTTATTATGTAGAACTAAAAAGAATTGTAATGATCTTTGATGGTATTATCTTAAAAAATACAGTTTAAAAGTAACCAGTGTTTTCTGATTTAATCAAGATTTCTTTGAGTACATCTTGGTAATGGTTAGTAGTTTATTACAGTGGAATTTGTAAAGGTATGAAAATGGAAATAAAAGTTTTAGTATGGCAGGGAATGGGATGTTTTGTTAAATGGATGGGAATGAAAACACTGATTCATGAATAGGATGGAACAAGATAGAAAGTGTATATAACATCAAAACTTTTTGTTATTTTAAAAACTTGTATTTTAGTTTTTAATGATTTAATATTTCATAGGTAAAAGAAGCTGCTGCAAGGCGAAGAGAAGAAGATAAAGATTTTGAGAAAAAGAGGTTGAGTTTAAGAATTTCTGAAACTGTTGTCAAAGATGATGAGCAACTAGATGATACTCTCAATGAAAATACTTATAGTTTACCAAAGCAAGATTATTATGATCGCAATGACCGAGATGAGAGAAAATCTGATAGATATGTAAGGATTTTACTCTTATATCTTAATATCTGAAGGAATAAGTTCTTTGATTACTTGTGGGTTTTTTTCAGTCTGATCGTTATGCAAGGGTCAAAGATGATTTGTACATTAGTGAAAGGTTTGTGTTATGTTAATAGTCTACTAATATAATTTTATTGTTTACATTAATTTGATTTTCTTTTTCACTTTTTATTTTTAATTTTATTTCTTTTTCATGTTCTTTTTCTTATCTTTTAATTTGAAAAATTACCTTTTGCTTCTTCCTTTAAATTATTTTTGTTTTATTTAGAATCAGTAGCAGAACACATGTAAATGATCTACCAAGTTCTTATCCAATAAGGCGAGAAGAACGTCAAAGGCAACGTGAACGAGAAGCTAGAGACAAGAGAGATCGTGAAGAAAAAGAGCGACATATAAATGATAGGCCTGAGAAAGAATTTGATGCCATATACCAGCCAAACGAAAGTTATCCTAAACAACATGAAGAAAAGGCAGTAATTGTTGATCCTCGTATTAAACCAACTCTTGAATCTCCTGCTCCAAAACTTCCTTCTAAGATAGGTGCTACAGAATGGCATGATCCATGGATGCGTACACAACATATTCCTGTAGCACAGCGGAATGATGCACCTAAACAAACAGGATTAGAAGCTATTTCTGATTCTGATTCTTCCAGTTCTGATTCTGAGTCAGATTCTGGTATTCCTTTTCTTTTTTTCTTTTCTTTTTTCTTTTTTTTTTTTTTTTTTTTTCTTTTTTTTTTTTCTTTTTTTTCTGTGAACAATCACAATTTAAAAATCATCTTTATGGTTTTTAAATATCAGAGGGTAACTCTAATAGATGTGTTTTTTTTGTGTGCTGTGAAAAGCAATCCAATTATCCATCTAAATAAAGCATGTAAATTGGTGTTAAAAAGTTAATCAATTACTTTGAACTTTTTAATATGAATTGTCTATAAATTTATGTTAAAAAACCATGCAAAAATAGTTTTTTTTATTATTTCTATATTTTTTTTTATTTACAAAGGATCATCCAAATCATCTGGCAGTGACACTAGTTCATCGTCATCATCAGAGAATGAAGAGAAAAAGGTAATTATTATTCAAATTTTATTGTATTTAAGAACTATAACTTGTACTTTATTTATGTTTAAATTGCAATATCCATCATCTTTGATTTGCATATTTAAACACTTGTCATTACAATATTAATGACTAGGTACAACTTACAACTCATTTATCATTTATGTCATTTATAAAAAAAAAGTATGCTTGTGGATTTTATATGAATAAGAATTGTCAATTTTAGCGCAATATGCCTATTCGAAATGATGATATTAGGCATAAAGAGCAAGAACAAAGTCATAGACAAAGAAGTGACAGATTAAAGGTTAAACCTCCTGTACAGCAAACTCATGATAAGAATGAACCATTAAGGTCAATATTATTTAGTGCCAAAATTGTTTTTTGTTTAGATTAATTGTTTTAAATTATTGTTTGGTTTATGTAAAAAAAAGTTATTTTGTAAATCATAGTCAAAGGTGTTAAAATTTCTTTCCATATCAAGTTTACTTATTGTGCAAATTGAAAAGTACATCATAAAAAATGTATTATAGTAATAAGAAACAATGAAAAACATGGCTTTTAGTGCAAAATTTTTTTAAACTTTAGTTACGAAGAATGGAAACGATTGCAAAATATTCAAAAAGCACAGTATTACCAACAAATGGCAAATCAACACAAAATACCGTAAGTGAATATTTTGTTAGATATTTTATTCAAAAATTTGAGTTACTTTTATAATGTTATTGAGAAAGAGGGGTTTCTTTTAGAGAAAGCCAATCTGATGATAAGAAATTAAAGGATGCAAAGTCGTTAAGACATAAAGATATGCAAAGATCAGATTATAGAAAAAACAAAATAGAAGAAGTCAGGCAACCTGTAAGGCCTACTGAAAGTCTTCCGAGATTACCTGAGAAGCGACAGGTAATTTTAGAAAAGGTTTCATCATGTAAAAATTATTTTATAATTTGATAGTAGATAGCTGACAGATATTAATATTTATACTTGCAGGTTCCTATAGTTCCAAATAAACCAAATGAGCGAGAAATATTGTAAGCAATCTAGATTTTCTTTTCTTTCATAGATATTTGTTTGTTTAAGATTTGTTTTCTATGAAATAGCCCAAACTGATATAAATCACAACTTTTTGTTTAGGCTTTCAGCCAATATTCAGTTTATTTAAATTGATTTCTAAGAGTTTTATAAAATGCATTTATTTTCTCCTCTTCTTTTTAAATTTATGCTTTCACTATTATGAGGATGATTGTAAGGATGTATTAGTTAATGTCTATTAATATTGAGTAAATTATGTTAAAGTTTTGTTCAATTACTATAGAGTTTCTACAATCGAAGTACCAAAAAATGATGATAAGTTTGATTCACCAAAACGTAAACCACCATCAGACAGTGATTCAGATAGCGATTCAGACTCTGACAGTGATTCAGGATCAGATAGTAGTGACTCTGATTCTGATGATAGCGATTCTGATAGCGAAACAAATTTTCCAGCAGCTTTATCCACTGCACCTGCTGCAACTAAACAACCATTTAACAAAATTCAACCAAATCTAAAACCTCCAGAAAAAGTAAGCAATCTTTTGAATTTTATTAGACTTTCTTTTTTTTTTATAGAGTTTTAAGGAGGTTAAAGAGAAGGTCATTGTATACTTGTTTTCATCTAGGTTGCTGCACCAACTCCTATAACTGTAGCTACTGGTTCAAAACGTCCTGTTAGAAAGGATGAATTACTAAAGGAATTAAAAGCTGTAGAAGATGCAATTGCTCGGAAACGTGCAAAAATTGACTAGAAATGACATTTTGTTTGAAATAATATTATGTCAATGAGATTTTTTTTATTTAACAAATTTTTTATTATACTTTTTATGTATATATAAAACATGCTCATGGAAATATCCTCATATTGCATAACTGCTTCTTTTTTTTTCTCTCTCAAACATATCACTGATGGTGTTGATAAATTTTAGCTTTCATTTCAAACCAAACAGGTATATTAATTTTCTGCTACTTACCTGGTTATGGCACTTATTCAGTTTGTTTCTGCTTGATAATAAATAAGATAAACTTATTATCTTTTCATTTTTGTATGTTTTTTTTATAAATTTTTTTTTAAAGTTGTTTTGTTTTCTAGGGCACATTTAGTTACACTAAAAAAATGACAACATATTTTGCAAATTTAATTAAGCCCCTACTGTATTATCACTAAGCTTCTTTTATATTTAATTCTTAAGAAAAATAGTTCTAGATAACATCCAATTGATGATCTGTGTCCTTTTTTAATTGGTGCTCTCTTTAAGTGATGAATAATCCATAACAAAGTAGTTTAAGTAACAACTTGTTTCTTAATTGAAGAGATGTATACTACAAAAATGATTTCTGCTGAGCACAAGGATATCATCCATGATGTATCGTTTGATTTTTATGGTAGAAGAATGGCAACCTGTTCATCTGACCACACTGTCAAAGTTAGTGTTTTTAGCAATTTTTGTTTTTGCTTTATGTAACACATAAATAAAATATGTATTTATTAAAAATCATCTAAAATAAGATGAGATTTTTAATTACTTTTTTTTTTTTTCCTTCTCTGTGAAATTCTGTGTTTTTATTTTTAATTTGAGTTGTTTATAAATTTAAATCTTTATTTGGTAGATTTGGGATATAAATGAACAAGGAGAATGGGTATGCAGTGCTGATTGGAAGGTGGTTATTATGGTTTAATATTTAGCTAAAATTTATAACATATTTAGTATTTTTTCCCAGTAATTTATTTATAAAATTTATTTCCCTTTACTGGGAAATAGATGCTAAATATATTATAAATAAACTTCAGGCTTGGTTGGGAAGCGAGAGCGACCGCTCTCAAAAACTGACCATGGAAATAATATTTAGTTGCAAAAAACTGACCAGATTTTTTAGTCGTTTTGAGAACATTTTAGTTTATGGTATGCCCGTAAAACAAAACATTTATGTTTTACGGACATACATGGAAACATACATAAACTTGAATGTTCTCATAACATCTTGGTGCAGAAAAATTCTATAAAATTTTATTTAAAAAATTATAAAAGAGCGACGTTTTGAAAATATTTGTTCTAAACGTAATTTAATTTGCTTTAAGTTTCTTCGCGTTAAGAGTTATTTTCTTTTCTTTTTTTTTTTTGTTTTTTTTTTTGTTGATATATGGTTAATCCTGTAATGTTATTATTTTAAAATGTTAAACTAGTACTAAGCAAACCAAATAATTATAGATAAATCTATGTGGATAATGTCTGGGATTTTCAATTTATACCAGTGTACATAAAGTAATTTTTTTTTAACTTTCCCGTAAGTTTGATTTAAGTTGTTTTCAAGTTTACCTTAATAATTGAATTTTTCAATTCAAATCAAACTTTTATTAAAAAATAGTTGTCTTTAAATTAAATTATTGATTAAATAATTGATCAAGGGATTCAGTGAGAGTGACACTGTAAGTACTAGGCTATTGATTGTACTGTCTTCATTCTCATTGTAATGTCCTCATTCACAATTTACCCCTCTTTCCTCTCAGCTTTTTGAAATTAATTAATGCTTTGGTTAATGATTGCTAACTTCAAAGCTGATTAAGTGTTTGATTTTTGTGAATTATTTTTCATAGACTTGAGCTTAGATATTGAATTGCTTCTTAAACCATTTTAGAATGAAAAAAACATTTTTCAGAAGTTTCCTCCTTTTTTTGGAAATTTACTTACAATTTACATTTTTGCTGTTTAATTTTTAAAAAAAAACCTTGAAAAAGTTTGTAACTTACTGGTGGTAAATTTTTATTGTTATTTTTAAACAAGTTATTGTTATCGTTGAAAATAAAAATATAACAGTTCTTCAATAAATTTGTACAACAAAGATATTTGGAAATGTTGTTTTCCCTTTTTTCATTTTCACTTTAAATTTTTTGCACTATGAGTTTTTAAAACTTTATGAAGTGTTTTATTCCCTTAGACTCATTCTGGATCTGTGTGGAAAGTTACTTGGGCACATCCAGAATTTGGACAAGTTATTGCAACTTGTTCATTTGACCGAACAGCTGTTGTCTGGGAGGAACAAGGTTATTAGTTTTTGAGTATAGTGTTAAGGTTTTAAAAAAATTTCTCAAACTAATTAGCATATATCCTTTAAATTGAGTATTAAATACTATGGATAGAAGACAAAAAATGTATGTATGTATGTACAGTAGCAAGCAAAAGTTTAGAAACACCTGCTTTTTTTCAGTTTTTAAAGCATAACTTTTCACAAACTTTCTCAAATAACCTGAAATTTTTACCAAATGTCAGGGTTGCCACTCAACCTGGAAAACCTGGAAAACCTGGAAATTGCATGAATCCCAGGGAAAACCTGGAAAACTTAGGGAATTTTTTTTTTCTTTCTAAAATCAGGGAATACTCAGGGAAATTTTTTTCCCCCATTTTTGTAAAATAGTTATCAAATTATTTACAATAGTTTAAACTAGTTAAAATTCATAATGTATATTATTAGTAATTTTTTATAAGATTGTAGAATTTATTTTAAATTTGGTTTTATTTAATCTCACAATGATGTTTGAGACTGTTTCCACACTTTTGGAAAATAAAATAAAAAATCTCAAAATAACATCATAAAAACATTGAAATAAAAAATCTAGAAAGTGACAACCTTTTCAACCCCCTTCCTTTCTCTTGTGCTTTTTTTCCATTTTTATCTTAACCACAACCCTATTTGCATGATGTCCTTTTTGGATGGACCCTAAATAAAATAACATAAAAATGCATCATATTCAATTTTATAATTTGTAATCATTTTATCTATAAATGTATAATATGGTTGTAAGAAGAATACATTTTTTTTAGAGTTATAGTAATAAATAAAATGGATCAAACATTTTTTTCAAATGATTGGCTTACTCACCCAGAGTATAAAGAATGGCTTGTAAAGACTAATGACAATAAATTTGCTAGATGTAGCAGTTGCTGCAAAACCTTTAACTTGTCAAATATGGGAGTTCAGGCAGTGAAAAGTCATAAAGAAGGTAAAAAGCACCAAGTTAATGTTTTAGCAAAATCCAGAAGTCACTTTTTCAAACCTGTTAAAAAATTCTACTATTACACCAACAGTACCCCTGGCAGTAGGTCAAAGAACTTTAGAACTTGTTGTTGCTTCTAATGAAGAAACAAGATCTGAAATTAAATGGGCTCTTGTAACTGTTATGTATGGACAAACAATACTTCTGCTAATATGAGCCAATTATTTACTAGTATGTTTCCAGATAGTAAAGTTGCAAAAGGACTAACATTAGGAAGAACAAAAATAGGGTATATGATTAATTTTGGGTTAGCACCATATTTTAAATCGTTACTTCTTGAAGCCATCAAAAGTTCACCATGTTATGTTGTCTCGTTTGATGAAAGTTTAAACAAAGTTACACAAAACTGTCAAATGGATATTATTGTTAGATTTTGGAATACTCTAGAAAACCAGGTTAATGTGCGATATTTGAATTCATTTTTTCTTGGACACTCTTCTGCAGCGCATATACTAAAAGGTTTTAATAAAGAAATAGAATGTCTGGACTTATCAAAAATGATCCAAGTATCTATGGATGGGCCTAATACAAATTGGAAGTTTTTTAAAGAACTTTCTATATACCGAAATGATTGTGAATTAAATTCTTTAATTGACATTGGGAGTTGTAGTTTGCATTCAATACACGGAGCTTTTAAGATCGGTTCTGAGTCTACATCATAGAATTTAAAAAGTATTCTTAAGGGAGCATATCAAATATTGCATGATACTCCTGCTAGAAGAGATGACTATAGCAGTGTCACTGGGTCAAATCGCTATCCATTAAGTTTCTGTTCAACTAGATGGATTGAAGACCAAGTTGTTTCAGATCGTTTAATTGAAATATGGGACAACATTGTAAAATTAATTAGATTTTGGGAAAAATTATCAAAGTCCAAACAGCCTTCCTCAAAAAGTTTTTTTAATGTTCAAAAAGCGTCGAATGACTTCTTGACTGTTTCAAAATTACAATTTTTCAGTTATGTTGCCAGCTTGTTCAAAACCTACTTGACACTCTATCAGACCGATCAACCAATGATTCCATACATGTATAATGATCTTAGAGAATTGATAACAAATATTTTAACTTTATTCATCAAACCATCAGTAATTCAAAGTTGCAAAAACGGTAGTGATTTAAAGAAATTAGATCTCTATAAAAAAGATTATTTGCTACACAGGAAAGATGTTATTATAGGTTTTGCTGCTGAAGTTTCAATAAAAGAACTTTTAAAAAAAGATAAAATCACTCTTAATGAAGTAAAACAGTTTAGAAATGAATGTGTTTTATTTCTCACAAAAACCATGGAAAATCTGTTGAAATGCATCCCGCTAGACTCTGCAATCATAGCAAATGCAAGTTGTTTTGACCCAATCAAACTCAAAGCATCATCAATAGAGTTTAATCAAAATAAACTAAAAAGATTGTTACATTATCTTGTTAGTTTAAAGATTATATCTGCAACACAAAGTGATAAAGCCATGCTTCGTATTCTATACTTTTAAGAAATGACATTAAAATAAATATAGAGAAATTTCTTAATTTTGATAAAAAAAAACACTCGTTTAGATACCTTTTTTTCGTTTAGATACCTTTTTTTTCCATCAACTGGATATAGTCAAACATAAGGAACTTTCTTATATTATCAAAATGATTTTAACTGTAAGTCATGGTCAAGATTTTGTAGAAAGGGGTTTCAGCATAAACAAATCAATTCTAAACGAAAATATTCAGTCAGACTCAATAGTTTCACATCGCATTATAAGAGATCATATGAGTTCTCAAAAAGTTCAAGCTGACACTATAAATATCACAAATGCATTAATGTTATCAGTAAAGTCAGCCAGACAACAGTACCAAATGAGTTTAGCAGAGAAAATTAATTCAAGGAAAGAGTGTGAATCAAACCACCAAAGAGCAATCTTATTAGAAGAAATTGAAGAAGTAGAAAAAAAAAAGAATTTACTTGTAACAGCACATTGTACATTAAACAAAGATTTTATTCAATCTTTTGAAGATGCTGACAAAAATAATGATTTAACAAAGCTTAAAAAAGCAACTGCTTTAAAAAGAAAATGTGATGAAACAGAAAAAGAATCAATGGAGTTAGATTCAGTTTTAGAACTATTAAATGCAAAGAAGAAACTTATTGATATAGTTTCTTACTAAAACTGTTTTTTGTGTTCAATTTTAGAATTGATAAAAATTTCTCCATTGTTTCATTGTATTTAGTACATTTAGAATCTATTTAAATTATTTATTTATATATATATATATATATATATATATATATATATATATATATATATATATATATATATATATATATATATATATATATAGGGTTTTCCAGGTTTTCCTTGTCTAAATGCCAGGGATTCCGGAAATAATATGGAAAACTCAGGGAAAACGTAGGTAATACAAAAAGCTAAACTCAGGGAAAAACGTTTTTTACTCAGGGAATACTCAGGGAAAACTCAGGGAAAAACTTTTAAAATTATAGTGGCAAACCTGAATGTGCTCTATATAACAATTCAAAATCCATTTCACAAAATTTTTAAAACTCACCGGTCAATTAATTTTAATTGTTATTTTGAAAAGGCTTCCGTGCAAAAGTTTAGAAACAGCTGAATTTGGATTATTATTTCTATTAAGCTGAAATATTTACTAAAACTTTCAAAATTTACAATTTTTTAATAAAATAGTTTCAATAAAAAAGTTAGTATTTGGCGGCATATCCATTTGCCTTTAAAACAGCATCATAGTGGCGAGGCATCGAATCAACTAAATTAATGAGAACATCCTGAGGAATATTATACCAACATTCTTTAATTAAACCAATAAATTGTCTATGTTGGTTGGTTTTCTATCAACTAATTGCCTGTCAATGTACTCCTAAAGATGCTCAACGGGATTGAGATCTGGGCTCTGTGAAGGCCATTCAAGAACGTTGACTTTTTTTTATTGAAAATATTCCTTAACAGATCTGGCACAATGCTTTGGGTCATTATCTTGTTGAAAAATCCAATTTCAATTCATTTTGCCCTTTGCATGGGGCAGCATAATGTTCTTCATTATGTCTAAATAAACTCTCTGGTCCATAATACCTTCTAGGCGATGAATGGGACCCAGGTTGTCACGACTAAAACACCCCCAAACCATAACATTTCCTCCTCCATGTTTAATAGTAGGTAACTGATATTTTGGATTGAATCTGTCTCCTATTGGACGTCTGACATATCTAATTCCATCACTACTGAATAGCATAAACTTTGATTCATTGGAGAAAAGGACTTTTGACCAATCATTAACTGTCCAACTGAGATGATCTCTCACAAATTTTATTCTGGTTCTTAAATTTCTTGCAGGTATAAGAGGTTTCTCAACTGGACAGCGACCATACAGATTATTTTGTCGTAATCGACATTTAGTTGTATCAATGCTACAGTTTGTGCCATGAAACTTATGCATAACTGAATTAAGTTTGACAGCAGTCATGCGAGAATTATTCTCGCAAAACCTTACTCATAATCTATCAGCTTTTTCAGTTGTAACCTTAGGTCTTCCAGAGCGAGGCATGTTTTCAATAGTTTTGCACTTACGAAACCTTTTCATAATGTGACATATTCCTGGTTTAGAAACATTGTAAAGTTCAGAAATCATTTTGTAAGTCATTTTTTTCCCCACAGCTTTTATAATTAATTTCATTATTTCATCTGAAACTTCCTTAGCCTTTCCCATGCTTTTTAAATATCACTACGTAATTGAATTATAAAACTTCACAAATAATTTCTCAATTAGTTATACTTCATTGCTTTTGAAATATCTCAAGTTAATTCAAATAATAAATTTCAGAAAAAATGACCTTTTATAATGCTTTTGTTTACAAAAACCTGATATAATTGCGGGTTATTATTCTGTTTCTAAACTTTTGCACGGAAGCCTTTTCAAAAAAACAATAAAAATTAATTGACCGGTTAGTTTTAAAAATTTTGTGAAATGGATTTTAAATTGTTATAATATAGAGCACATTCGGTAAAAATTTCAGGTTATTTGAGAAAGTTTGTGAAAAGTTATGCTTTAAAAACTGAAAAAAAATAGGTGTTTCTAAACTTTTGCTTGCTACTGTATGTATGTATGTATGTATGTATGTATGTATGTATGTATGTATGTATGTATGTATGTATGTATGTATGTATGTATGTATGTATGATATAGTATAATATAATATAATATAATATAATATAATATAATATAATATAATATAATATTAGTTATATAATAATATTCAGATATAAAATATTTGAAATTAAAAAAGATATATTGCAACATAAAAACTACTATACTGCTGTTTACTACTCTTCTAGTTGGAGAAGCGAGCTCTGTCCAGGTTGGAAGACCTAGCCAATGGGTGAGTTACAAATATCACAAAAATTCATGCCAATTAGCTTGATTCTATAATATTTTAGACTAATTTTAAATGATTTACTGATTAATTTTTCTTTGCAAAACAAAGTTAAAAGGTTTACCAACAAATTCTCTTCTCTGGGAGGAAAAGTAAATTGTTTTGTTATTAGAGAAACCTCTACAAAGAAAGATAGATATTATTTGGCTAAAAGTTCTCTTAAGCATTGTGTGAACTACAGAGAAAAATAAGTTCTTAAGTTTAGTGCAGATTACTATTAGCAAATTCTACGAAATTTAAAGGTTTTCATTTTTTAATTGTATTTTTCTTTTTTTTTTCTTTTGACAATTTTTAATAGATTCAGCGAGCTTCATTGGTAGATAGCAGCAACTCTGTTACTGATATTAAGTTTTCTCCTAAACATCTTGGCCTGCTTTTGGTAAGCTTGTTACCATATCTATTTCTTATTATTATCTTATGATAATAATTATCATACTTATTATTATCTTATGATAATAAACTATTTTTTAGGCAATGTGTTATAAAGATGGAGTTGTTCGGATATATGAAGCTCCAGACGTTATGAATCTCAGCCATTGGTCGGTTCAGGTTTGTCTTTTATAATAATTATTTTTGTCATTTAAATAAAGTTTTATGATATTGTTTGTAGTAGAAAGTTTATTTTTTAGCACGTCATAGGCTGTAAAATAACTAGCGCAAGTTCTATATCTTGGAACCCATCAAGGTAATTTTATAAAATAACCTATCGAGGTAAAATTGTTGAGTGACCACCGAGGTAATTTTATAAACTGACTCTCAAGGAAAATTTTTTACTTTACCACCAAGGTAATTTTGTAAATATACTAAAACTACTTAAAGTTATTCTGTTTTAAAATTGCAACTTTTTTTAGAAAATTTGTAAAAAAAAAGTCATCTTTAGCAATCTGTTATGCTGCTGTAATGTTTCTTGCGTAGGGCACATTCACCTATGTTAGCAGTGGGAAGTGATGATCCAAGTCCAAATGCTGGTGGGAAAGTTGAGATACACGAGTATAACAATAATGCCAGGTAGTTTTGCATAAAATAATTAAACAACTTTTTTTGTTTTATGATTTCTTCTTATTTATAATAGCTTCTAAATGAATGTAAAGTTTAGCTACTCGGTGTTACGCTCGGAAAAGCGTATTTTTTTTGCTCAGTTATACTTTTCTAAAAATTAAAATTTTTCTTGAATACTTAATAATGATAAATTTACATTTTGACATTTGTAACTTTAGAAAATGGTCAAAGGTCGGAACTTTAATGTCGGTCACTGAGGCAGTTCATGATGTAGCATTTGCACCAAACGTTGGAAGGTAAGCGATGTACTTTCTAAAATAGGAGTTCGATATTGCTCTGAAATGGAGACTTTTTGTTTGCCATATCTATAGGTTACTTATTCCTCTAATCAATCCTGCTTTAGTAGCAAAGTTAAAGTTTTTATAGAAAGGAAATGAAAAACTGCGTTTGATTTTGTTGGTTTATAGATTTGTTGTTGTTGTTTTTTTTGTTAGACACCACCATCTGTTAGCAATCGCCTCGAAAGATATTTACATAATGTCAATTAAACCATTGAAGTATGTCTTCTTGTGTTTTTTGATGTTATTTTTAATTGCGTTCTTTCTATTTGCAGTATTCTTATTATAGAGAAAAAGCTACACAACCATCAAGCGGAGGAATAATACCCGAAAAACCAGAAATCTCCCAACTTGCTATCCTTCAAGATCATGAAGCGCCGGTTAACTAATATGTTTTGTCTAAAAAATTTTAAAGCAGATGGATTGCAAATGAATTTATAGTTCTTTTTTTTTTATGGTTTTTGAATTTTGGTTTTAGGTTTGGCGAGTTGAGTGGAATTTAACTGGGACTATTCTTTCTTCTACAGCGGATGATGGTCGCGTACGGATATGGAAAGGTTAGATTGCATATTTTTTTTAGTTAGTGAAGTAAATAAACTATTTCTAAATGAATTTTCGTTTTTAAAGTTTTATATGGTTTAATTTTTTAGAAATCAAAGAAAGATTCACACATAAAGTTACATTTATGTTTAAGCCCAGATAATGTTTTCATATTATACTTATGTATGTATCCATTTCATTTAGCAAATTATCTAGGTAGCTGGAAATGTCTGGCAGATCTTCGTGGTGATAATGGAAACTCAAAAAAGCCCATCCAAAAAACCTCTGCAGGTCAAGTTAAAAAGAATCCCATTTCTATCGAATTTAACTCATTGCAAAAGCCTATCATCATGTACTGAAAGTTATTGCTTGAAGCCTTGCAAGAATTTTCAAAACATCTGGTTTATTTACCTGAAAACTGATACAAAGAAAATTAAAGGAATCTCATCCTCTCTAAAAATTTACGTTGCCAAAGATACTTATAAATAGTGTATATAAAAATGCCTTTTTTTTTTAAATCTTATTTAAAATATGAATTATTTAGTTTCTTCCTTTTGATATTTTAAAAAATGACCCTTTATTACTAAAAGTCGTTAAAAACTTGATCGGTATCCTGAGCCGTTAAAATCCTGATCGAGCTGCCTTAAATGTTAGCGTTTCATTAATTAAAAATATGTAAATTGTTTGCTTTTTTTTATATAGAAAATGTTAAATCAATGTTACTAGTGAGCCACTGAGACTTAAAACAGCTTGATTAGGATTTTTTTTTTCCATTGATGTTAGATTGAATATTTTAATGAATCGGCTCAATATTTGAGGCTCCAGTTTAAAGTTATCGAATTCTCACCTAAGTGTTAAATGTTAAAAAGTTGAAAAGATGATAATTTAAACTGTGTTGAATGTTTATGATCAAAAACATCTGCCACAACTGATTCTCATCTCAAGTTAAAATAATTTCTCAAATCTCTACAGATAGTTGATGCTTTTATTTGCAATTTGCATTTACTCATTTGCAAAAGAGGTCTAGTTTTACTTTAACTAAATAACAGGAAGAATACACTTGAAAATTTAGGTGTTTAACGTAGTTAAGTCACGTTTAAAGATTATGGTGTTAAACGTAATCAAGCCATACTTTTTGTCAAAATTAAACTTAACTTTTCATACTAACTCTGTTTTCATAAAACTCTGTTTTTGAATAGATGTAAGCACAAAAACATACCTAAAGAACTTTTTTATAACCAAACTTTTTTTGAAAATCGTTAACTTTTATTGACTAAAAGAATTTTAAAACTGGATTTCCTCGACAAAGACTTTTGATAAATTAAGTATTTTTAACACTTCGTTCTGTCTTAAACCTCTGATATAAGTCGGAATACTTTAAACTTCTTTGTTTTTTGTTTTAAAAAAAAAGTATATCGTTTTTTACATTACTCCATGAAATTATTTGTAACTAAATCCAGAGAACTCTGGTTGAAAGCATTTATTTTATTGAAAGCATTATTTTAGATCTAAAGTTATAAAACTATTTTAAACTTATCTTTATAAGTGTAATCTGTAATGATTTGAATAAGCTGCATTAAGAAACAGATTTTTGCTTTAGCAGTGTTTCTGGAATTATGCCACAATTTAAAACTTAAAAAAAAGTAGATGAATGTAAATAATATACACTAAGTGCAAGAAAATTTGTTGGTCCGTCAACATTTGTAAATAATGTAATGTTTTTATTTCTTAAATGCATAATTTACTGCTATCATACTTAATCCATTACTTACTAAAATCATGCCTTACATATACATAGAATGCTGTAATTTTTGATTCTAGCACCTTATTCGTAGCGAAAAAGAGGAGATAATTATTGCTTGCTGTTAAGATTCAAAATGGGGCTTGTGAAGATTGATGACAGGACTGTTAACAGTTGCTGTGTTAGGAGATTCTTTGGACTAACTATTAATCCAAAGCATTACAGTTAGAATTTGATAAAGCGACTACTTAAGGATTAAAACAAGCTAAGAATTAAAAACTAAATGATAAGATGGGAATATGGCGTTCTCGTGTGGTTGAGGCAGGTGCCAGTCAATGATATAGTATTTTAAAATTCATTAAACTTTCAATTTTTTAAAAATGACAGCTCGTTATTCATCAATATTGCTTCGTAAAATTGGTCAACACAAAAATCCATCTTCATATCTTAACGATACTAGATCGTCATATCTGTATTAAATTTTTTGTGGTAAACTGGATTCCTGACATCAAAATGTTCTTTGTTTACTCTGTTACTAGGGCTATTATCCTTTCAGGTCTTTTTCAGAACTTGTGTTTTTCAATGAACACAAAAAATACGAATGAACGAAACTTAAAACAATTTTTTTGAAAATTGTTTTAAAATGTTTCTTTGTATAGTTCTTCTTATAAATCTTATTCTAATTCTTATTATTATTATAATTATAAATCCAAAATTTCGAAAATGTTTTCATCGGATTAAAAAATAATCCAAAGTTAAAAAAGAACTTCAAGCTCAAGATATTTTAAAAAAGCTTTGGTACAGAAGTTTATTCAATTTGAAATGCAACCATTATTTTTTGATCTCTAACTTGCTACTGACTCCAAATATCAGTTTTTGTGGCTTTTTTCGAGTAGAGTAGAAATATCTTCCAAAATATGTATGTCCTTTAAAAAGACAATTTAATAGTTTTGAAACTTTTTTTAAACATACTTTTAGTTAAAAAAGAGTTATATTTTTGCTCGATAGTTTTCTAAATTGAATATATTGAAATAAATCCTCTTAAACAAGTTTTTAAAGGCTACGAGTATCAAAATGCTGTAGTCTCACTTAGTCAAAGGTATATGTTGTAGAATATTTGAAATGGTTTTGCTATATTCCTTTTCACCTTATTGAAACAAAGAAAAGATTGGTGGCTAAACCACAGTTGACAAACATTAAGGAAGAGGGATCATGTGACATCGAGTTAAATTAGTGCTATGGACAAGGTTTTGTATTTTATGAAGATAATAACCCTGAGTTCTCTTCAAAACAATGAAGATTTGTGCAAAAAAGAAAGAAAGAAAAAAAAAGCGCTCAGATATACAGAAAGGTCATCTTTATTGCAGGAACTAAATCTCGTCGTTATAGGATCATGCTACTTAATCATAATCAATTATTCGTGCAACGAGCCTCAATCCAAAATCTGATATCTGAAAAAAGCTATGAAATTCGTGAGTAAGATAGCATGAAGAACGCCACGTTTATTTAACACGATCATCAAGGCTAAAAGAGGATGTTTTTTTTAAAACAATAGTTATCTGCAAACTTCTTTCATAATGTTTTCACACAAATGAAATGGTTGTTATTCGTATGAATATATTAAATGTGTCATCGTATTTTTTTTTGTTAAGACGATTCAAATTTTTCGTTATCATTTTGAGCGGCAGTGTATGAACAAGCAGAATTTTAAAATTTGTTATTCTGAAGTCATTTAAAGACTGTAAAAAAACGCTATAAAAACAACAGTACCATTTGCAAATTTAATGATGCTATTATGAAAATTTAATGATGTTATAAAAGTTATTGTGTTTAGTTAACTTTTTAAAAATATGCCACGTGCTTTAAAATTTCTTGCTTAAAATCATGCATTTATAAGTTTGAAAAAAAAAGAGAAAAAAAGGCCTATTCTTACTTTGTTTTTTTCACTCTTTTGTTACGCCTTTGTCAACAAACTTGTTTCCTTAGAACTATTGAGTTTAAGAAGCAATCAAAATAACAGACAAATCACAAGGCTGATTTTTTATTCTTGTTTTTTTTAAAATGAAATTACTGGTATTTTGACCTCCCCTCTGTTAATCTCTTATCACCAACCATGTTTTTCTACTAATGAACTTTAAATTTTGGGATTTTCAGCTATTCTTCTAGAAAAGTAAGGTTTTATGAACAAGAATTAAAATGAAAAAAAAAAAAACGAATAATAATAATAACAATTGCAATAACAACAATTACGGGCTGAAGTGTTGCATAGCACACATTTGTAACAGCCCTTTACTCAAAAAAAACTAAACAATGCAATGAAATTGCTCAATATTGTAATGAATTAAAAATATTTTGATAACCAGTTAGAAAAATGGTCTTTTGTTAATATCTTCATATCGGTGATTCATAATTTAAATCTTTGAAACTCACTCATTCTTTCTTAGGACTGTTTTTTAATTTTTAGACAATAGATATTTCTTAAATTCCGCGTAAACTTTCCGTGAACATTCGAATCTTAACTACGAGCTGAGCGGTACGATTTTAAGTTAACTTAGATTATAGATAAAGAAAAGCGTTGGTGCTTTTCTAACTTAAGAATTAGAAAGATAAGAACTTTGTGAAAGGTTATTTTAATATCTTCAAGATCGGATTTTAAAAAGAATTAGTGTAATACCTTTAGTTGGATTAAAGCCTTTGCTCCGTCATAACAATGCCATCTCTTACAAAAGTGAAAAAAACATTTACTGCAATATTTAAAATGTGAGAAATATGACATGGTAGAACGTGAAAAAATAGATTATAAGATCGATAGGAAAAGCAACTATTCAGAGGCACAAAAATGTAGCTATCAAATTACTAATAGAACTGTTGATGAACTCGGCATTGATTCTATTCGCTTGTCAAACTCAATAACGCAAGATCATCGTATGGTGCTCGCGATTATTTCCGCGGGAAAGCAAGTTTTGTGCAAAGAAAGAAAGAAAAAATCTCGGTGCAAGTTAGAAAAAGTTTTTCAGAAATTTAAACTAAGTGATAACCAAAAGGGTTTTGATGAAGATCTTGTCAAAGATTTAAATCCGTTTGAACTAATTAATAGCTGCCCCTTGATCAAAGGTGAGAACAACGGTATGAGACGTCTTTCAATGGCCGAAAGGTGGAAAAATGATAGATTGCTGGTCTACCATGCTTGCAAGAACTATACTCAATTTGAAATGTTGAGTGAACTTTGATTTTTATGAAATAAAAAAAATTTTTTTTTAATTAATCAGAATTGGTTTCAATATAAAATTATGAATAATTGAGAAATATATGTTAATATGACAACTTAAAGTCAAATTTATTTTTAAATGAATGGAAATCATCGAACACCATTTTGTTACTGTATTTTTTTTTATACTGATACGTAAGTGAGCTTTAACGGAGTTTTGTTCCCTAACAAAAAGAAGCCGAAAGAAAAATTAAAAAAACCGATTTTGGACTAAAAAATGTATTTGTATTGGGTGACACAAGGTTTGCTTGATAATTTATTTATGCAATTAACTAATATATTTATTTTATTAATTCATTTATTAACTTATTTATATTAGAATATTAAACACACATGTTTTAGCAAGTCCGGACATGCGCCTATTTTACATAAACTCTTTTTAGTTTAAAGAAGATTGGTTTTGGTTTTGTTCGGTCTTTTTTTTAAAAAAACACCTTCTTAGTCGCAAGACTTAGTAGGAAGAATTTTCTTTTTGTATCTTTAGCGGTAACCACTAAAAGTCACCAGTTAGTACAAAAATGAGATGGATAAAATTTTAACTCGGTCCGAAAACATTAGGACCTGCCTCATCAGGCCTAAAGTATTAAAATAACGGGTGATGACAAAAAATCTAGACATTTTTAAAAAGGGTCACAACTTAAATATTACTATAAAATTTTGGTTTTAAAATTAGTAGAGATTTTTGTGCTCTTCAAGATGTTTTGTTTTCAATCTACGAATCTACGATCATGTCGAGACATGACTAACTCACACAGCCGCTGTGCAGTTTCAAGACAGATTTTTTTTTGAGGTTTTATTCTAGATTCTTTATTCAAGTTAACTTTATTCAAGATTCGAGTTTGTTAAGTGTTTCAGCCAACTATTTTTTTAATCTTCCCCATTTAAATTACTGTATTTGGTCTGCATTCTAGAATATTTGGAGGGTTTTCTTTTCTCTCAATAAAATAATCTGTTGTAGCTAAGAAACTCAATAGCAAAATATTTTTTTCTCTATGAAATATATATATATATATATATATATATATATATATATATATATATATATATATATATATATATATATATATATATTTGAATGGCATTCCATTCACATTTTTAGCTCGACTAGCCTATACTTACAAATAATTATTAGAATAGGTAACTTACAAATTATTTGTTAACATAACTAAGATTAAAGCTAGAAAAATTTTACAGTGTTCTGTAAATATTTAAGGAGTAAATTTCTATGTTTAGAGGTCCTTCCAACACATTGGAGTTTATCTGATTTATATATAAAACAAAATGTAAAATAGATGCATAAATCCATGACTAACAGAATTTCTACTGCTGCTTCTACTCTTTTCAAAACAAGGAATAAAAGACACGTTTAGCCAATATTGAGAGGGGGTAGAACTTTACAAAAGCATTCCTTCTTAAAATTTTTCAGGCATGCACTTTTGAAATCTTAATTTTTTAAAAACTTTTTTTTTCTATTGTAAAAACTGTAAAGTATGAAAATCTCGTTTTTTAAAATTACAGCTTCGTTGTTATAATGAACATCTTATTATTGTATTAAATTGGTTTCCTGTTATTTACCTAATATTCCTCTCCAGGCTCCTACTCCTAATCTACATCTAAGTAGCTGGAAATAAGTGCCTTTAAGTCTGGCATAAGTCGCTTTTGTAAATCTTCTTTGAATATTTTCGGAGAGTTAATAGCAAAATCGATTGTTTATCGACAATAGAAATTTTTTGTTCATATTACAAAAGTTTTTTTCTGCACGCTGCGATAAAATAGTTAAACTGGTCATAATTTTAAAGTGCGTAAAGAGCAAAAATATTTTTGGTAAAAAATGTTTTTGGTTTCTTTAAAGTAAAATAACTTTTTTTAATAATAAGTACAAAACTTTTAAATCACGCGCTGCACAACAACAACCCAACTGAAGTCAACAAAAGAACTTAAGTGTAATACATAAAAGTGTAACAGAAAAGTATAAATGCTTTTTATTGCAAACTTAGAAGCAGAAACTTGTTAATTTCTAAAAGTTAAAAACACGTGCCATCTTTTTTTGTGTAACAGTTTAGAAATAAAAATGTTTAATTTCTAAGGAAAAAGTTGTCGATTCATAATAATCTGTCGCTCAGTATTTTTAGAAAAAAGAAATGTCGCTAAATATCTTTAGAAAGAGGTCTCGCTCAGTATTTTTAGAATGAAAAACTGTCGCTTCGTATTTTTAGAAAGAAGAAGCTCAATGTCGAAGTGCGAATCCAAATTAAAAAGCTTTAAACATTTTACTGCGATAAAGGAGAAATGTTGAATCTACGAAGAACATTTCTTAATGAATAGAAGTTTCCTTACATAGATGCTCTACAAAATTTCTTTACGAAAATTTCTTATTGGAGAAATTCTTTCGAAGCGATTTTTCTGATTCTTTGAGGATTTTTATGGACTAATTATGTTTTAATAATTATATCATCATAATCATATGTATTCCTAGAGATTTCGTGGTTTTTCTGATTATTTTACATGTAAATATTTAATGAGCCACAAAAAAAAGTTAAGAAATAGTTATACATCGGCCGTGAGTTTTTCGGTCTTTAACGAACAGTAACGAATAAAGTGCAAACTTTCATATTAGTTATTAAAATAAATAGAATTTATAATAACTTATATGTTTAGACATACAAAGCTGAAAAATTTCAGAAAGAAAATTTTGGTATCTCGCCTGCCTCATGTTATTTTGTTTCAACCCTTCAAGACTTTGATACTCGATTAAAACCGTTAAACTTAGTTTTATAAAAAGTTTCAAGTAACAAATTTATGTATCAATATAAATTTATTAGACCAAAAACTTTGCTGTTTTAAACGCATAAAGAGTTCTATTTTAATAAACTCCAGAAAATTCGATTTACTTTAAAAGACTGAGTTAAAAGTTAGTATTCATTATCATTTATTAAAAACGGAAAAAACAAAACCAACGAAAGAAAGACCAACAAAGCATTTTTACAAACATAGACCAATTGTGGCATTTATCAGTCAGATGCCTTAAAAACTTACATAATATAAACTAGTGTAATGTAAACAAACGAAGATCACAATGAAAAAACAATCAGACTCCGTTTTTATGATTTAATCAAATTAGATTTTAAATTTCAAAACATCGTAACAGAATTCTTTCTTTTTTTTTTTGCGCATGTGCTGTTTTCTCATTTTTATTGCTTTTGTTAAAACTTCAAGTGGAATAACAGGGGGGGGGGGGCTGTTTTACAAACAGAATTCATTAGCAATAGTTTTATTTACTTTTTTTTTTTATTGAATCAAAGAAGATTGAAATTTGATAATTTTATCATTTAATTTTACATTTTTATAATAAAAGTACATAGCATTCTTATGCACGTGTATTATTTTGTGTAGAAGAAAAACTCTGCAAAATCGTTTTTTTTTTTTAATTCAGGAATACAAAAACTTAACGACAAAAGGTTGTTTTTTAAGATTGTAATGATCATTATGAATACAAATTTTAATGATTATTTAGTTGGCCTTAGATTATTTAGTCCATGATCGTTTTTCTTTAGAGTCATTTCAAATCTTTACATTTAAAGTGAGATATGAAAACAATTTTGCGTAAAAAAAAGTGTTTTTTAAAAATTTTTTAAAAAATCCTCATTTCTAAAGATCTAAAAGATTGCATTTCTAATCTAAAAGATTACTTTTTAAAGTCTGTTGCACATTAGAACTGTTAATACTTATCTTTGTAATAATTCCCTGATTAAAAAAGTTTGTTTACTTTTTATACATAGGCACACACAGATATATATATATATATATATATATATATATATATATATATATATATATATATATATATATATATATATAAAAATCAACCGTGTAAAGCAATGACTACATGAAAATTTGTGATTTTTGCTCATTCAGAAGCAAAAACCGTTACAGCAGATGAATGTAAATGTTACACGTATCCATGATAATATATATATATCTAATATATAAATAATATAACTTATATATAAATAATCAAACAATATGTATAAATATTGTATAAACACTGTATAAATGAATTTAATAATTATAAATTTGTGTCGAAACATTTTCTCTGTAACCAATAAAAATATTGAAATATATGAAAATCTCGCAATAGTAGTATGAATATATAATAATAGTATGAAGTTTTATTTCTTCCCTTTGGATTACTTAAGAATAATATTTAGCAGAGGTGTCGTGTAAAACTATTTAGAAAGTCAATAAGTTTATCAGCGACACTTCATCTTTCATGTTTATTTTTTAATAGGAACGTTTAAGTAGTATATTGCTGTATATTTCTTCTAAACTGTTTCAAACCAAGTTTTGATTGAATTTACGCGTGTAGTTCTGACACGAAAAAACTCAAGAAACCAAAAAACTAATTACTTGCAAAAATTAAATTCAGAAAAAACTTGCTAAAAAATTGTCATGTTCATCATTACTGACATCTAAAAAAATGAAAGCCTCCTATAAATAAAAGCGATTGATAAAGAAAACGGAAATTTAGTATTACAGCAAACTCGGGTCTATCTTAATCTTTCGAGTTGTTTCTTTAACTTTTAACGGAAGCAGTTTTCCAATTTTCATCAAGTTTTAATTAATGACTGCATTTCGCAGCTTTTCATTTTAAAAAAATGCTTTAAATTCATCGCGAGATAATATTTTTTGAGAGATATAGCTGCACTCTGATCCCACATTCTTGTAATTCGACCTCATTTCTTGAAAAATTTTCCTGTTTCAAATAAAACAGCCATAAAAGAACTTGATGCATAAATTTCCGGCAGAAGAAATTGACGCATAAATTTCCAGTGGTTTTCAAATCGGGAATATCTTAAATAATCAATGCATCTATCGTTACAGGCTCTTTTGAACTTTTGATTTTGTATCTTGGCGTGAGATGTCTCTTATCTTTATCCGAGAGTCCTTTGCATACGTTTCCCGAAAAAGAGCCTTTTAAAACGTTTCGCCTGAATTCTTCGACAAAGTTACCGGCTGGACGGTATCTTGCTACAATATACTGACAGGTTATGCCATCCTTAGTTGTTTGCGCTCGTCCTATACCAAGAAATTTAGTGTCTCCCCAAACAACTTGCGTGAAATGGGCTGACGTAGGGTCAAAGACCTCATTAAATTTATAATTAGGGTTGCAGACTTCTTGATACCTGAATTTTTTTTAAACAGATTTATTCCCAAAACGTACAAATAAATAAATTAAAAAAAAAACAACAAAAACAACGTTCAAAATATTAAAATAGAACATAAACAAGTAAAAATGATTAATAAAGGAAAATGCACCCACCACCTTGTATGCTCAAAACTTACCATAGCGTAGTAAAGAAGACACCACTAGGTTCAGCCTCTTGCGGTCCCAAGCACTTCATAGCTAAGTTTTCTCCGTCGTCAATATTAATTTCATGCTCTAGGACCCCTCTTTTTGCAATATTTTCTGCATAATTTTGCGCATCAGCCGCTAGCTTATCATCTATGATAAGCGGCTGCGAATGGTGAACAGCACGATAGCTATTATGGGCATCTAAAGCTTCCAATATAAAGACGGTGTCATCTAAACGAAGATAACTTTAGTTCAAGCATTAGCCTTAGTTTCTAAAAGTTTGTAAACTGAGCCATTAAACTTGAAAACTCGTTCCTAAATATGTTCCTAAAAGGTCTTTACATACGTTTTTATTTCTTTCCAGGTAATGTTTAATTTTTTTGTAACTCTTTTATTACACATTTTTCTTTAGAATTAATTCACCTTCTGTAATAACTGGTCCTGACACAAAGGAGCTGTTTTTCATTAAGAGGCACGCATTTTGGCTAAAGTCTCCTTTTACCACATTCGTCTTATACAAACCAGCCACGTTTCCTGCCTCTTTATACCTAGCTACAATGTAAGTACACACTTCATCTGACATTTTTGTAGTAAATCTTCCCATACCGAGGAGGGTGGTTGATTTCCAAACAACTTGCGTAAAATGTAAAACAGAGATAGGTGGAATATCATCGTTGAAAGAGTATCCTGGGGTACAAACCTCTGAATGCCTACAAATAAAAAACTACACGTTTATTAAGGTAACTCATGAAAATGTTAAATCGATGTTTAGAAAATGATCATATTCAAAAACATGCCTACCAGCTTCCCACAGCTTCTGCAGCTTCGTCGACAACTTGCGATGTTGGTGATCTACAATATACAGCTAAGTTTTCCCCGCATCCTTCTCTTTCTGATGGCGAAGCTGTAACAAGATTAGATTTCCCTTGTCTAGAAAGTTTCTCGGCATATTCCTCCGCTTTTTTTGTCATTTCCGGGTCAAGCTTTAAATCAGGAACACCGTGTATTCTACGTAACTGGTTATGTGCTGCCAAACCAGAACGAGCAAACGGAGAATAGTCAAAAACTTCATGAAAATCAGACTTTTGTGAGGCATCGCATGTTTTTAATTCTGGTAGTTTCAAACCGATATCTTGTACTAATTGCTTCGCAATCACAACTGCTTCATTTTCAGCAACACTTTGTCCTATTCTTCTTGCTTTCTTTTTTTCTATCAACTTATCCAACCCTCTAACTCCAACCGCTCTGATAACTTCATCTGCTGCTGCAACAGCCCCTTTCTCTGCGCCAATCTGAGCGCCTTCCAACGCACATTTCCACACTAAATCATTTTCACTTGTTGAATTATCTCCAGAACGCTTCGAGCATAGATCAGAATTAAGGTTTTCTGCTGTTTTCGTCTCCTCATCAAGATGTACGTTCCACATCTGGCCTTGTATTTTTGCGGTATTTTTTTCTGAGTTGTCTTTATCAGATAAATTATATTTTGTAGCGTTGGTATCTTTTCTTTGTACTGACATAACTGCTGCTTCCGCACCTGCTTTTGCACCAACTAATGCACCGATCTTTGCTGCACTTTCTACTGATGCGCTATCAGCACTAGATTCTTTAGAAGTGTCCTTTGGAATACATTCAGCTGTATTACCAGTTGCATTAGCTTTTTTAGTGCAGTCATTAGGCATTTTAAGTGCATTTTCTTTATCTTTATACTGTTCTTGGGTAATCAATTTTTCTTGCTTACTATCGGTTGTATCGACTTCCACTAAAGCACTAGCTTTGGAATATTTTGGACTGTTTTCTTTTAAGTCGGTATTCCATGACAATTCTTGACTTTGCATATTTTTAGATTTGGTTGGCATAAATGCACCATTTTTGACCAAAAAGCCGAAAGACGATTTCAGTTTCTTTTTCACTTCTTGTTCAATAAAATTCGCAGCGGCCATTGCACCTGAATACAAAGAGAGTTACAAAAAATTCTAAGTATAAATTTTTTTCAGATGAACGCAAATTTTGATTAAACTTGTAGTGCACATATTGGTACAATGTATGCTGTAGCACATATTCTTTTATCCGGGAGATTTATTCTAAAAATAGTAGACAACTGACGGCAACTGCAAAAATACACCTCAATAAAAGAAGTATTAAAAGACTTTAAGGAAAATTTATTTTGAGCAGTAAGTACCTATGGTTACCTGCTTTCGCACCAGCTTTTGCCCCTAAAATTGCACCAACTTTTTCTGGGTTATTCACGAAGTCTGATTGTTCGTCATCGTGCCGATCAAAATTGCTTGCTGTACGTTTTTCTGCAATTTGGGTGTGAGAACGTATTATTTGTCTTTTATTGTTGCTTAAAGCAGCGTTCAATGCTTCTTTTGGATTAGGAGTGACTTCCTTTCCTCCCTTTAGAGATTCAGCTATTTTTTTGCCTACATCATAGGCTGCATTGACAGCTGCTTCAATAGCTGCTGTCATTGCTTGTTTTAGTGTTTCTTTTTCATTTAGAAAATTCCCGTTTTCATCTTTGCTATCATTATTTGTTTGTCCAATTGATTGACTTTCAGCGGGATTCGGAGGAGAGCTTGGTTTCTTGGAGTTTAGATTGCTATCTTTGAAAACATCACTAATCAAGTTATCTAAATTCTTACACGTTTCTTTAGAATCGAATGATCCTTGTAGGACATTGTTGTTAAATTCCCCTAACACGTTTCCAGCAAGCTTATACCTAGCAACAATGTAGGTGCAAAGCATTCCATCCTTTTTCGATACAGATTTGCCAATACCAAGTTGAGTGCTTGTTTTCCAAACAACCTAAGTATGAAAAATAAGACTTTCAATATTATTGTTAAACATTTAAATTTAGTAAATATAAGAATACAAGAATAACAAGTTTTTTTATCAAGATTTAGTGATTTTAACAGGAGTATGAAATCAGTTTTTCCCCATATTCTAGTGTTTTTTGCTTTTTCTATGACTTCAAGAGAATCTGGATTTTTTTCTTACTGCACCAACATTAGTGAACTTGTCATGTTCTTGGGTCTTAAATATGTATATTCTGAATGGAGTTTATTCATAGACATACCCTCATTCATATAACACTGGGGTAAATAAAACATTTTGTTAAGGACAAAAGTATTTTTTCTATATTGTCCAAAAATCTTAGACACAAAAAGAAAAAATGAGTTGAAATTTAATAATTTGTCTCCAAATTATTAAAGACTCAAATGATAAAAAAATATTGGCTGAAATTGAGTTGATAAAAAATGGAATACTTTTTTCTTAAGACAAAAACCTTTTCAGTAATAAAAAATCTCAGATATGAGCATTGAAAACCTATTTTAATTCTACTCTAAATTGGGATGTTGCATGTTTCATAAAATGCATTTTTTGAAATCTCACTTAAAGTTCTTCGAACAAAATCTTGGAGCTTTTTTTGACAGTGAGAGCTTTTATAAAAATTAGGTGAGAGCTTTTATCAAGATTGTATGGAACAACATTTTCAAGTTTTCAAAAAATCTGGTAAAAAAACTTTGCATAGCAAAACACTTTGCGCAATAAAAAAAAAAAAAAAAATTAAAATGATATGAAATTAGT
Organism: Hydra viridissima; assembly: GCF_058129835.1. Classification (NCBI taxonomy): domain Eukaryota; kingdom Metazoa; phylum Cnidaria; class Hydrozoa; order Anthoathecata; family Hydridae; genus Hydra; species Hydra viridissima. Next base: position 7,110,772 of record NW_028324311.1, on the reverse strand, counting down.
TTCAGCGAGAAAAATTATTTCAGTAATGTGTGTTTGTAACTTTAATGAAAAAAAAAAAAAGCTGTGAAATCATTAAAATTGAAACTATTTTTTCAAGGAAAAACAAACAACAAACTGAACAATCAAAATTTTTGAGTGGAGGTTGAATATTGGTTGTATCAGAATTTTAATAATTCAGTTTTGGTTTTTTACATCAGACTCCTCAAAAACATATGAACATTTATCTATATTCATTATCGTACATCTAAACTCAGATCATTTGGTTTACACTAGCTCAAGAATAAGAACACTTAAAAGTAGTTAAATTACTTAAAACTTTGACTTAAAAGTTTCAGATCACTAGTCAACAGGAAGTTTTTTAGTTTTAACAAATAAACTGATTGCTTTTTAGATTGCCAGACTGAGAGCTTTTTATTTCCAAATAAAAGAGCTGTTTAAAAATACAATATCCAACAAGCATTTATTTCTACTTAAAAAATTTATTAAATAAAAAAAAGAACATGTGAAAAAATGAAACACAAAAATATTGTTTAAATCACTTCTTTGGATTTATCAATCCTGTATCAATGTACAAACATGGTTAAGTAAAGATGATGCTGTATGTTGTTTAATGTTAAGCTGCAACTAATCAACTGATTTAATTTCTGCAGCATTCATTTAACTAACCACATCAATTAAATTGAATATAAAAAATTGCTGAATAAATTGATTAAATTTACACCAAAATATTAAAATTGATGGTAAAATTTCATTTGATGTTAAAATTGATGGTAAAATTTCATTTGATGTTTTAACATTACTAACAAGGTAGTAAAGTGTGCCAAAAAAAGAAAAAAAGAAAAAAAAAAAACATTAAAGTGTTAAAGAAATCAAAATTTGACTTATATACAAATATAAGTATGAAATTGACTTAAATTTTGTTAAGAAAATACATTTCCATTGTGGAGATACTTTTCAAGCAATTTGCAATTGGCTTTTTAAAATATTTAACTAAATTTTTTAATTTATTCAAAATTTATAATAAAAGACAAAATTTTTTAAAACCAATCTGGAAATTTTGTGATGCAACATTTGAAAAAACTAAAAAATTATATTATTAATAGTACAATAAACTCAATTTTATTTTGCCAAAATAACAAAACAACCCTTATGTATCTGTATAGGATATATGAAACTACCCTTATATATCTGTAATTATTCTCAGTTTTCAAACAGAAAATAGGATACACAAAAAAATACCTGTTAATAAAAGCATTTAGACTTACTTGAGTAAAGTGACCAGTCCCAGCACCACTATTCTGCTCAAAACTATACCCTGGTTTGCAAACTTCAGAATACCTATGATTTACAATAATTGACACAACAAATCAATTGCAATATTTAAGCAGCTAAAGGGTTAAATATGTTACAAAAAAAGAAATTATTTTTATGATAATGACAGTGGCCTCTTTACATGTTAAAGCAAAAAAGTGAACATTACATGTTAAAGCAAAAAACTTGCATGCTTTTGAAGAAATTTTGTTTATGAAGATTGGTATTGCACCTTTAAAAATTTATTAAAGAATCAGGTATTTTATATGGTAGTAACCATACAACACTAATGAACCATTTAAAGAAACACAACAAAGTTGGTTTTTTAACCATATTAACACCAATTGAAAAGATTTTAACTGTAAATGCTCTACAGAAACTTGGCTAAATGATTGTGAAGCAGTTAAGTTGATTGTGATAGATTCCCTAGATCTGGTAGACAATCGTTTAGAAGTGTGGTCTTAAATACACCATTCAGTTCTATTGCTTAACAACAGATATCTACCTCTATGTATTGTCTACAAAGGTTTACATCTGTATCCTGTTCTCTTTACCTGCTTTTTTTCTGGTTGAAAATGGTGTTCTCACATTCAGATGCTATTGTTGCTTTTAAAGCTAATGGTATTTATCAACTTAACTGTGTCAAAATATATGCAGAAAACTTATTGACTTCATAGCCTTTAACAATCCAATTTTTTTACTTTGACTGTCTATGAACAACTTTGGTACTTTGATACCACAACATCATTGTCATTTTATTTTTCTTCAATTAATTCTTAATCTGTATGCTGGGTGTTAATTTAGTTTATTTATTTTATAAGTAATCATTAAGCTATCACAAAAAACATTTTGAATTGACTTGTTTGTTTTCTTTATCATAAGGGTGTTTTTGACACCTGAAATGGATGTAAATAATCAGTATATCTTAATCAAAGTTGGATATCTTTGGAACACTAAGTGCATATTTTTTCTGTAACCGGCATCATTTTCGCAATTACAAATGTTAAAAACTTATAATATAACAAAAATTATGTATTCATTTAAATATTTAAGTTTTTTATTAGAATTTTGAATAGTGTTAGGAAATTTATTCTGTGCTATTGATTATACATCATCCATTTCTGATATAAACTTATTCCCATTCATACAAATTCTACATTATTACTTAAAAAAGGGTAACATTAACACATTCATAATTGCATTTGTGACTACAGGGTGGCGCAAACATTTCAACACACTTGTGTCTTGAAATAAAAACTCATGAAATTTTTTCAGAAACAATTAAATTTAATCCACTTCATAATCATAGTAAAAAAATTTCTTGAGTATGCTAATAACCTGTATCATAGCCATTGTTTGCTAACCAGTCCAAAACTCTAAAAAATAAACTTTTACACAAGCTTTGGATATTGAATATGTTCTCCCATTCATTTTTAATCATGGAAATTAGCTGGTCCTTTGTTTGAGCTCTAGGTTCTTTATATACTTTATTCTTTAAATTAGACCAGAAAAGTTCCACAGGATTTAGATCTGGAGAGTTTTCTAGCCAATCTGTTCAAACATTTGGGAGGTTCTTATTAATCCATGCCATTACAGTCTTTGATGTATGGCACTTTGCACCATCTTGTATCAAAATCACATTTTTAGGAACAGAGAGTAACTTTTCAATACAAATTTTTTGGTCAGTATTTGTGATGAATTGGTCAGTATTTTTTGAAATAAATATTCAGTATTTTTTGGTCAGTATACACATAATTTTAGGTCAGTATTTTAAACAAATCGTCAGTATTTCACTTTAGTTTTATCAGTATAAAAATTAAAATTGGACAGTATAGAAATAAAATTAGTCAGTATAAAAATAAAATTGGTCAGTAAAAACAGAAGTTGGTTAGTAAAAACTTTATTTATACAATTTTGAAAAATATTTGATCTCCAAATATTTAACAATATGAAAATGTGATCAGTCTCTTAGTAATGCTTTGGTAGCTCTTTTTTGGTCTCCCAAGTTTTCTTTTTTCACCAATAGGAACATCTTTTGCTGGCAGTGGGAGTTTACAATACTTCATTTGAATTACAAAACCAACAATATGTTTGCACATGAATTTCTTAAAGAAATCTGGACAACTACACACATTACATGACCAATTTTCTTCATTGATGATCATAGTTAAGGTCCAGACCTTAAAAGCTTTTTTTTTGAATTAATCAAAAGTCTTCCATTTCATTTCTTTGATGTAAACTATTTCTGTCTGAGTAGTTTTTATTTCATCGTTGGCATGTAAATAATATTCAGTTGCTTCACCTATTTCAGTTTATTGACCTACTGTAAGGGACCTAACTACCTGAGACCAAGCTGTCTGATGACCTAAAAACAGTTTACCTGCAATTGCATCTTTCTTATTCGGATATGTTTCACATCTTATCCACTCATGTTTTTGTTTCTGTTTCCTTGATTTCAATGATGCTTGCTCTTCTATTGTCTCAATTTCTTCTTCACTAGAGGAATTGTATTCTGGAACAAAGTTTTCCATTTTTTTAAACTTTCTTTATTCAGTGCTCAGATAGAAATGGCAGTCTTATTTGAATATTTTATCTAATTACTTTGGTCAAAGTTCATAATACTTTAGTTAAATTACAGGTCATTTTATTTAAGTTACAGATCATTAAATATTAGTTTAAAATACAGATCGTTTAAGTTAAAATACAGATCATTTTATTTAAAATACAGATCATTTTAATTAAATAACTGACCACTTGGTTAATTTACTGACCATTTAATTAAAAACTGATAACTAAATTAATTAACTGACAGTTAATATATAATACTGACCATTTAATAAAAATACTGACCATCTCAATAAAACACTGAAAACTAAAAATAAAAAAATACTGACCAACTCATTAAAAATACTGACCCATTAGATGTCACCCATAACTTTTTATTATTCATAGCTTCTTTACTAACTGGTAAAATAGATTTAATATAATAATCACTGTTTACAGAGACATTTTCATTAATGAAAAGAAGCTGAGTTTTTTATTGTGCAGAAACTTTAATGCCACCCTTTGGTTCCAAATTTTCTTAGAAAATGAGGCAAAACTGACATTTGAGGAGATTGAATCAATGAACACAAATTCCAGTAAACTTCACTCAACTTGAGTAATAATACTAATAAAGGTGAAGAGTAGTTGAGGAGTTAATACTAATAAAGGTGAAGAGTAGTTGAGGAGTTAATAAATTAGTAAGGAGATACAAAGAGAATTAACAAACCATTTAAGAATATTTTACTCAAATCAGAATGTGTCAAAGTTACTCTTTCGTTACTTTACATTATAAATACACAGTACATTTTTTAACCAATAAATAAAAATAGAAACTTACCAATTTTTTACTGCTTCAGCTGCAGTCATTTCAGTCTCGCCTGAATTGCACCCATATGCTAAATTTTCTCCTTCATCAATAAGCCCTGTAGAATGTCTTAATGTTTGAATACTTGCTAGATACTTTGCATATGCCTCTGCTTCATCTGACATTTGCTTACTAAGTGCCATATTTGGAACACTATGAATTTTGCGAAAAATATTATGCGTGTTAAGCCCCATTTGAACAAAAAAGTCTTTATCCACACTGCTTTCTTTAACTCCTGGACAAACACCAGCACATGGACCAACAGTAGGTATTGAAGAATTTGGGGAATTTGGAGAAGTTGGAGAATTTGATGAAGAATTAGAAGAAGAGTTAGGAGAAGTTGAATTGTCTTGATTAGAATCATTACTTCCTGTTGCACTGATAAGTAGATTATCTAAACTATCACATGTACTCTCTTTATTAAATGAACCAATTAAAACATTTTTTGTAAACTGTGTGAGCATGTTGCCTGCTGGTTTGTATCTACCAACAATGTATGTGCAAAGCATTCCATCCTTCTTTGATGTTGACTTACCCATACCAAGCTCTGTACTGTCTTTCCATACCACCTATAAGGGAATTTTAGTATGCTTGAAGAGTTTTATGATGAATTTTCTCACTAACTGTATTAAAAGAAAGATGTCTTTATTATATAAAAACAAAATAGTTTTATACCATAATCTACAAAGCTTATTTTTAATTCAATCATCTTCTAATCAAATATTCAGAGATAACAAAAAAAATAATTACTTGAGTAAAGTGGCCAGTAGCAGAACCACCATCTTTGTTAAAATCGTGCCCTGGTGAGCAAACCTCAGAATACCTATAAAAGTATACAATGAAATGATTGGTAAAACCAAAAATTTTGAAATCCATTTAAAGTATCGGAACTCATTTGCTTATAAATCTTATTAAAAAACTGGCAAATTGACCATTTTTTTCATGGAGACAATTGATTAATTGGTATATCATACTTTTTGTTTTAGTTAATCACTTAGCACACCCAATATCAACTCATTTAGCTCCTCAATTACATCCAGTAAATCAATCATATTTACTGCATGTTTAAATAATCTTTTAAATAGAACTAACCAATTTTTTACTGCTTCAGCTGCTGACATTTCTGTCCCAGCTGAATTGCACCCATATGCCAAGTTTTCCCCTTCATCTTTACGGTCAGTAGAGTGTTGCAACTCTTTGATGTCTGCCAAATGTTTGGCATACTTCTCTGCTTCTTCTGATAGCTTTGGATTTAGTTTCATTTCTGGAGCATCATGTATTTTACGCAAAATGTTATGTGCTTTGAGACCCTCTTGATCAAAAGAGTTCTGATTCTTGTCACTTTCTTTACTTTCAGACTTTTCATCAGTAACTGGAATGACAGCAGGTGAGTTTGACGCACTTGGATTACTTTGATCAGATGCAGTATCTTGTCCAGCACTGCTAAGTAAATTATCTAAACTATCACAGGTTTTCTTTTTATCAAAAGATCCTTTGAACACATTCTTTGTGAATTGGGTGAGCATGTTACCAGCTGGTTTGTATCTACCAACAATATATGTACAAAGCATTCCATCCTTCTTTGATGTTGCTTTACCCATACCAAGTTCTGTGCTGCCTTTCCATACCACCTAAAAGTGAATTTTACAGTGCTTAAATAGTTACTGTTTTTATATTGAATTTTTCCAATTACTTTTATTAAAAGAAACATGTCTTTATTTCATAAAACAAGAATACTCTTAAATCAAAAATTACAAATCATATTTTTTATTCAAATTTATTATGTTTCTAATCATTAAAATAAACCAAAACTAAATACTTGATAAGACATGGAGAACTTGCCTGAGTGAAATGGCCTGTAGCAGAACCACCATCTTTATCAAAATCATGGCCTGGTGAGCAAACTTCAGAATACCTACAAAATTAAATGAAAAAGATCAGCAAAATCAAAGTTTGATATCTGTTTGAAGCATTAGAGCTTATTTTCTTATCCAAATCAGCACTTTATACTCATGAATTGAAGCAAAATCAGCACTTTATACTCATGAATTGAAGCAAAATCAGCACTGTATACTAATTGAAGCAAAAAATTGGTCTACTAACTAGAACACCTAATTAAACTATTAAGTTATTACCCTTTCAGCCTGTTAATCACATCAACCACTTAGTCACATCTAGTAATTCAACAATATTTATTGCATATTAATATAATCTTTTAAATAGAACTAACCAATTTTTTACTGCTTCAGCTGCTGACATTTCTGTCCCAGCTGAATTGCACCCATATGCCAAGTTTTCCCCTTCATCTTTACGGTCAGTAGAGTGTTGCAACTCTTTGATGTCTGCCAAATGTTTGGCATACTTCTCTGCTTCTTCTGATAGCTTTGGATTTAGTTTCATTTCTGGAGCATCATGTATTTTACGCAAAATGTTATGTGCTTTGAGACCCTCTTGATCAAAAGAGTTCTGATTCTTGTCACTTTCTTTACTTTCAGACTTTTCATCAGTAACTGGAATGACAGCAGGTGAGTTTGACGCACTTGGATTACTTTGATCAGATGCAGTATCTTGTCCAGCACTGCTAAGTAAATTATCTAAACTATCACAGGTTTTCTCTTTATAAAAAGATCCTTTGAACACATTCTTTGTGAATTGGGTGAGCATGTTACCAGCTGGTTTGTATCTACCAACAATATATGTACAAAGCATTCCATCCTTCTTTGATGTTGCCTTACCCATACCAAGTTCTGTGCTGCCTTTCCATACCACCTAAAATTGAATTTTAGTGTACTTAAATACACTGGTTTCATTTGTCTAGTGGCACTCCAAATTTTTTTTATTTGTGGAACATTTTTATTGTTTTTTTTTTTTGTTGAATTAAAGCATGTTTTTACATCTTTTGATTGTCAACTTTTTATAATTCACTGGTGATATTTGGATATTAACTCAAAGTGCTCTGAGGAAAGGTACTAATGCAAAACCAGATAGGAAAAATTAAAGTGTATCATGAAAGAGTCTCCAAACAAGAAATTGCTAGAAGAATTGGAAAATAAGAATTTGATCATCACCTAATCTGATTCAAATTCCAGAAAATCATTATTTTATTCAAATAAAATTCAAACTGATGTTTCTACAGAAAATTTAAGATAAGTTTTGTATTTCAGTCTAAACATTTGTTGGAGAAAAATCCATAAGACCCTCATTTAACTTCACAAGAAGTTAATTGAATTTGCAAAAGACAAAGTATCAGATGATTGGAACAAATCTTTATCATATCATATATAATTATATAACTATATTATATATATATATATATATATATATATATATATATATATATATATATATATATATATATATATATATATATATATATATATATATATATATATATATATATTCTTTTTTTAATCATAATTAACAAAATTTTACTACAGATATTTGTTACAGAAGAAAAAAATGTCAATTTAGGTGCAAAATTTAATTTTGTAGGCTACCAATGTATTTTCTAAAAAGAAAATTGTTTAGAGTTCATTAATGGACAAAATTTCTTTTGCTCATCTGGAAAACAAATGTTATCATTTCCATCATGTAAAAATGACAAATCTTATCATTTCCATCATGTAAAAATGACAAATCTTATCATTTCCATCATGTAAAAATGACAAATCTTATCATTTCCATCATGTTAAAATGAACTCTAAAGAATTCAAGTATTAAATGGAAGTTTAGTCAAATAAAATAAAATCCAAATAAAAAGTATAGATCCAAGAAGTATATACTTCAAAAAGACAGTGCTAGTATCCATTAAAGAATTGACATTATGGACTGATTTAAATTAAAAAATTCATTCCATTTTGCTGTAGCCAGCCACAAGCCCAGTTTACAGCTCATTTAAAACATTTTGGGGATGTTCCTAAACAGAGCTTATACAATATACAGTGTTCATCTGTAAACAAGCTTGAAGTTGTGAAAGGCTTGTTTCTTTCCTGCAGTGAACAAAACATTGAATTGCATCTTCTTTCTATCAATAACTCTTTTACAAATTTTTTTGTTCAATTTATAGTCACTCATCATCCATCAAAATCCCTCTAATATCACCATTTGAAAAAAACACTCAAATTATATTAACAAAGATTTCTAGTTAAAGGCTATACATGGAAACTGTACAGCATCAATTTTTTCAACCACCATACACAATTTAATTGTGCAATTCAATTACAGGACTGGAATCAATACTCATTAAATATCTCATTTTCTAAGCAATTTAAAAAAGAGGGGGAATAAATAGATAATAAACTTACAGAAGATTGAAATATTTTCACAAATTTGAACATTTTTTACCATTTTCTAAATTTTTTAATGTTTCATTTATTTGTTTATTTATGTGATTTTATAGAAATGTAAAACACCTAAATTTTTTATCTTATTGATATATAAAACACCTAAATTCTATTAATTTTTTAAAGTTTGATAATGTAATTTTTTTTCTGAATGAGTTTATCTTTCGTTTTTATTCTTTAATTGTTTCTAATCATTTTGTTAAACTTTATTAATGAATAAGCATTAAAATACATAAAAGTTGATTGCTATTGCAGAAATAAGAGAGAGTGCTATATTGAGTTTTTCCTATTATTTTTTATAAAAGAAACATATCTTTATTACATAAAACTAAACTTCTTTTAAATCTTAAATGAAAAAATCTTATTTCTTATTCAACTTTATTGCATTTCTAATTAAAAGTAAAGTTAATTTTTCAATTAAATGTGAAAGTGAACTTACCTGAGTGAAGTGACCTGTAGCAGAACCACCATCTTTACTAAAATCATGTCCTGGTGAGCAAACTTCAGAATACCTATATAAGATTATACATGGAATAGGTTAGCAAAGTCAAGTTTGATATTCATTTGAAAGAGCAGAGCTTATTTCTGGTCAAATCTGTCAGCTAATTGACCTTTACTACTCATTAGGGAAGCAACAAATTGATATATCATGGGTTGGCATACAATACTATCTTATTATACATAATCAATTTTTAGGAGCTAATATTTTAAATCACTTTTGATTGAACACCAAAACTACACTTATCATAAATTAGTTAAACTACAAATCAGTTTTTAATTTCCTCAAGAATCAAATACATGTAATAATGTAGTGTTGCACATAGACCAATAATATGAACCCTAATGTATCAGGTTATCAATTAGCACACCCCAACAAACAATTAACCCTTATAAACACTTTCAACCTATCAACCACATAAACCTCTTAGTCACACCTAAAAAATCAAAAATATTTATTACATGTTCATCAAACATTTTAAAATGGAACTAACCAATTTTTTACTGCTTCAGCTGCTGACATTTCTGTCCCAGCTGAATTGCACCCATATGCCAAGTTTTCCCCTTCATCTTTACGGTCAGTAGAGTGTTGCAACTCTTTGATGTCTGCCAAATGTTTGGCATACTTCTCTGCTTCTTCTGATAGCTTTGGATTTAGTTTCATTTCTGGAGCATCATGTATTTTACGCAAAATGTTATGTGCTTTGAGACCCTCTTGATCAAAAGAGTTCTGATTCTTGTCACTTTCTTTACTTTCAGACTTTTCATCAGTAACTGGAATGACAGCAGGTGAGTTTGACGCACTTGGATTACTTTGATCAGATGCAGTATCTTGTGCAGCACTGCTAAGTACATTATCTAAATTATCACAGGTTTTCTTTTTATCAAAAGATCCTTTGAACACATTCTTTGTGAATTGGGTGAGCATGTTACCAGCTGGTTTGTATCTACCAACAATATATGTACAAAGCATTCCATCCTTCTTTGATGTTGCCTTACCCATACCAAGTTCTGTGCTGCCTTTCCATACCACCTAAAAGTGAATTTTACTGTACCTAAATAGTTACTGTTTTTATATTAAAATTCCCTATCAATAATTATGGGTCAACAATTAATGACTATTTATCTTTATTTTGTTTGTTTTTTTCTTGTTTTTTTTTTTTTTTTAAAAACAAAAAAAAAACCTATAAGAAAATATGTAAAAGTAAACTTGCCTGAGTGAAATGGCCTGTACCAGAACCACCATCCTTACTAAAATCATGACCTGGTGAGCAAACTTCAGAATACCTTTGAATTAAGATGAAATACACCTGATAAGATATGCTTTTAATCAAGTAATTTATTAAAACTTTTTATATTTAATATTAATTTAAAATTTAAAACTAATATCTTTCTGCTAAGTATTCTTTCAGCAAAAAAAATTTTCTTTTTAAAAACCACAAAAAGATATTATTCCTGCACTAGCCTCAACACACATCTGAGTTTTTAGATGCAAGATAATAATTAATAAAAATCATTTCTAAAAATATTATTCAGCTTCAAAAAATTATATTTACAGCTATTAAGAAAGGGAAAAAACCATCAAACAATGTTGCTTGATTTACAAATCATAAAAATCTAGTGCAATTATAATAAATGTTACTTATATAAAATTTTTTCTTTTTCTAAAGTAACAACACAACTATAAATAATCAAAAAATTGCTTAAGAAAGTTAAAACAAAGAGATAAGTCAAATGTATTAATGGTTAGTAAGATTAAAAATCTAAATTAAGCTATAAATCAGTTCATCATTGAATTCTTTATGATGGTTGACTTTTGTACTTAAAGAAAGTTAATTACCCTGGGCCTGCTAATGGCATTAGCATGTGTACTAAAACAAAATTAAAACTTTCAAACTGAAATATAAAAAAAAAGATTCTTTACATTAAGTATTTAATACTTAAGAGAATTGAATAAAAATGTTAAAAATACATTCAGAATATTCAAAACACAACAGTATTTAAAAGTTATTAATCTAGATAATGAACTCAAATCTATAACTTTAGCACTATTAAAAAATGCTCATAAACCAAAAAAATACTCACCAATTTTTTACTGCTTCAGCTGCAGACATTTCTGTACCAACTGAATTGCATCCATATGCTAAATTTTCTCCCTCCCCATTACGGTCTGTAGAGTGTTTTAAATCTTGAATGCTTGCTAAATACTTGGCATATTTCTCTGCTTCCTTTGACATTTTCGCATTTAACTTCATGTCTGGAGCGTTATGTATTTTACGGAAAATATTGTGTGCTTTAAGACCATCTTGATCAAATTGAATAGACTTGTCTTCATTTTTTGGTGAAAGCTTAGAAGTATCTTCTACATTAGTTTTATATTCATCTTGAGTATACAAACTATCTACAAAATTTTCTTTTTCAACCTTCTTATTTACAGAGCTATATTCTGCAGTATTTTTGATACTACTTTCACTTTTATTGAAATCTGTTTGTTGTAATTTGCTTACAGTTGTAAATAAATTACTTGGTTTGTTCAACTTTTTTTTGGTGTAATGCTTTAAGTTTACATTCAATGCAGCCTTTCTTCCTGCAATTTCTCCTGCTTTTTCAGCTGCATCAGCTGCAGCATCAAACACTGAGTTAAAAAGCTGTGTAATGTTTTCTTTGGAAAACTTATTACTGAATATTGAGGGTAGCCCCTCTAAATTATCATTTTGACTATCATCAAAATAGTAGTGATTGGCAGGTGCAGAGACATGGGCTGCATTGTTCATAGATGCCATTTCTTTTGTTGTATAAAAGGTGGTATTATTTTTAATAGATCCAACTTGGATTTTTTTCCCAACTTTGGCACCTGCTTTTGCACCAGCAATTGCTCCCACTTTTGCCCCAAGAGCTAGAGCTTTTGCAATAGTTTTTGCAATGTCTGATATTTTGCTTTGTTGTAGTTTTTTCTCTACTTTAGAATTTACATATGCTAAACCATCTTCAGAAAATTTTACATGGCTTCTTACATCAACATTATTGAAACTATGACACATTTTTTTGGCATTAAAACTCCCTTTTTTTACATTTACCTTAAACATATTCTTTAAGTTACCAGCAGGACGATAACGTGCAACAATGTAAGTACATTTTTTACCATCATGATTAGTAAATGTATGCGAACCTATACCAAGATATTTAGTATTTTTCCAAACTAATTGTGTAAAATGGGGCACTTTGTATTTATCATTTTCACTAAAGAAGTCATATCCTTGTTGGCAAAGTTCATTGTACCTGAAAGAAAATAAATAAACCCATTACATTTTAAATTTAAATCTAATACTATTTTGAAATTTTTATACAAATACTAAGAAACAATAATATACAATACTAAACTAATTTTAAATATAACAAGAATCTTAACAATAATTTGCAACAAATCCCAGTCAACCCTGCAACCAATGAAAATTAAAATTTAAATATTGTATCAGAAATTAAAAATTAAAAAAGCTCTAAAAATGATATTGAAAACAGCTTCTAAATAAATATTTTTTAAATTCAAAATTATCTAAATGTTTTCCAGAACAGCAGGTAATGTTCAGATCTCAGGAAACATAAAATCAAAAATAGTAGTTTCATTTTATTTTTGGTAATTAACATGTAATACCAATTAGCTTTTACCATAAAAAAAAGCAAACTGAGTTGTTTTATGTTTTACCATAAAAAAGAACTGAAGCTTTTTTACTGCTACCAGTTACAATAATGTAAATAAAACCTGATACTTTTATAATAACAACAACAATTTTATAGTAGTAACAGTAATAACTTATTATGATGAAATAAATAGGGGATTTTATACTTTTATTATTAACAATTGTAAAATTTTTAATTTTACCAAAAAAAAATGTATAGAAGTCATATAATATTATCAATACTTATAACTGAAAAATTTTAGTCAAATCATATAGAAAACAACTCACCATTTTTCAGAAGCTTTTTTACTACTATCAGAATTTTTTTCACATGAGAATGCAAGATTTTCACCATCAGAGCTATTGGACTTACGCAACATCCCTTCTTTGGCAAGTTCTAAAGCATACTTTGCTGCTTCTTTTGACATTTCCTGGCTGAGCTGAAGTGGTTTTGATAAATGTCTTTTCCGAAATACATTATGAACTTGCAAGGTTTCTTTCTGATCTTGAACTGTCAGTTAGATAAAAATAAGCATTACAAACAAGTTACATCACTGACTTGTAAACAAAATTCAGTGCACTGAAAAATTTTTATAACTCAAATATTGATAATACATATTAAGATTTTTGTACCCTCTGCATTTTATTTTTTTTTTCTTATAATTGTAAAAACCTTTTTAGATTACAGGTAAAGAAATAATTCAATTTTGAAAAATCATTAGTTTCATCTTCAAAATTTATTCTTATGCAGGGTTAAAACCACACATACAAAAAAATTAAGACCTTTAGACAACTTGAAATAGAAGCTTATATATATATATATATATATATATATATATATATATATATATATATATATATATATATATATATATATATATATATATATATAATGTAAGATCTAGAGAATGAGAGAATAATAATCTCTGGAAGCTAAGTTACAGGTGATGTAAATTTAAGCTCTCATAAAATAAAAAAAATCCTGTTAAACTTCATCATTTACAAAGAACAATTTTTTGAATTAATACTTTTTATAGATAAGAAAAAAAAGAGCTTTTAGGTGAAAATTTTTTTTTTTTTTAATAAGACTTCAGTTTTATTAGTTATAGAAAATTTTAATTTAAGAATTTGGTCATATATATCAGAACAATAAAATTAAATATATATACTTTTTTTTCCAGTTTGCTTTGCATTTTACGATTTTGGGCGAAAATAATTTCGATTCCTAGTGTATTTTTAATTTTTTGTAATATATATATAAACATTCAACAAGCCTTAAACAACTCAACTTTTTCTTTTCCAATTTTAATTTCGCGCATTATTTACATCAGTAATTGCCGTCTCCGAAAAATAAAATCTGTAATTACCAAAATCTATGACGTATTATATTGAAAAATTAAAACGTTTTTTGACACTGGTAAACAAAAATGTAATTTCTTTTTTTTGCTGACTGTTTATTCAAAGTAACTAAGAGTCGTTGATTTTAAAAACGTTTTTTAAAAGCACAGTTGGTTCATTTCATACAAAGTGGCAGCCAAAAATATTTTTGTCTGGTTTATTATTTTTGGTAGTAGACCCGATAAATGGCACAATTGCGGCTGATCGAAATAAGTTAAAAATGCTTAAACATTAAAATATGTAAAAACCTTGTAATTTAAAATTTTATTGTTTCTACATTTTGTTGGATTTTTAATGAAATATGAATCAGATATCTGCTTTTAATTTTTTTTTCTATAAATTCTCGTTTTCAAATTTTTGCTTTCATGCGTTCAATAACACGACGGAGCTGCGTGTAGATATTTTTTGTGGCGCCTATTACTATGCTTTTTAAAATTTGTTTCTTTTATGAAAATTAAAAAAATTGTTTTGCTGATTTTTTTTATAACTAGACCAATAAATTTTACTATATCCTGATTTCTTTGGTTGTATTCTGTATTCTTTCTTCTGCATTTAAAAGTTTTTTAAATTGAATTTAATAATACAATTTGCAAATTGTTATTTACTCCTATCAATTAGATCCGAAAAGTCTTTATATGTTCGTTCACGTTTCCAAATTTGTGCTAAATCCTACCTGTATCTCTAACTCGTTCTGAATTTGCGTTAAATTCGTTATTTGCGTTATTTCGTTCTGAATTTGAAATAATTTTGGCTTTTAGCTTTTTATTTTTCAAAATATTAATTCTTAAGGTTATATAATAGCATGCCTTTTCTACGTTCTTCTTTGTTTTATACTTTAAAGTTAAAAATTTCAAAAGTGGCTCATTTTGTAAACATTTTTTAAACCTTTAACTTTAAAAAGTGAAATGGTGTCACATTAAAATGATTTAACATTTATTTTACACATGTATCTAAGCAAGTACAATCGATAATCAGGTAAATAAATTAGCTTTAAATTTTATAAAAATATGCTGATATTTCAGTTCAGTTGAATCTTACTCAGGTGTAACAAATTTCATAAAAAATGCTTCACAAGTTCTTATTTTTGTAAGTTGGTGCCAGCAGCCCGCGTAAGAATTTTTTAGGGAACACTCTGCAGGGTAAGATTGCACCCATGTATAAGTCGCACCCATTAAAAAAAAATTTGTTTAGAATTTAGAATTTATCAAATAATTGATTGCATGTGCTATTCAAAACTTGTGTTATTATTTTTGTTGCTTATTTTAACGAAATTAGAAAATCTGTATGCTTTCATGTAAAATAATTACATTGGTGCGACTAAAGGAACCGGTTTCCCAAGTCGTACAACCAATAGCCTAAGTAATACCTAAAAATTCAATTAAGCAACAACAGTTATGGCGTATTTTTTTTATTAATCTGTTAACATGAAACAGTTATTTAACTAGTAGAAACTCCAGATGCAAGTTTTTTGTTCTTTTATCAACTCATGATTTGCAATTTATAGATTGCATCATGTATTGACGATGTTCTCCGCAAAGAAAACAAAACCAATAGATTTTCTTCTTCTTACTCTTCAATGCCGATTCCTTTTTACTAATCACTGGGTTTCTTTTCTTGGTCTCATTTTTTATTCTGCGTTGACGTTTTTTCTACAGACGAGGTAAAGCGTACGGAACGCTTTTTTTTGTTTGTTTACTATTAGAATAGGAGATATAGTTGCTGTTTATTTAGTTTAGCCTCTGCTTTTCATCAGGATTTTTCTGTTCCTGTAGGAAGTTCTACTTGATTTTTTTTTTATGTTTAACGAATGAGTGAGTAAAGAGACAAAATATGATCAAAGTTATACCTGTTGCTTGCCCAAAAATACTCTTAGACTTAAAACCAATTTGAGTAATATCTATTCGAACTGATTTTGAATATGCATTTCCAAACAGTTCTAACACAATAGTTTATTTTATTCTGTTTCCAGGATTTGTTCTTAACCAAAAAGATGAGGCTTCGTTATAATTGGTTTTAAGAGATCCAAAGGTTGAAGACGATAGATGTTATGAGCAGGAAAGGATAATATTACAATGCCACACCTACACTCTAGCTCTATAGATTTAATATTTTTTGTATGATTAAGTGAAACCATCCAAAACAAGAAGTATTTGTTTATTATTGTTCTTCTCAACTTTTAAGTACTAACAACTTTTGATGAAATGAAAAATTTTTTTGGTTTCAATCGTTGAACAAAAAGATTGAAACAAAAAAATTGTTTTTTTTCGTTCTCCATATTTTCAGTGATACTCTTAGACCTTCCAAATTTGACTTCTTTAATCCTGTAAAATGACGCATTAGCGTTTAGGGATGTCAATTTGTTCCATGAGTTTCGTTGAATCCAATGACTTCATTCGATCATTTGATTAACTCATCATATCTTCTTGTTTCCATCTGTAATAACTTTGCCTTGAAAGCTATGATGTAACTATAGCCTAAAAATAAGAATGTTAGCAGCGTCAGCTGAGAGTAGATAAAAGCTAAAAGTATTTTCTTAAACCGTACTTCTACGAGTAAACATAGCCTAATGTTGAATAAAATGAATACGATTAAAATGATACTGAATATATATTTTATAAAGAACATAATTTTCTCAATAAATGAGTTGCAAGATTAAATACTAAAAGGTATGCAGAAAATTACAAATAAAATTAATGTAACCTTACTTGCGGTGAAGATTGGTTTATAACAGACAGCAATACTCTAAGGAACTTTGTGACACTTGACGTAGATTGAGTTTTGATTGTTTGTGCCAATGTTTTCATAGTTCCTTCAAAATTTAAGTGTTACGACTTAAGCAAGGGTACGGCTTGAGCAACCTTACTCTTCTACTTAATTCCAAAATATTTAACTTTGAGAAATATATTACAAACAGCTTTAAAAAGTTTCAATTTGTTATTTTTTTAAACTAGAAATCTAACATTTGAGTAAAAAAAATTATTGGAGCTTTCCAGGAGATATTTTTAAAAAAATTTAGTGAACAATTAATACAAAGAAAATCTTACGAGAAAGAATCGAGACATTATAAAATGAAAGCTTCGGATTTTCAAAAAAATTTTCACTAAATTACAATTAAAAAAAAAAATTATTTGCAATTTCTTATCTAAATTTTTTAAATTTTAAAATGTGTTGATTTCAGCTATAAAATCTGTAAGAAATCATATGCGCATGATAAAATGGTCAATATTTTTCTTGGTTAAAAAATAAGATTTAAAAAATATCCATGTTTTTTGTCTGTATGGGTGAGCCAAGTATAAGACAAATATTTTGAATACTTTTATTCAAAAAGTTTGTTATCAATTTGGCTGGTCAGATTGCTGATTATTCTAGAAAAGAACGTAAAAAATTATCTTTCTTCCCCCTCATCTTTCCCTCTAATGAAGCAATCTAAAATCAGCAATAGTTCTTAAACCTTAGTTAACACAAAATGTGTTGCCTATTGTTTTTTATTGATGTTTTGCCACGATTTTTTAAAGTAGTTAAAGCAACGGTTTGAGAATTACAATCAGTAATAATTATCGTCATCAAAATACAACAACATACAACAAAATACAGCAAAATACAACAAAATAAAACAAAACACAACAAAATACAACAAAATAAAATAATCCATAAAAAAAGTCTTTTCGATTAGAAATTCATTCATTTTTCTCCGACTTTTACAAACTTCATGTCAATTTTTATTAAAATAATAAACTTTACCAGTCTTAATATAAAAATCAATTAGGATGAACTGAAGCTAGTTATATGATACTCGGGGGTTGGAGTCTACACTCCCACTTTTTTTGGAGGAGAGGTCACAATAGCTTTTGACTTTAGCAATGTTGTGTATTATTTTTTACTATAAAATATTCAATAATAATAGAAGATAAACACTTTTGGCGCGAATAAAATCTATTTAACCCTTCAATTATGCAATCAGTTTATAGCTCAACAACAAGGAATAAAAAGTCGTTAAAAAGGTAATTTAAAAAAGTTTAAACTTAAACAATTGTTATGGAAAATTGAGTTAGTGTTCTCATTTGATTCTGGTTTCAAAACAAAATTATTTCCCAAATATTAGAAAAAAACAAAAATTTTCAATTTTTTGGTTATTTTTATACCACCTATTGTTGTAGGCTTGCGAAAGAGTGAAAAAAAAATTATGCACAAAAATAGAGATTTATATTAGAACAACATTATTATTAACATGAAACTATAACAAGATTATAATATTATTAGTAATCTTAAAGTATTTTTAGTTACAAATTTTTAAATGATTTATAAAAAAATTTTTATATTATTATCTTATTTCCATTTCATATTAATAATAATGTTGTTCTAATATAAATCTCTATTTTTGCGCATAAAACTTAAGCTTTTGATCGCGTGACACAATGAATCGCTTAGTTAAGCTAGGTGGACAAAAGTCAATTCAAAGAATCGACTGATTGATGATATTTTCACAATTACAACCTCCCTCATTGCTAACAACTTGAGATATTAAAACAAACATTCCAGAGCGATGAATCATAGCAGTTAAAATAAAATGTCATCTAAAAATTTTCGTTATTTTACAGTACTTTCAATACTATTTAACAAAATTTTAAGAAAAAAAATCATCTTGTCGTAGTGATGGATTGTCGTTGTAATGGATTGTCGTTGTAATGGATTGTCGTTGTAATGGACTGTCGCTGTGATAGATTTTACTTTAGAGGGTAATACTTTTTAAATTTCATTAATTATTTTATTAAAAAAAAATGAAACAATGTGTGTTAGAATACGTTTTGAAAAAACAACGTTAAAACTGTACTATCTTAATTTGTTTTTAATTTTTCAACATATACTACTTTTTCTATCTACATGTATCCAAGCAAATTTTTTGATATTTTATCGCAAAAGTTTACAGCTTCATTGTTGTAAAACAGCAATGGTATATAATTTATCAATCCCCAATTTTTTGTAATTTAATTTTTTTCAGATCGTGTGCTCTTTTTTTTTCTTTCAGATCGTGTGCTCAAAAACGAATACGTTTGAAGAATGATGGAAACATAAGCAAAAAGGAAGAAATTTTCGTTTTTTCCCTTCTATCCTTATAATACTTCTTTTAAAAAAATTTTTAAAGAATTGTATTAATGATAGATGGGAAAATAATCCTTTGACTAACACATGTTATCAACAAAAATGTGACATATGCGGTGCGACTCTCAAAACGACAAAATGGCGAATTAAAAGATTAAGTTGTTAAGAAAGAAAATTACGGTTTTGACCCTCTTTGCATGCACGGATTTATTTTTTTTAAATGCTTATAACACATTAGCCATTGTTTGGATATAAAAAAGTGGCAAGTTAAAAGTGATTAAGATAAATCTAGTGTGCAACAAGATTTAAAAGAAATTAAGCAAAAGTTTAAAATCCATGTGGGGATTCTTGTTGACCAAAACCTGGTTTTGGGAATATAAATAATGGGAGCACAATTCCCAGGGTTTTTTTTTTTTTTATCAAACCGGAGTTAAATGGTGAGATTAAAGAATTAGTTATTAATCTCATTAAAAATTTCAGTATTTTGTTAAGAACGCTATCCTCTGGCTATGATATTCACTTTATCGAAATTGAAAATCTTTATTCTGAAACCAAACTCGAAATCTATATCTATATCCGTGGTACTATATCTCTGTTACTGTACACAAAATTCTTGTAAATACTTCCGAAGTTGTTAAAATATGCATTCTCCCGATCGGACAACTCTTAGAATAGTCTCAAAAAACCCCCAATAAAGATTCATAGACCATAACAGAATATAGATTTTTTTAATACGCTTTAGGTAACATCCAATCTTGTCATCAACTCACGTAGAGAAGTGCCAAGTAACCGAGAACCGGGAAGTTACTGTTGGGAATTCTTAATTTAATTGTCCTGCCTTTAATCACATTCATAGTAATCAAGTTGTTGAACAAAATATTAAGGTCCACCTAGCTTGTTGTAGGTGATTTACAGTGTGCTGGTGCAAAGGGTTTAATCCGTTAGCTAAAACCTTAGTAAACTTCAATTGATTACGAATAAACGCTACAAAATTTTTTGTTTATTCATCGTAACGCATTATAACTTCAATTTTTTAACTAACCTTGACAAGCCATAGTTTTCCATAAAAAAGCTATTAATAGATAACGGTTGATAACCATATTTGCTTTTTAAAAAATGGTATAATATGGTTCCATTATTGTTTCCGTGCTTAAAGAAAATTTCCTGCATATCTATTTATAAACATTTTATCTGTCACAAATTAAATTTCTCTTCACAGTGCATGAGCAAGTTAAATCAACTGTGATGTATAGAGTCAAGTTGTTGCTCGAACGACGGTAAATCATGTTTACCATTAAAATGCGCAAAAAAAAAAAAAAAAAAAAAAAACACTGCCAAAAATAGTACTTTGTATATTAAGTTTTTTTTTTAGCTGTTATTTAAATTTGCATAAGTCTTAATTGCTCTAGGCATCTAATTTAGAACAGATCTAGTTTAAGTACTCTTTTGCTGAAGAAACTGCCTAAGAAATACATTTAGTGTTCGTCATAACTTTTAGGTAGTTTAAAAGTTTATCATAGGATTTTAATATTTAATAAAAAGTATAAATTGGATTTTTAACTTATGGAACTTGATTCCTAACTTAGCTAATGATTTCTCATCATTCAGAAGGTTAAAGTAATAAAATCTTGTTTAATCTGAGCTGCCTCAGTTAATCAGTTCTTCAGTTATCGCCACTTGCTGAACCATACTCAATTTATGAATTATACTACTCAATCACAGTTGTTTGGAAAAGGTTAGAATTCCAAAAAAATGTCTTCTTTAATGGCTTTTTTTCAGGAGTGCAGGGTGTAAAGGAAGAACCGAAAGTAAGAAGAAACGAAGGAGATATGGACAGGAATATGTTCTATTTCTGTTAATATATAGTTTTAAATACTTACAGTTAGAAGCAAAATTTAAACTTATTCTTAGTTATTGTTGCATTCAGCATAAAAATTTTTTTCAAGAACAAAAAAATGTTTCCATAAGAAATTTATTTACACACAAAGAAAAAACTTATTTACAACCAATTGTTTGAACTTCAAACCGCATTAAAGCTTCGTTCGAACTAAAAATAAAATAAAGTTACTCAAATTACCCTTGTCATGGATCTACAATTTCTATGATGCCTTGGCATCAGCAGGAGAAATTACACGGATGGAGGAAAGCAAAATAGAAGTTAATTTAAATTTTAAATCCCATCAAAATCGGAATATGAAATATGGGGATGAGGAGATCTTTACATTAGAGCAAAGTGTGAGTGAGGATTGTTATTTACTTCCGTAGATTTTTTGGAGAAAAATTTTCCTAAAGGTGTTTTTTTTTTTTCCAAGAAAAATGTTCATGTTTGATTCATTGGGTGGGTTGCCCATGAATGAAAAAAATACTAATTTCAAATACCATTGGTTTGAAATTAAATATGGCAGCAGACAGTACTAATGATTATTAATTTTATTCTTTAGATAATACATTTTACATAAAATAGCTTAGAAAAGCATAAAACTAAAATAGGTAATACAAACATATAATTAAAAGCATAAATAAAATTTTATGTCCCCTTTGTTCCAGCTTATACCAATACCAAAGCCCATATAAGTTTTCACGAAACTGCACGTTTTAAAGCACTGATGATAAATTTTACGACAGACGTAAAGTTATAGTTTTTTTTTTAGTTTTTGCTACAAAACAATTTAAAATTGAATAACTAAAAAGTAGTTCTTTAAAAACTTACTTTTGCACTCGCATGCAAATTAAGATTTCTAAACAGCATTGAAAAATACTTTTATTGAAAAATTCTTAATTTCATGAGAGTTATGTTGTGTGTGATTGCCTGTTATTTTACTTAGCCTCGCATTTTTGAGTTACTTATTCTGGATGGCGGGAAATCTATTTAGCTCTTCGTGGTATACTCTAAAAACTCCATATCGCCGGAAAAGAGCATGATGAATTTTTCCGCAACAATGGGGTTCTCATTTGGTATTCTGAATTCTGATTAATTTTATTTAATGAATAGATTTATTTCACTCTAAAAACATGTTCTAAGTCAACCTTTTCCACACAATCACCGCTCCCATCTCTCTCGATATTCTTTGTTGGTAACCTAGGAGTAAAACGATATTCCAATAAAAGTACTGGTAGCTTCTTAATAATTCATTCTTGCTTAACAAATCGAGCTTTTATTTATTATCGAAATTAAAAACTCTAAGCAATAATATTTTCCTTTAAGTCTTATATAGTTTTAGTTGGCTGGGAGTATTATAATTGTTTTAAAAGTAATTGGTTACTTGTAAAAAGTGTTTATATTGAGTTACCTAACTATTATGATGATGTACCTAACTGAACAAGCTTTTTATTGCAGTACTTCTTTAAAGCAAATAGATAATTCCAAAAAATGTGTAAGAAGGTTAATAAATATAAAGCATGCAAGTAGAAAGAAAAATATTTGAGGTAGGTATATATATATTTATATATATATATATATATATATATATATATATATATATATATATATATATATATATATATATATATATATATATATGTATTTGCTGATATTAAATTTTTTTAAGTTGTTAATAGTTTTAAATTTTATATTGTAAATAGATTTGTATATGAAGCAATATATATGTTAGTGTCTTCACAGTGTGTAATATACAGATTTTTACATTTTGGTGGTACAAAGCATCAAACAAGCAACTGGTCTTCTTCTAAAATTAGTTTTCTGAAAACTTTGAAGAGTTTTTCTAATAAATGTTATATTGATTGATTTCTTTGTAGTTAGTGTTAAGAATAAACATTTTATAAACTTTTAATTTGTTATTTTCTTTATTTACATAATTAGGTACTTTGATTGAGGCTTTTTGAATTTGAATTTTTGTCTCACTATACCTGGCATATCTCTTAAAAACCAAAGAAATGGTGAACAATTTTGATATAACAATGTTAAACCAGACCTAATTAAAATGATAAAACATTGTTATATCATTTTAACTAGGTCTGTTTTTTGAAAAATATAAAAAGGTACATATATTAGAGTACATTACTTCGAATGTGGTTCATGGAATGACACTTTTTTTATAAATTAGCTAGAATTGATTAGTAACTTTATTTTCTTCTTAAATTCCTTAATTTTGCTAATAGATAGATTGTAAATAACATTATTTTTACAGGTAGATACTATCATTTGCCGGAGACAACATTGGGGAAAAGTTCAGTATTTAGTAACTTGGAAAGGTTTTGACTACTCTTCAGCTACTTGGGAGCCTGTTGAAAATCTTGTTTCTTGTGCAGACTTGATTGCTCAGTTTCAAAGGCAGACAAGTCCAATCCCAGGTATTCAAATTTTGTTAGTAGAACTCTGTTAACAGTTTGTTTATTAAAACTCTTTTAATAAAGAAGTTTACCTATTGTTTTTCTGAATATTAGATTATAAAGTTGATATTGCAAAACTTTGGATAATAAATTGGTAAAGTTAAAGACAAAATT
The DNA here is from genome assembly GCF_058129835.1 of Hydra viridissima. Taxonomy (NCBI): domain Eukaryota; kingdom Metazoa; phylum Cnidaria; class Hydrozoa; order Anthoathecata; family Hydridae; genus Hydra; species Hydra viridissima. The sequence goes on along the minus strand of NW_028324311.1, from coordinate 7,086,572 downwards.
TTGTTTAAATGAATTTAAAGATATTGTTTTTGATGGTTTAGGAGCAAATCCTTTTGTTTTGGAGCACTCTGGAAAGACAAAGAAAGTTCATGTAAAAATGCTTTTAACTCGAAAGGGTGGCAACAAACGGACAAAATCAATGGCTGCACTCGATGAATATATTGACACTACAAACCAACCCCAAACTATAAATGGTTCAGAACCATTAACATTTCATAAAAAACATACAATTACAGAAAGTGAAAAACTATTACGAGATACTTTAGTGCATGAATCAAAAACAATGGAGCGTAAGAAAAATCTGAATAAATTAAATGACCTTATAAGTAATTATGATATGAACTTGTCACAAAGCAATGGATTAATAAAAACTGTTCAAAAGCGCAGTCTAAATAGAAACAGTGCAGCTCATAGTATTTATGACAAAAGTTTAGTGTTGAGTTCTGTGCAGAATGGTTATCTCCAAATTACTTTAAACAATGTGGATAGAAATAATTTACTTACATTAAAAGTGAGCTGCTTTTTTGTTTAAGTATCTGGTTTAAATGGTTGAAGAATCTTTTAGATTGTGTTTAGATTCTGTCTTTAGAATCTTGAACATTGTTTTTTGAGCCTAAATTTTAATCACAATTTATCTGTGTTTTAGTAATTGAAATGTTTTTTTTTTTTTTGTTTAGATGATGGCTACTATTTGTGAATGTTTTAACAGAGCTCGCAAAAATCCTGATATAAAAGCTGTTCTTATATGTAACAATGGTGATTTCTTTTGTTCTGGTGTTGATTATGCAGATTTGGTGAATTCCCCAGATGATAAAGAATATAAATCTTTGGCATCCAAACTTGTTGTTGCCTTAAAGTAAGAAAACTGTTAAAATTTTATCTTACAATGAACTTAAAGATACACTGAATATTTCAGAAATCTCTAAGAAACTTTTTTTAAGTTTTCATACAAACAATAAAAAAATGATTCAGAATTCAAAAATTTGTATATTTAAAATGTTTTAGGAGTCTTTTGGCTGACTTGTTGTTGTTTCCAAAGCCTGTTGTTTGTGCAGTTAATGGTCCAGCTCTGGAGCTTGGAGTAGCAATTGTTGTAGCTTCAGACTTTGCTTATGGTACTTCTAAGGTATGCACAGAGTATCGTGCTTAAATCAGTATGTATTGAATTCTCATTTTAAAAATGCATTTTGTTTTTAATTTTTTATTGAATAAAAATCCATCAAAGTTCTATAAATATGACAGAATTTATTGGTAATTCACTGATAAAGTAGTTGTATTGTCACTGTTGGATAACAAAGTTGATCAAGAGGAAAAAATGCAAAAGTAGTAATGAGTTTAAACAAAGAAAGTATTTTAAATATTTGGGAAATGATACTTGAAGAAACTTGCAGCTTATAAATATACTTATACATATAAGGATATTTGCATATCCCATAGTAACATTAGTGAAAACAAAAAAGTAGAGCTCATAAACTTGTTGGTCTTGGGTTGCCCCAACACTCTTGAAATATCACCAATTTTATGCAATTTTGTAATTTTCTGACATTTTATATACAACTAAGCAATGTTTAATTTAGTTACTTAAAATACTTGTACTACACAGTACACAAGTACACACTACACATGCAAATAAAATGTTAAAGTCTGTATTGTGTTTTGTTGTCAAACATTTTCTTTTTCTTTCTGGATTCAATTCCAGAAAGGAATCCGTCTCGTTGTTCAGTGCAAACTACTGCCATCGCCTCAGTCACTAGATGAATATGTTGCTCAGTGGCTTGGGTGTGGCAGGGAAATTGTGGCAGACTCCTAACAAGCTGGTTGTTCCTGTTCTTAACGCAGTCTTGTAGCTCTGCTTCAGCCAGATGTTTTGTCATCGGAGGTTGGCAGCGGTTTTCATTGTTCCAGTTTACCAGGTCAATGTAATCTCTGGCATTGAAGTTTAAACTTGGAACTCGAAATTGTTGCAGTGCTTCTGATGTGTTCTCCATCTGTGCAACAAGTATCCGTCTGCAGCCCAGCTCTCTGATGTGGTCTCTTTCATCAGCTAGTTTCTGGCAATTTGAGTTACGGTTTCATGTATCTGGAAAACTTTACTAGTCTCCACATATGTCATGATCCTTCTGTGCATGCCGACCTGACTTTAATGTGGAACCATAGCGGTGCATACACATTCATGACATGTGTGACAAGTTCCACAAGATTTTCGGAAGGAATAGCTGTCGCTACATATAACCAAAGCAGCCTGTTAGCGGTAGTCAACCATCTTGATTGTACCACTAACCCGGGCTTTTGCAGCGCAAGATCTTCAAGACATTGCCCAGTCTCTACTGCTTTACACATGTTGAACAAATATTTTTGATCTGTGCTCAAGTCAGCACAATCCACAAGAGGACAGTTGTCAAATTTTATAGCCACAAATGGTACAACAGGCAATTCTTCACATGTCGGCAGTAAACTTCAAATGGGTCCAGAAAACAATTTTGGACCACTCCTAACTCCATCAAGATGATTAATCAGATGCCTCAGCGGTAATTCATTTGCATGCAATAAGCAGACAAACCACTGAAGCGGTCTACCAAGGCGCTTTTCCAGCAAACAGATCACACCTCGGTGTGTGCTGGTATTGACATTAGTGCCATCGCACCCAATAGCCATTAGATCCTCTGTTTTGACTTTATTCTCCTTTAGAAAGTCCCAGATACCTGTAGTTATGCTCTCGGCTCCTCCACTTGAAGGTGTAATGTGGCCTAGGTACTCTGAATTTGGCTCGTGAACTAGACACACATGTTCTTCTACAATAATCCGTCCATGGTTTTTGTTACCTTTTCTAGTTTGCACTCTGGTCTTATCTTTGCGGCCATCGAAATAGAGTCCATTCAGTTTTTGCTGGAATGCCTGGGTTTGTAATCGCTTTCTGACTTTTCACCGTTCTCTGCCAAGTTTATTCTTATCTATTACCATTGATGTGTCCCCCTTGTGTATAAGACCCACATCTTGCAATGTTGTACTGACAATAGCTGCTGCACAATGACCTGGAACTTTATATCTGTTGCACATCTTAGCTACATTTGGTAGTTCTAGTCGCATTTGTTTCTTGCGCTGCTTGTTATCAATATCCAATATTTTACTGTCAGTAGTGTCAGTGGTAACGCTGAAATCTGTATCCATTGCATCCATTCTTGAGTCGTCCTCATCAGACGTTTTCGAAACATTTACATTGTCAACTTGTTCATCAATTTTGATACATTTGCAATGTTTTTCCATGAAATCATCATCTCGTCTTTAGTGTTTTTGTCATAACACGAGTTTCTTTGTAGTTTTTACATCAATGCTGCCGATCATCATTTTTCATTGATTTCGTTGGTCCATCAAGAAGCTTCTCTCTGCAGGCGGCACCTTATGCTCAAGTCTGCATCTGCAACTTGGAAAATCAATATATTTGCAGATTGCATTATCAAATAGTTGCAGATCTGTTTTGGTAGCAAATCTTTTAAGTCGCTCGGTGTATGCCGGATCACATTGTCTAGATTTATATGGTTTTAGCAAGTTTCTGTAATTGCTGATGAGCATTCTGATTTTCTCTACAATTCTCTTGTGTGATACTACCCGGATTGGCACTTTGATCCATATATGCTCGATATGTTGCGCTGTTCTTTCTGCGACTGTGGAAACTGCAGGATCCGGAGCACTGTCTGTCACTTTCATCTCTTGTCGTATCTGCAAAAAGGTTCTCATTGTATCCGACTTTATTGGCAGCTGGGTCTCTTTGGCTCTGAATAGATAACCGAAAACCAGACAGCATTGGGACTTTCTTGTCAGCTTCTTTGATGCGCTGCGGGGTGTAGTATTGCACTTTTCCGTTTCCTGAAAACATAAATAACACAAACTCAGTTATTGCTGAGAAGCCGCCGATGCATGTAAACCTAAACCTTAACCCCAACTTTAACTTTAACCCTAACTCTTCTCAAGTTAGCATGATTTGCTAAGTTCTGTCACGTAATAATGATAGGGTTACGGTTATGTAATAATGCAATAATGTAATAAATATAGTCGTACTGCTTACCTTAGCATTAGTCAGATTCTTTGGTTTGCTACTGGGTGTCATAATAACTTCTGACATTCTTTGTTTTGCTGAAAAGTACATTAAGTTAATTGTATAGTATTTACTTTATTTTTGTTATGAATGAGTGATAATTGAGAAAGCATAGAATATTTACAACAGTCTGTTGCATTACCTAACTATCTGACTTTTCACTGCCCTTAATTATAATTATGGTTGCTTTTGGTAGTACTTCATTGGAAGCTATACCATTTTAAAACCAATAACTAACAAGGCATGGAGCAACTATTGCATGCCCTGCCGTTTCCTAGTTTTCAAGACACATATATAGAAGCAAGCCATAATTGACTTGGTTGCTTTGGCATCCTGTGCTTTTTGAAGAAAAATTAAATCCTGCATAGTTTCAGTAAAATTGGATGTTGCTAAATGTAAAGTATGATTAGAGTAGGAATGGTTTTTTGGATATGCAGTATTTTTGATTTTTTTTTTTTTGTTGTTATTTTTTTACTTGAATTACATTGATATTACATCACATCCTGTTAATAATAGTTACAAATAATTTAATAAAACCTCCATGTAAAATATTAAACACTGAATAAAAGTGAACCAAAATACTTGGAAGAATTTAACTGGTAAGTGATGTATTTTGATTGTAAGTTGTTGTTGTTTGATACTATTGCATGGATATGAATTTCTAAAAGACCTGTTTACATGTAAAATAATTATTTGCAATGCTTTTGGTGCTTAATGTTTCTCATAAATATTTGCTAAACCTCGAAGTATGCAGAATTATTGAACAAAAATGAACGAAAGACCAGGCATAATTTTTACTGGTATGAAGCATGCTTTAAATGTGAATTCAAATAAAGATCCTTATTACATGTGAGTAATTACAGTAACTAATTTTTTAAAATACTATTTTAAAGAATGAAATCAATTCAAACTTAAAGTACAGCAGCCATATGGCTTGTCAGCCCTTCTTCAGGGACACTAACCTTTGTGGAATGAGATTGCTAACAACACACCATGCAATATCATTATTTAATTCACACAAAATTTTGAAGCACACAGTAAGATAGCAGGAGGCATTCTGTCAGGAAGGTGAATGATATGTGATATGTGGCTTAAATTCCTACAACAATTTAAAGAAAAGCAATTAAAAAAATTGAAAAACTTTTTAAAACTTATAGTAAACTGAAGACTTCAAAGAGTACTACTGACACTCAAACAGCAAATGAAAATACATTTCAGGCAGATATCAACAAGCTGTTAGATATTTCACATGGAAATGCTGTCATTTGTTGAATTGGAAAGTTGCTTTTTTTTGGAGCTCCAACAATCCACCAGAAAGAGCTACATGTTATGAAATTGCAGAATCCAGGACCAGATGAGCCACCAAAGCGCATTCAGCTGAAGCCCACTGAGATGACTAATATTGACAATGATACTTATAATGAGCTTACTAACAAGCTCTTGATAGTAATTGGCTCTGCATAATGGGAACAGAATGGTGAGTTCCTGAAAGCCAATCAGTGTGTTCAGAGTCTCCAGATTGTGAATGACATTGCCAAACAATGGATCAAATTGATTTAAAATTTTATTGGTGTATGAATTTTTATTTATGATACAACTTAAAGCAAAAATTGTTTCTGTTTATCACTTATAGTAATATAATAGATATAAATTCCCAGATTTAAAGAAGTTTGTGCTTTTGCAGGCATTTAGAGAGTATTCAAAGGCCTGGTTTAATATTCAGTTTTAGCAAACAATGAAATTCTAGCACTATTTGCAATGATTTCTGGCAATAGTTTGTCAATGTATTTACACTAACTAGGTTATTGTAATTGAAAATTATGTTCTTTGATGCCTAGCTTTGAGTTGTTTTATTCTGTTTAATTTATGTGATGAAATAATACTTCTGTGTGATGCTTTAGTGCATTCTGATAACTTTATTTGCCTTATTTATTAACTGCAGTTTTTGTATGAATAAAATGATTAATAACCATAATTTCAAAAATTAGATATCAGTAAATCAAGCTAAAATTTTTATAATTATACATAACTAATGATGTTACCAAACAAAAATGGCATAAAATAAATTAAGAAATTTCTTTTTGAGGACCAACCTAAGTGACATTTCAATATAAATGGGTAGTCCATTTATATTGAAATGTCACTTAGGTTGGTCCTCAAAAAGAAATTTGTAGTCCATAGTTCTTTTGTGGTAGGTAATATAAATCAATCAAGATTTAACTTATCTACCATAAAAGAAGTATCTCTCATTGATAAAGTAACATGCATTAATATAGATGCAATAATAGAGAATAAAATATTTTCTTCAGCATTTCATTTTCTTTTTTGCTTGTAAAGCATCTTAATGTTTTATTTTGTTTTTCAGGTTGTTTTATAGGAAGAGTATTTATTATGCACACCTTTACAGAACTAAAATCAACTCAACAAACATATGACTAAATTAAACCATACATTTTAAGAAAGCTGGTACATATGAAATCTTTTTCAATAGTTTTTAGTCTTGTCATAAGGTAAAGATATGATATTTTACAGTTGTAAGAATTCAAACAGGTTTTTAAAAACCCATCACCACCATCTATTCTTATCGGAATGCGGATTTAACTTGTATTAACATTTTTGTTTTCACAAATGTACTCAAGAAAATCTGCAATGCTTGTGCAATAGACAAATAATCTTTGTACAAGTGAATTCTAAAAGTTGATTTTTTGTAATTAACTGATTTTTCTGAAAAACACTTTTTACAAATGGGATCACCATACTTGACCATACTGAGAGTTAGTACTTGCAGATCCAACCAATTTATGAACTATTGGAATCTAGGTGATACTAGTTTTCTTAAATTGTAGAGATGAGGCCATTTTTTTGTTGACTTGATGTTAGGTCTGTTTGGGGTGTGTATGTGTATGCATATATTTTTCTTTATTTTTAGGCAAGCTTCGATTTAGTATATAGCAAGTTAGGACTTTCACCAGTTGGTTATCTTTCCAAGTTACTTCCTAAAGCTGTTGGTAACGCAATGGTATGTTTTTATTTTTTTAACCTAACAGTGTTAAATATCTACTTGTATGTTAATCACAATCTTTTAGTCGTTCAATATGAAGAATTGATGGCTTGAACATGTCATGGCCTGGGGTTTTTTTTAAAAAAAAAAACAGGAGTTTTTGATGAGGTCAAAATTGTACTTTGTGATAGTATACATTTATAAAGAAGTGTGTAATAAAATACATAATCATGTGCTTGATATATGGTTATAAGTTAAAAAGATTTAACTTTTATTTAAAACACCATCAACTGCTTGAAAGTAAGAGGGGGGGGGGGGACTGAAAGGCCAGTGCAATGGCTATACCTTCACATAGTAATTATATATTGCTTAAGGTTTCATTCCATATTTTATTTGATGTTTTAGGTAATTATAGTGTGTTCGGCTTTTACATTATAGGATTTTATTATACTTAAACTATTATATTATTAAATTTACATTGTTATATTTATGTTATTGTATTTATATTGATATATTTATAGGCATTATCAATGTTGTATACAAGTAAAAGATACAACGCTGTAGCTGTCTACGATCGAGGATTATTATCAGAAATTTTTGGTGTAAACTCTTTTCAAGAAGATATAAGCAAGTGTATGGCTAATATAGTAGTCATTCCAATACAGGTTCTTTCTTTTAATTTTTTTTTTTTTTTAAGTTGCGCTATGATTTTAAATTATAAGTGTCATAAATGTGTAGTAAGTAAAGAAACGTTGCTAAATAAAAAAGAGGATTTAAAATTCTCCTTATATTTTAGAAAATAAGTTAACATGACTTCGTTTCTTTAAAAAATAGTGAAAATTGTTATAAATTATGTATTATATTTCTCCGCAGGCGCTCATCACTACTAAAAAGTTACTCAATCAGTTCGAACTTTCGGTTATCGAAGAAATCTGCAACGAAGAGTTAAACTGCTATCACACTCTTCTTTTATCAAAAGAATGCAAAGCGAAACTCAAAGAAGAATGGCCTAGTCTTGTGAGTCTCTGCAATCGAGATTTATGATTTCAACCATTAAAGTTAGTTGTGTCTACGTGTTCCTTAGTTTTCCTATCATAATTGATGCATGTTTTTCCATGGCGTATTGTAATTTGATGTCCGGATCTCAAGTAATAAACAATGAAGTTTTAAAGTAAAATTGAGGCACGGTTAATTACAAGGAATTTTAAACGTGATAGTGTCGAATTCACAAACAAATGGTTTTGATTTTATAGTGACTTTGATCGAGGTGATCGAGGTGAAATTGGTCTCGAGAAACTCTTCTCAATATTTATTAGAGCACTCAGTCCGAATAATAGACTCACTGAACTCGTTAAGATTCTGGCTGTCATTTTGTCAACAGAAGTTTCACGAAGTTTTTTTATACTTGCTTTCATATTCGAAATTTGTGTAATTTGTCGTTGAAAGAGTTGGTGAAAAATATTCTATTATTTTAGTTCTTGTTTTGTGCTTAAGGGTTTTAAATAAGGATTTTTGTAGTTTGAGAAAGCTGTACAAAAGTGGCAAGACTAGTTAAATGTACATTAGGTCAAGGCACTTGCCCCTAGAATTTCGGAGAACATCCTTTTTTTATTAAGCTTTTTCTTCTCATGTGGTAATCTGACAGAGTTTATAATAAAATAATTTCTTGCGCAATATTTTCCTGGGAAAATATTTTATACCACCGCTCAAAATTTCGATCGATTGATCGCTATCTTTAAATAGGTGAAAATTAAAATCCCATCCAAATATAGGATCAACTTGATCCAGCCATCCATGCCCAAAATTCAAAATTTGATCTCTGGTAAATACTTTGAGATTGAAATTGATATCATTCAAAAATTGAAGGAAAGAGCGCCACGTTTATTTAAATCAGTCGTTAAAACAAGATGAGGTTTTTTTGAAGAAGAGAGCATTTAAATCATAGCGTATTTAATTTCAAATATTCTTTTCACACAAATCGAATGTTTATTCGTATGAATACATTAAGTTAAATATCTTTGTGGGCCTAATAATTTTGAGCAGTAATATTCAAGAAAGATTAGTTCTTAAAGGAATTTTTTATAAGGAGAAATTAAAAAAGGTATCCTTTGGAAATCTACGTGCAAGCCCACGTGTCTAGCAGTCAATGTGCCCTGAAATAGAAATTAAGCGTGATGGGAACTTTTTTCTGTGATTTTTATTTACATAAATATCGGTGAAGGAAAGCTTAAAAATGCATGGTCTTGCACACAAAAATAAAGGTGTATTTACTCGATTTAAAATAAGAAGACCGTGCACATCGATTTCGGCACAAACAGTACAATTTATAAGGTATAGGGATCTCCAAATAGTCATTCAATACCACTTTATGCTATTAGTAAGATCTGACCAATTAGTGTCAGAGAGTTGTTTAACTACTAATGGATTATCAAACGCTTATCTTGAGAAAGTTCCAAAGAAAAGTGGATGCTTAAAAGAAAATAGAGATAAAAGAAGTTATTGGCGTTCAGGCTACCTATTGACCGACTGAGGGAATGAGTAACATGGTATATTCCGTCAAAGGGTTCAGGTATATAATACAAATCTGAATAACCATTATTTGCCACTCATATTGTTTCCATTATCGGATGTTTCACTCGTGCGTTTTTATGAAGGTCAACAGAGCTAACTTCTCACTGACTTCGTTTCAAGGTATACAAGTCTTTTAACAGGATCTGACAACAATACGTAACAGAAAATGCAAGTTGTCAACGTGTAATAAATTGCGTGTAGCCATCATTCATAAAGTAATAATTTGCCACAGTTAGCTCTTCGTTTGTTTTTTTATAGGCTGATTTCAATAAGATAAGTAAATTATTTGAATATGGATTTAGACACATCTGATGTGATGTACTTGACCATGATTTGAATCAGTGTTAAAGTGTTCTGCATTTGCCTGTTAAAGGATCTAATCTAATCAGTTTAGCAACCAAACAAATCACTAGAATTTTATCAGTTAACAGTGTTATTTATATTTTTTGTAAAGAAGTTATATAAAACGTAACATTAGATGCATGTGTATATATTACCTGAAAGAACATCCTGCAAAATCATATTTAGCAGCCTATTAATGCTGTTGACATGCAAACATTTTTTTAAAAAATTAATGTTTATTATAAATATTAAACAAGTTCAAATGATTATTTAGTTAGCCTTCAGTGGTTGAGACGGATGTAGGTTGTAGTTTTTCTTTTCGCTTTTTATTAGCATGAGTTATTATTTAAAATTTTAGATTTACTTTTGAGATAACAAGAACCCATTTCGAACAACGTTTTGAATTTTAAATTAATCCATATGGTATACTAGTCCTATGAATCTGAACTTATGGATTCGGGTAAAGATAGGGTTCATTCAATGATAAGTTTAAAATGCCATGAGTTATTGTAGAATCCGCCTACTACTATTCACAACTACAAACTTTTTATCAAAAAGTTGTTACGTTAACGACGGATGGCTAGAAAGGCAAGAAAGTGATCATAAAAATTAATTTTTAGGTGTTGGTCATCTCGTTAAATTTTTAGGTGTTGGTCATCTCGTTAAATTTTTAGGTGTTGGTCATCTCGTTAAATTAAAAAGTTCGTGGAAGTTAAATATTTTTAAATTTAATCTATTTATGTGTAATTACATTTTAAATACAATAACTTAAAAAATATTTTTGAAAATTTTTGTTAAAAGATTTGTAAGCAAGTATTTGAGTTAAACATAGACTCTTAACAAAAAGCAATGAGTTCGTAATAACGAGCTAAGTTATAACAAATATAAAAGTATAAGACATTTCAGGCAACCATTACAAGCAGTACAATCGGTAACCAACTGAAGTAGAAGTAGCAGGGACAGTGATAACTGTAGTATAAGATAAATTTAAAGACAAAAGAAGACATTGAAAATAAAAACATTTTTCATATCAAAAACGATAGAGGTAGAAACAACATAATACTAAACAACAGAGGTAGAAACAACATAATACTAAACAAAAGATTCTGCTGCTGGTCAATTATATTACCAATTTACTTCAGTACATACAATTGTTTTCATCTGAATCACAGTTTACGCAAACATTAAATGGGTTTTTGTTTGTGCAATGTACCCAGTTTGTACAATGTACCCTGTTTGTACAATGTACCCTGTTTTGTACAATCTCCTTTTTTAAGTTAAGTAAATTTTACTTAAGGCTTCAGAATCTTCGAAATCAATTTTGTTTTTTTCGGAGTAGGCCTATTTTGCCTGGCTGTTGATAATTCTGATTGATTTCTCAAGGGGCTGCTATCTTTGTTATTAATGGCCTTGGTTGATTTTAACGTGCTTGTGATTGATTCTCTATATTACTTTCAGTCGTTGAAACCTCGTCATCAGCCAATCTGATTGTTACAGCTGACGGAGAAAAATCGCACTCAGAAAATATCAGTTAAAGAGGCACAAAACAAGAATATTAACTTGAAGTGAGTCCGAATTTTAAGTTCATAGTAGGGTACAATTTGTGTCATTCTGTTTATTTACCATTTTGGCTCAACTCACAAATTTCGTTTACAACACACCAAGCGTTGGGGAACATGTGTTTGAACTAAACACCAAACGTTGGCGGGATATGTGTTCGAACTAAATGCCTTAGAGCTTGTCAGTCTTCTGTTTCACTATGCAAATCCGTTTTAATTTATTTCCAACCAATTAGGCTAATATCTACCCTGTTTCACTCGATACTTAGTTATACATATGGTACCGGTCACCATCACCGCTGGAACTTGAAAAAAATTTTCCCGAATATTTATGTTTCTACATCATCTAGTTCTATTTTTTGTTCCAGTAAAATAAGAATGTGATTTCATTTTATTTTTATTCATTGTTTTAAGCTTATGAAACTCCTAAAATTTTTCGTATGTAAAAAACAGTTTGTTAATACTGGTTGCTTACACAGTAAACTTCCACTATTTTGGATGCTGCTCATTGCTTATTTTGGTTATTTCTCATAAAACTGATACAAGAAACTTTTGAGGCGGATTGTATTAAACGCTTGCTTTTTTAAAACAAAGTTTTATCAGTCTGACTTACATTATCGTCAAAAAAACGAAACAAAATTTAATGAAAAAAAAGCTTAAGAATAAATTATTGTAGGAAAATGAACACAACTTAAACTGCTTGACCAAACTTTAGATAAGGTTCTCGTAGATTCATTTTAACTGTAATAAGAGAAAAATTATGGAAGTCAAAATATTTCTAAACATTTTTCTATTCGAACAAAGTTTACTCGGTGATTATCCAAGATCGAATTTAAGTTAACGGAAAAATGATAAAGCTGTATTTATTTTTACATTTTTGTAAAATAAAACAATAGTTTAAACCAAGGAGTTTTTAAAATAATTTAGGTAGAATAAGCTAGCTTCATTGTTATTATAGATGGACGAAAGAGCAAGAAAAACACTTTAAAACCTAATAAAAGCTTTAAACGTTTGGGTTAGTAATAAAAACCTAATATACTTAAAATAAAGTTTAAGCGAGGGATTTAAATTTTGATATAGTGGACCAACGTGACATAAAATAAAAAATTGATGTTATTTTAGATAGTACTAAATTTTTTAAAAAACTAAAAAATTATTAAAAAAAAAACAAAAAATTAGCGAAATTTCAGGCGCCATTGACAATATATTTGTTAGAATAATCAAAGAAAATGATAGTATCTCCTCTAAGTTCTGTTTTTTTTTCTTTTTAATTAATTTTAAACTTCATCCCGAGTAAATAATAATAAAAAAAAAAAATTTTTAACTATTGAAATTCGTCAAACTTATAAAAGACTGGGTTCAACAACAAATATAAAATAACATGGAGTGACATTTAAATAAAAAGGCTGGGAATCAAAACTTTTTAAAACAATGTATACCAGTCAATTGCAGTATATATAATACTGTAGTGTATTCGAAAATTGGACAATATAAGAAAATAAAATAAAAATAACATTATAAACAATTATACCACAATAAACATAAATACAAGCCTTAAGAGAGCCACCGTTTGACAAAAAAAACGCGTTTCGCTACCATTCAAATTGATATTTATGATATTCAAATCAAATTCAATCATGAAAAGATTTTATCGAGCTCTAGTTGTGATAAAAAGATACTTTTAACCAAATTAAAGGGACTTATAAAAAAAACTTCGATCAAGCAATTTTTGAATATAGCATTTTTATCAAAGAAACATAAAACAGGAGTTGCTTTCGACATTTTAATTTATAGTCAAATAAGTCACCCGGTCATAAAACTATATTTCGCAACCCAAAATTTTTTGGTCACAGTACAAGACCACGTAAAAAATCACGCTATTTGAAATATCTAATATTGATGAAGTGCGTTTGGAAAATTGTTTGCTTGAGTTTGTTCTTGAACTGTTTGCCCGTTTATAACGTACCCTATACGAAGCAGCATTTTGACGACGTCCTGAGGAGTAAAAACGTAAGTTGTTAATTTAGCAAATGAGCTCGAAAAATCTTTTCGAACTTCATAATTTATAAAGGGCATTTTAGAACTGTTACAATAAAACACTTTTTTAAATAAGACTTTTGAAATAAGATTTACCCTATTTGGATTAGTAACAAGCATATCCTGTGTGATAGATCCACCGGGTGGAATGACATTTCCAGAAGGTGGCTGCATTTGCAATTGAAATGTCTAAAAACGTTAGAAAAACCATTTTGTCTAATTCAGAAATAGTAACAAGCGATATATATTTACTATTATTATTTATCAATTTTATTATTCATTACTTTTATTATCATTGCTATCATCATCATCATCATCATCATCATCATCATCATCATCATCATCATCATCATCATCATCATCATCATCATCATCATCATCATCATCATCATCATCATCATCATCATCATCATCATCATCATCATCATCATCATCATCATCATCATCATCATCATCATCATCATCATCATCATCATCATCATCATCATCATCATCATCATCATCATCATCATCATCATCATCATCATCATCATCATCATCATCATCATCATCATCATCATCATCATCATCGTTGTTGTTATTATTATTTTTATTAGAACAGGCAATACTGTTGTATAAATTTTAAAAAATGATATTTCAAAGATGGCTACAATAAATGACAATGGAACTTTTTTGAAATATGTTAAAAGTAAAATATAGCCTGATTTATAGTTCTTAAAAGAAGAATAAAAACTGTAGGAATTGCTGTCAAAAGAAAAGTGCTTCAGTGTTAAGTAGAAAAAAAGCAAATATGGAAAAAAAAACAAATAAATAAAGAAAAGGGAAGAAAAATGAGATAACCTCTAACTAGATTTCTAAAGCATCTAACATTTTTAGTGATTTGAGACTCAGTTTTACATTTTAATCCTCCAAATTTTTCTGCTTTCTTGAATGTACTTTTTCTCTCTGTTGAAATTGCAATATTTGAAGCAAACAAACTTTACAAGTGGTTTTGCATAAAGTATACTCACTTTTCTTCTAACAAACTTTCAGCTGTAGTTTTAATTTGAAGCGAAAAATTATCATTTCAAGAATTTCTATTTTGTTGACAAAATACAACACTTTCAGAATTGAAGATACAAAATTTAGATTAACAAGAAGGAGATATATGCACTCAATTCTTCTTTTTTCTTTTCTTGAGAATTTCTTGAGAAGGAAATTAATGCCACATACAACAATTTTTTAACAGGAACAATTATCAATTACAACTTTTCATCTTAAAAAAAGATTCTATTGAAGTAAAACTAACTTTAAGTAGAATTTCTTATTAAAGGTGAAGATTTAACAAAAAAACATTGTGCTTCTTTTTTTAAAGTATGATCTTTCAAAGAAAACTTAGAAAAACTTTTTTTCTAACGTATGATAACAATAATTTAGAGAGATCTAGCTAAATACATTTGTTATTCTTGTTAGATGGCAGTTTAAATGCTGATGTTAAATCTACATCACTGTTAATAATTTGTTGCATAGTTTATCATTTCTCCTTAAGCAGTTTAAAAAAGTTTTTAAAAGACTCTAAAATATGTATAATAATTTAAGTATATCTTTTGTTTTTTTATATATAATTTTCTTTTAGATTTTTACAGCACAGCAATTTTATTATCAGTGAAGAATTCAAAAAACTTCAAAGCTACAAAGTTCTTATATATATAAAAAAAGACTTTATTGAGAAGAAATATTGAATTCAACTTATATTGCAAAACTCTGTTGTGACATCTACATATTCATTGAGTGTATTTGAGTTTTTTCTGTGTTTTTTTTTTTATTCAATGGAACTACATTAGAGGGTAAACCATGAGAATTTCAGAATTTGAATTTTTATGTGTTAATTGAAACTTTCTAATATCAATGTTGACTAATGAAACAAATGTGGAAGTCCTCACAATATGCAATCTGTTGGCTTTAACTAAAGAGAGAAACATAAATTTGAAAAACAACTGGATTGAAAAGTTTTCTTTTTATTAATTCTATTTATGTCATTAAATTAGCAAGAAGAAACCAATTATAATGTTAATAACAAATTCTAACCAAATGATTGTCTATGAGAACAGAGGCTTTATGTGTTTTAAATCTGTGTTTGTAAGGGTCATAAAAATGTTTGGCCTGATACTTATCAGTGGTAATTATGATTGTTTGAAAATTGTATTTGATAAAATGCATTTAATCAATGAATTTTATATGCAATTAAATTTGTAAAAAACTTATCATATAACTGTAAAAACTAATTTGTACTTTTTTACCACTGACTAAAAAGTACTGATTACTATCAGATAGTAATCAGAAATTTTTGAAACAGCCATCAGTAGTGTTGTAAAGTTTTAGATTTAAAATTGTGTTCATAAAAAAAACAAGACAACAACCCTAAAATTTAATATTTGATATCCTAAAGGAAATATCAGTTTTCACCTGTTGTCTTTGCTTCTAGTATTTTAGTATGAAATTAAAACTTTAATGTCTTTCTTCAGTGAAAATAGCAAGATTTGTTTAGTGTGCGTGTTAGTAAACAAGCCATAAGTTCTGCATATAGAAGATGTTAAAAACAAGTATTCTATTCTGGGACAGTGGAAAGACTTTTTAAATGGAGCTTTAATGTGTTGAAAGCTAATTAACAATAGTCATAACATAAAATAACTACATAATTACAACAAAGAAAGATAACCTTAATGATTGTCATGAGACATTAGAAATATTGGTAAAAACAAAAATATAGAGAAAGAGTTTTTTTTAACAAGAAAAAAATGTGTAGTCAAAAAAACTTAAATAAGATCCCAAAGCTTGCAAAGATAGTTAACAAACATGATTATTCATGCTACTGGTTTGTACCAATAAATAACAGGAAATCCAGATCTGTAGGACAAGCTATTTATCTTATCTGTCAAAAAAAGATTACAGAGAACTTCTTGAACTCACATTGATGATTTTCTGGGATAATGTCCTCCAAAAGGCTTCACTTTCATAATTCCTGGGTTTATTTGAAACAATTACTAAAACTGCTAACAATGTAATAGATTGTCATTTAAATTACCTAAGCTAAGAACTGACACCTTTTAGCTTTTCAGACATGAGAAGAAGCAGAAAATGATGGTTAAACTAAAACAGCAACATAAACTCAAAAGAAATCAAGATTGTTCAGTAAGATATACAGCAAAAGAAGACCAGAGCATGTAAACACTTAATAAACTTGATTGGACGAGATTCTTGCTTTTTTTTTTTTGCAGACACCAATAAGTAGCCAAAACTGCATATGTTAATCAATATCAAGGCTGATCAAATATCTATTAGAAATCAATGACAGTGCCAAAATAATCATGGTTTTAGCCACTACATTTAGTTTATCACTGAACAAACTGGAAGATCATTTTGATTAAAAGAAACACACAAAAAAAAAAGCCTGTGATTTTTCTTTTATCTTTAACCATCCTAATGTATACCTACATATAAATATCTTAATGTAACATATATGCATAAAATGCATTATGAGTGGGAAGGCTTATATAACTAAAATTACATCTAAAAAATTTATAATTTATGACCAAACTTTAAATGCTTGTGCAGTATGATGTTTCTTTAGTAAGAATCTATTTTTAAGTAAAGAACAAATTGATAAGAAGACATAAAAACCTTGGGAACAGCAGCTTGAAAAAGGAAGTTGGTCAAAGCAGTCATATTTGAATTTGTAGCTATCATGGTAATAATGAAAGAATCTGTTACTTGAAGTTGAGAAGTATTGAATGAAAACTTAATACTTAATCCATTTTTTTCAAAGGCAATAATGGAAGGCACATCTAAAAAGAAATACATTCAAAATAAGCAAATTAAATAAATAAAAAATCAATTTTAGTAAAACATTACTTTTTAAATACCTATTAGATTTTGCTTCATTATATTTGTAACTTGAGGAACACTGCTATTCATGCTCATTCCTAACAGATCATTCAGCTCATAATTTCTGTCTGTAGCTATAGCTGTTGCTGGAAACAGATTATTTAAGAAGTAATAAATTCAATGTCACACACACACACACACACACACACACACACACACACACACACACACACACACACACACACACACACACACACACACACACACACACACACACACACACTCATGTAACTTTTTGTAACAGTTATACAATTCATAATATATAAAACTTAAACAAATAGATATTTTAATGAAACTAACGTTGCACAGAAGGAGTGACATTTATATCTCCTAAAAGATCCATCAAGCCTCCTGAAAACTGACTTTGGGGAACTACAACAGTAGATGGGGAAGCTGGTAAGCCATCTCCAAGTAAATCTAGTAATGAGTCAGATTCATTTTGATGAGAACTCAAATCAATATTCATATTGTATTTCTCTGTAGGTGTAGCATTGCCATTTACATTATTTACTGGAGGTGTTGTATTTTCACCAGAGATCTTTTCTGTTTTAAATAATGGCATCCTTTCTAACAAACCAATACGAAGATGATCATATTTTCGAAAAACAGCATCATATTCAACAGATCGTTGTTGCAACTCAATATCAGTATTTGTTGTGTAATTGTTGATGATGTATTGAATTTGATCAGAACACGTTGAGAAGCGTGTTGTTAATTTCATAAGTGCCGTTATGGCATATTCTTTTGTTACGCGACTTGAGAATGCACTATTTAGAATGCCAGACAGAACATTTATAACATCTGATTCTGTTACCTAAAATTTAAACATCAGTTTAATTACTGAGTTTAGTTTTAAAATTGTTATACGTAGTTTTGTCTTTTTTAAAAAACTTACATTAAGCGGCTCATCCTCTTCAAGATCTGTAGAAAGTAGAAGTTCACCAAACTCACCAATGCACCACGCTCCAACTTGTAGCAAAGCAGCCTATAAAAATACACCACCATCTATATTACTTCTATTACATTTTCAGCAAGTATCAATAACACTTTGAAAAAAATAAATCAATACCTGACTGTGGTCTTCTTGAATAGCTTTAAACAACTGTTGGACTGTGTAAGTATGTAGGGTATTTGTGTTTGAGATTAATAATATCAAGTTAGAAACTGCATCATCTTGAACAAACTGACTGGACTAGAAAATACATTTTACTAATAAAATTTGATCATAAATTATTATAAATTAGTATAAATTACTTTTACATAAGGAAAAATATTAACACCTAAACTCAACAACATACCGACGTTAATACTTTTAATACTGTATCAATATGCCATCGCTTATTAGGTGCATATTTCTCTGCCACACTAATAATATTGGATGTAGTATACTGTTTAAATTCAATATCACATGTTTCCAGAAATAACAATAGCTCTTTCATCATGCTTCGAATATTGCTTGAATTAACAAGAGCAAATGAAAGCTCAATTGCCCTCCTAGATAATGTCAAATGTTTTTCTGTCAATAATAGTTAAAGAAATTTACTAACAAAAAAAGGTCAATAACTATTATATGGAAATATAAATAACAGCAAAAATTCAGAAAACAAGGTGATAATAATTTTCAAAGAATAACCTTCTTATAGATATGTCTGGATCTTTTAAACATTCTAAAACTGTTGTTCTATGACGTTGCACAGCATTGTTATCTACCTGCAATGTCTTCAATAAAGTATTTAAAGCTACGTACCTATGAATTAAGGTTTTGCATTAACATTTTATAACTTTATCATTTAACATGTTACTGATTTTTCTTATTCTCATAAAAACCCTTAGATAAGTTTTCTTATTCTCATAAAAACCCTTAGATAAGTTTTCTTATTCTCATAAAAACCCTTAGATAAGTTTTCTTATTCTCATAAACCTTTAGATAAGTTTTCTTATTCTCATAAAAACCCTTAGATAAGTTTTCTTATTCTCATAAACACTTAAGACAAACATAGAAGAATATTAGTCTGTTTATGGTAGAAAAGAAATTATAACTGATAAACTGAATTATAATTTATAACAAATATAACTGAATTAAAATTCTAGAACAAAATTTATCTGAAACTATTTTAAAATAAAGTAAATGGCTCAATATATCTTTTTGTGAAATCAAAAAAAAAAAGTATTAAAATAAAAAAAAGATACTTAATGCATGTGTATAATAACAAATCAACAAATAACTTATTATGCTATAAATATTATTTATAATTACTATATTTTTGCTGTAAGTAATCTTTAATATTGCATTATTAATTTACAGCAATCAACAAAGTTTTAGCATAAATAATCTCACTTGCAAACAGTAAATATGCTTTAAATCCTTGACTAAAACTTAATAATCAAAACTAAAAATAGTCACACCTGATATTTTTGTCATTATTTAGTAGAAATCTTCCCAAAATATTCACAGCTAAAACCTAAATTAAAAAAATTTTTTTTATAGCTACAACATTGACTTGATTAACTTAATTTTTTTCTTGAATTTATAATTACTGTGTTAGTTCTATAAAAAAATCCAGAGGCAATTTAGTTGAATTTAGTTAGGAGAATAACTATTTTAAAGAAAAAGTTCCTATATCATTAAATTTAAACATACCCTTAGACCACTTTCAGACTTGATGTCCATTATAGTTAATACAGTTTCATAGAGCACAGCATTTCCCACATTTTTTGTAGTTTCTGTATTTGTGGCAACCTAAATTTTTTAACATTAATAAAAGATTAATAATCAACAGATTAGTTTCAAGAAGAAAATCAAATTTTTATGCAATCCTTGATTAAAAAATTCTTGTAGGTATTAACTATGATCTTATAGAGGGTAAACAGATAAAGTAAAAACCTCAATTTCAAGTTTAATTTTTGTTACAGAAAAAACAATCAGAAGTTCAAAATTTAACCTGAGCTAACAGATCATTCATAGTTTCACTGGAGTCAGAATCCTTGTGGCCAAGTATTCGCAGTAAACGCAAGACATGTACCTGCATTATTGGAAACATATTTACATAACTAATAAACATTAACTCAAAATAATTAGAAAAAGATGTCGAGTTTACCAACACTTTGATTTAGGTTCTAAGTTACCGAGACATTAAAACTAAATGAAAGTAATTTAAAATGACTCAAACTTACCTGTAGGAAAGGATCACTTATTCCATTTACATCATGTTCAGGGGAATAACCTGATTGTGTCAGAGACTTTAGCAAACGAACTAAGTTAGGAACAAACTAAAGTGAAAAAATATAATTCAAAAAATAAGAACTTATAAACTGCAGTAATGTCTTTAATCATTTAGATAATGATTCCTACCCTTCTGAAATGTGTTGTAACATCTGGATTAAGAATACACATCTCAGATATTAACACAATTGATGTCAGTTGAACACCTAAAGCATAGTAAATCAAATTAAGAAATAAAAGCATAGTACATAAAATTGATCAGGCATTAAATGCATTAAAACCAGTTAAACGCACAATTTTATTAACCAATTTTATTTATTTCTGTATATCTTAATTCTTAGTTTAAGAAAAGATCAAGTACTAACTCAAGTCTAACACTTGAGCAGTTAAATATTGTGATAATCTTTTAAAGCATACTAAAAAATTTGATTTGATTGAACTAATGGTTTCACAAAATGAACATGACTTAAGAACAATATTTAATCAATGTAAAAAACAGTATTAATGAAAAAGTCAACATAATGAACCCCATTGGAGAAATATAAATATACTAACCCAAAGGAGACAATACAAAAAAGTGAATAAAATTAATTTAGTCAATAGCAACTAATATAACTAACAACACATGATTTTGATTAACTATATAAGCAAAAAAATGAGTTGCATAAAAGTTTAATTGAGATTTATAACAGTAAAAGCGATTTAACATTCAAAGTATCCTCCTTTTGTTTAATGGTAAAGAAGATTTTGTCTCTGCATTGATTCAACCAATTTCACATTCAAGAACATCTCACATTCAATCCTCAGTTGATTAAATTTGATGGTTTACTAATTGAGCATCATTATGACCAAATATTTTTATTAGATTGATACCTGGTGATCTAGGGCACTAAAACAATAAACTAAATCGGTGTGTCATACTATGTACTGTGTGTACTGGAACCCCATTTTGGTGGAAGATGTATTGGTGACTTCTGCCATACAATTGCCTGGTGTGTTTTTGTAGTTGATGGAATCAAATGTGATCACATGTGTGTTTTTGTAGGTATATTGGTTGATGTAATCACACAAACCAAGGGCATTGTAGAAAAAACATCCCCATATGCTTATTGAGTCTCTGCCATCTTGTCATCTTGTTTATAAATAGCATTAAAAAAATTTCTCAGTATTTTATGACCTAAAAGTTTAACTGTTGCTTCAAATCATTTTTGCCCAATCTTCGACTGCCATATGTAATTGTTTTTTGTACTAATTTCATCTTTTGCAATGACCCATGATTGGCAGGATATTTTGTAAACATTCTTCTAAGAAGCTACTTTTGTCATGGCCACTAAGCTTCAATGGTCTTCCTGAATGAGGTATGTTGATAACATCATCTGATTTTCAGTTTTTCACATGCAAAATTCAGAAACACCCACAAATTAGCCTATTTTAATATTGTTAACTGATGAGTTCAATAATTTGCCATTTGATGATCTCTGACACTGCTTCTCTACTCTTTTTGTGAGAAAATATTTTACAATTTTTGCATTTAAAATGTTATTTTGTAATGTTAAAAATATTTTTTTAATTAAACATCACAAATACATAGTAATTTTATCCATTAAAGTGGTAATTAAATAAAATAATTAGTTTTAAAGTGTCAAAAATATATAGTTAATCAATCATTAAAATGGACCATCTAATTTCAATTTGTTTTATAGAAGTTGAATAGTGTGTGTAAATGTTTTTTTCTGGTTATTTTATCAACAAAAACATAAAACAAAAAAGATAAAATTCATTTTGATTTCCATTAAACTTTTATATGAGAAAAACAAATATTTTGTTATGAAAAACTCAATCTTAAAAAAACATTTAATACAAAAAAAACTATTACCATGATTGTTGTCACTCATAAGTGATCTAGTGATTGGAATATACATTTCCATGAGCTCTGGTACTTTACGAATTATGCGTACAGCACATAAGCAAGCCTGAAGCAAAAGTTTAACACTAAATATTTTAACACTAAATTATCTTCTTTGTATTCACTATTTGTGTTCTTTAAATACTTGGTTTGATTTAAAGGGAAAATTGATACTTTAAGTCTCACCTTCTTTTTTATATAACAATTTCCAGTCTTTAACAATTTTTCTACTTCTCCAGCTAAGTCTCTACTCATTTCTTGTGAACATATACTAAAAATATTTTTTTTTTAATCTATAATAATAGGTTATTAACAAATTAAAATTTAAAAATTGAAGAGAATCAAATAATTAAAACGAGAACAATTTTTTTTTTTTTTTTTTTTTTTAGTGTTGTTAAAAAATTACCTTCCAAGAGTACAAAGAGCCAACCCTTGCACATAATGAGAAGAATGATTTAGATCACTGTGGTATATAAAAAAAAATGATTTAGATCACTGTGGTGGAAAAAACTATTTAAGTCTTAAACTTCAAAAACAGAAAACTATTTATATTTTAAATAATTAAATGAAAATTGTATTATATAAAAATATATATATTTTTTGGAATATTTTTTCGTGTTAAATATGAAAGGTACAGAGTTATATAAACTAAGTTTCTTATACTGGAAGCAAGATCATATTTTACTTTTTCAAGCAGTTTGTAATTAAAAGGTGAACATCTTGTTTTTCATCTAAAAGCATCATTGCTCCTAAATAACCCATTCTCTTGTCATTAAACTTTTGTGATGATATCAGCTTTAAACATTCAAGCTAAATTTAAATGTAAAACAAGTATACATATATGATAAACTAAAAACAACATACCATATGTATATTGCATATCATATATAAACATCTTCAAAAACTAAAATATATATTTTTTGAACTTTGTCTAACTGTTTATTACTTACTTGTGGATGCCAACATTAGACTTAAATAAAAATGTAACAATAGTAATGTATCTATAATTAAAACTTACTTTCATATTTATAGAAGATTTTATATGACATATATGACATAAATACATTAAGTGAAATAAACTGTTATGTTGCTCACTGTAACTGTATGCCAATGACTCAATCTTTACTCTGGAAAAGGTATGAGACTTTTTTTTCCAGATAATTTGACAAGATTGAGAAGATTTTTTTTAAAAAATTAAACACCAATCTTTCTTAACTCTTAAAAAGTTTTTCAAATATAAGTACAATTAATGAAGAGATTTGCATATATTTCTTGTTTGATAGTTTCTTAAAAACCGAGAAGAACAATCTTAGAACAATAATTTAATGTTCTTTTATTCAGTTTCTCTAAATGGTGTTTATTTTCTTTTTTCTAACTATACAAATATCAAAAATAACATTTTTGCAGCTAAAAATTAATCAATTCTTACATAAAAATATAAACATCATAAAAGTGTAATTCTGCTTTTGTTTAAATATTTTCAATTTTAAATTTAAGAACTTGTATTTAAATTTTTCTTATGGTAATTTTACTTCATAAACTAATAGGCAAAGACAGTTATAAGATATCAAGATGTTATTAAAAAAAAAGGGGCATTTGTTGTAAGGTAACAGCAATTAATTTTTATGAGAGCCCTTCTCTCCCATAAAAACTTGATCTGGTCTGATTAAATGAGGAGGGGGGAAGAGAGAGGGGGAGGAGAGAGGGGAGGAGAGAGGGGGAGGAGAGAGGGGAGGAGAGAGGGGAGGGGGAGATGAAATATAACCATACAAATTTAGGAAGTTAAAATTTTGATAAGGATTTTCAATTTTCCACAATTTCGACCTTAAATAAATATTGAGCCTTTCTTCTAATTAGATTAAAGAAACAATTTCATTATTTTTTACTTTTTACTTTTTTTTTTAAAAAATTTTTGGGGAGGGAATTTCAGAATGTATCTAGAAAGATTTTTAAAGAGGGATTGTGGGAGAAGAGACATATTGACATAGACATCATGATATTAGTACATATACAATTTGAAAATGGGGTTACTAATGTGTAACTCCATTTTTAAATATTATTATTAATATCATGTCTAACATAACTTGATTAACTGATAAGGCTTATCTAAACAATTCATTTTCAATGGTTAAATATTACAACTAAAAATTTTCCATTAATAAAGTTTAACTATACTAAGTCTGATTACCATTAAATCTACTCAATCTATGACTGATAAATAACAAATAACCAAAAGTGACAAGTGTAATATCTTTTAACAACTTAAAAAGTCATAATGGATAAAAATAAATTGTGATAAACAAAAAAAAAACTTATTTTCTTAAGTTTTTTAATTGATTCTTATTTTATTTAAATGATTATAATTGCTGGAATTATTTATGAGTGGTTTTAAAGTCAGCAAACAACTGATTGTAAGTTAAAGTAAATGTGTGTGAACGTTTTAAATTTTACTATGATTGAAAAATTCATTTTATCATAATTTTTTGTAAATACAGTTTTCTTGAGCATAAACTAAACCATTTTTGAAATAAAATGTTTTTCAGATCACTTTATATATAAATTTAATCAAAGAAGAGTGAAGGCTTAAGCAACACAAAAAAAAAAATTATATAAATAAAAGGTTTGCTTGTTTGCTATCTATTTTAATATTTATAGCACTTAATCTTGTTTAATTGTAGAATGAAAACATAAGACATACTTGACCAAAATGAGCTGGAAAGCCAAGCATATGTATATAGAGAAGCTTTGCAACATTTCTAGATCTTGCATCATTATCCTCTTCTCGGAAAGAGGTTCGTATAAGGGCACACTCTTTGGAGATAACATCTCTCTCATCAGCTGCTGTACGAGCTGCTCTTATTAAACGAATCAAATCTCTAAGTTTCACATTTGCTGGCATTTCATTTGATTTTTCTACATATTGTGACAAGGAAAAATATATTTTAACTGAAACTTTCAAAGAAGATTAATAGTATAAAAAGTAATAATTTGTAAAACTTCTAATATTTATTTACTTGAGAACTTTAACTAATCAAAAGTTTGAAGACAATTCATAAAAATTCACCAAGCATTCTTAATCATCTTAATAAATCCTGTTTATTTGTTGGCTTGCTACCTATCAACTAGCAATCTGTATATCAAACTTTGGATTTTAAGACATTAAACTGAGATGTTATTGCTCTAGAAAAACTTTGTTTAATAAAAACAGTTTCAAAAATTAATTTTTTTTATTAAAAAAAAACAACAACTCTTTTACTTGCCATTTTAATTAAACTTGTTATAAGATGCTTTTGATTTATCGGTTGATTGACTAAATTTATTAGTTTAAAGAAAATTTATTTAAAGTTAATAGAGATTTTTTGTAAAAGCATAAGAAAGTAGTTTATAAATCACTCCCAAATCTTTGTCAGTAAATTTTTCATTTTTTATGAATATTTTTTGAAATAGTTTAAAATTTAAGTTTTTTTCAGATAAAATATTATTATTTACAATTAGTTTTTAGCAAAAGTTTTCCTGGAACAAAGAGTGAAAACATTATTACAAAAAAATCTTTCCCAAACTTATGTAGATTATTGTATATATATCCGCATATACACATATCTCCACAGTATGTTCGCTTCAAGCTCCAACCTTTATTTTTCCCCCCAAAAAAATATGTTTTCCTAGTAATTTTTTGCTTATAAATATACTTTTTTTCCTTAAAAAAGTAACAAATACACTAAACTTTGACCAACTTAACCTATTTTGCTTATTAAGCAATGGTTTTTATTACAGTAAGGATCCTTGTTTGACATAATTAAAATCTAAAATGATTTATTCATAACATAATTACTTTATGCTTTATCTTTTATAAAACTTTTAAAAAGATCTTTAGTGTTATTCTAAAACAAGGCATGTGTGGTTCAGCCTTTGTGGAGAATACTACTATTTAGACTACTTACATACTATTTGCCTGTACTAAACCTTATGCTATTTTAAAATGGACGTTTGTCACATGTAAAATAAACGCGATTAAATTTACAATAGTTGAAAATTCCTTTCTCAAAAATTTCTGACACCAAATTCAGTTTTAGAATGTTATGAATAGTCACTTTAGTAAGTCGCCGTAACTTCGCCTGCCATATTGTGCAAGATACACCGTGATGTAACGCTACTACTGCACATTATTTCGAAAATATTGCGATTCTGATTGTATCATTAAGCCATCATCACATACATGATTCACTCTCCTCCGTCCAAACTTAACATGCCAACAAAATTAAAACATGCACATTATTTACTTATCTTATGATTATTATAAATAAATCATTATTCAAATATCTAATTGCCATTTCATGCATGTTGTATCCATATATATTGGTTTTGGTTGACTCGTTAAAAATCTGACTTAGAAGTTGAATGAAGATTAAATACCATGAACTTTGATGATTTTTAAAACCAGACAAATAACTCATACTGCTGAATAATGCAAATAAGTGTTTAGTGTGAACTTATCAAGATAAAGATATGTTCGTTTCGTTGAATATTTACATATCTTGGCAATTAGATCACGTTATTATTCCAGGTGAGCACTTGGTTCACCCTACCAAGAAGATTATGCGCCATATAAATAACAAAATTGTTTAATCAGAAAGAAAAAAAGAGGTTTGGTAATTTGGAAAAAGAATTTTGTGTACATTTTCCATAAAGAATATATTTTTAAAAATATTTTAAGATAAATATTCATTTCAAATATCACAAACAAATACTAAAGCCTAATATCTAATAGAGGAGGTGGGGGTGGGGTAATGATGCTATTCGTAGCTTTTTTATATATGTAAATGGACTCTATCCGATCTATTACCGCGCAGGTTAGATAATTTGTTGAGCTGATTCTTGGGAAAGAATCAGTAAAACAAATCATTATTTATAATACAATATAAAAACCTATTGAAAAAACGGTAGAAAACATAAAATTCTGTTTGAAAAGGATTTTGTTACCATTTGTTGCTACTCAAAAAAAATATGCTACTATTTTTGAGCTTTCCTTACAAGTTACCGTCACATTTTATATGTTTATAGTATTATTGGTATTGTTGCTGTTGTTGGTATTGTTGTTGTTGTGACTGTTATTGTTGTAGTAGCTGTTCTTGTTGTTGTTGGTGTTGTTATTGTTGTTGAAGTTGTTGTTGTTGTAGTTATTGTTGTTGTTGTAGTTATTCTTGCTGTTGTAGTTGTTGTGGCTGTTGTAGTTGTTGTTGTTATTGTTGCTGTTGTTATTGTTGTTGTAGTTGTTGTAGTTGTAGTTGTTGTTGTTATTGTTGTTGTTGTTATTGTTGTTGTTATTGTTGTTGTAGTTGCTGTTGTTGCAGTTATTGTTATTGTTGTTATAGTTGTTGTAGTTGTTGTTGTAGTAGTTGTTGTAGTAGTTGTTGTTATTGTAGTTGTTATTTTTGTTGTTGTGGTTGTTATTGTTGTAGTTGTTGATGTTGTTATTGTTGGTGTTGTTATTGTTATTGTAGTTGTTGTTTTTGTAGTCGTTGTTGTTGTTGTTGTAGTTATTGTTGTTGTAGTAGTAGTTGTTGTAATTGTTGTTGTTATTGTTATTGTTGTAGTTGTTGTTGTTGTTGTTGTTGTTGTTGTAGTTGTTGTAGCTGATTTGTTGTTGTTGTTGTTGTAGCTGTTGTTGTAGTTGTTGTAGTTGTTGTTGTTGTAGCTGTTGTTATTGTTATTAACCCCTCTGCACACCAGTCAAATTTTTGTCAGGCAAAAAATAGTTCGTGTTGCTTTTTTTGAGTCCTCTCCATCGTGACATTTTTCATGACAAAAGAAAATTTAAGCTTTAACTACATTAAAATATTTTCGTGATTGATAGCATCTATGTTTATATTGGTGTTACCATTTCACTAATGCTCAGTTATCAAAGAAATCAGTAATTAAGTAAATATATGATATAGTGCTCAAAGTAAGTCAAAATAATCCTAGACACTGAGTCTATCTACTAAAATAATAAAACCTAAAATGGTAACTTGCCTTAGTTTAAAAAAGGCGCCCGCGAAAAACGCAGTTCTCCGTCTGACGTCTTCTTTTTTTTCTTTTTTACTTTTACACTCGTTATAGTAGGGATCAGTTCACTGGATTCCTCTTATCTTTTAGTTTGATATTTGAAATGAGAAAAAGCGTTCAGTTCTAAAGTCTCTATATAATCGAAGAGTCGTCAGAGCTAACTATTTTCGACACGTTCTGATTACCTTTGGTAGAACTAGGAATCTGTCATTACTACGAATCATATGTGAAATGAAATGCTTGTCCGAAATATGAGTCGGGACAAAACCAATAATGTAAATATTTATTTCATTTATGGTTGATTCGGAGCACCTGTAAAGCTCGTAGCTGTGACGAGCCTCCATAAAAACTGTAAATTTCGTTGCTAGGACGACCCCCGTGTTAACTTTTTATTAAAAAAATTCTTAAAATGAGTACTACGAGCGCAGCATGATTACCACGAACAAACTAAATACTTTCGTGCTGCGCACTAAATACTTCCCTATTAAACTTTCTAAGTTCGAAAAAATTTTCTCATTCTCATCATCTCTTTAGAAATTTAGTTTTGCCGATTGAAATGTTAAAGATTTCTTCTAAGCATCGCAGGGCACATTCAGAGTCAATTTAAAAGCTGGTGTAAATAAGAAAATAATAAAAAATGTAAAATGTCTTATTATTGTTTGTCCATTATATGAGTAATACGAAGAAAGTTTGTTTTGAAATGTAAATGTGAAGTATAAAATTTTTTTTTTTTAAAAAAAAAAGATTGTTTTTTACACTAAGATTTCCAATGTCGATATATAATTGCAGAAAAAACTCTTATTATGAGAAAAAATCGGAACAGCCATAAAAAATACTTAAACATTTTTTAAATTAATTTAAACATCGCATATTTGTTAGAACTTTTAAATTTTAATGGAAGTAGTAGTCATACGATGAAACATTTATGAAATTTTAATGACGAAACTTTAACCCAGTAGGGAGGAGCAGTTGTCAAAAATGTCTGCATAAGCCATCAAAAAAACCAGACAACAAAAGAACTGTTATGTTGTTAGACAGAATTTTTTAACCAATCAGATCGAATAAAATACCTTGTCTGAAAAACTCGAAATTTCATTGGTTAATATCGTGTAGTTATGTGTCTAAACACGAAGTGAACATTATAAGAAACAGAAAATATATATTTATTAATAAAATTGACTTCACATTATCTTGTATGGGTGGAAGAAGTTTAGGTTTTTAGAAGATTTCTTGTTCTTTCCCAATTATTCTGAAGAAAATAAGTTGCTCTGTTTGTTTTAATCATCAGTGTTTCCAAAGCTTCTTTTCCATATCATTACAGCATTGTGTAACGATCAACCATGCGTCTTCAAGAAGGCGAATCGTCAAATCAACTTACTGCTTCCAAAGCCATATTTCCAGTCCAATTTTCAGAAAACGTAAGTAGGTTGTATATAATACAGAAATTAGAATTATAATATTAAGGGGTCTTCATTAACTTACAATTCAATATTTCTGTAGTCGAGTTATATTTTTAAATAAAAGTATGCACTTTCATGTGTGGTTTCCAGAATCGATATCTCCAGACATTGACACTTCTAGGAGATGTACTTTACCATTTAGAACTACTATTATAGAAGCTCTAAAATCTGCATAACCATTTTAGTTTAAAATGTAAAAGTCTCATTTTATTGCATAATTTTGTTATAAATGATTTTTTTTCCCAGCCTACCTATTTCTTATTTTTAAATTCCCCATTTTACATTTAAAAAGAATTGATTGAAATCTAATGTAGGTATATATTTTTAAATTATGTAAAAACACATGCTATTAAAAAATTATGAGTATATAATTATTAAGCAAAACTCAATTAGACATAGGGTGCTAATATTACATGCCTAAATAGGTGATATTAGAATATGTTTTTATACCATTTGGATAAAAGTCATCAATTTATTTAGTGAAGTAATATAGAGAAAGACAATTGAGAAATTGATATTGTTTTTTTTTTTTTAAGAGTGTTTTATTCCCCTCCATGACATATAACACATCTCGATGCAGAGAAAACAAAATATTTTGTCACCTTAAACAAGAACCTTGTACATCTTACTGCCTGTGCAGAGCTGGTACAAGTCGAACATATAATCGTATACTTCTACCTTCAACTGTTGAAAAGGAACACACTATATGCTCACAGGCTGTAGAGGTTGGCATTTTTAAATTAGCTTTTAACTCTGCTATTTTCTCAGTAAAGTTTAATTCATATGTAATAATTGACTTTGACACTTGCTGGTTTTGATTTAGGAGATAAATTTTCTTTTTTTTTAGGACTGTTTGTCAGGCTCTTGGCATCTAAGTTCTGCTATAAAAAATAACTATGATTCTTTTTTATTAAATGGTTTTTCATCTTCATACAGCAAGTTTAAAAATGAAAGGTATTTACTTTCCAAATTGATGTAATTATTTTTTTAATACTTTTTCTTTTGTTATCACTATTATTTGAATTTTTGTTACTGATTAAATTTTATTGGTGTTTATAGTTGTTCTATGTTGGACTATGCCCTTCTTGCTAGTGCAAGACGTAAAAATGCAACAAGAGAAACAACAAGCAGCCTTAAATCTTGGCTAAATGAACATCGCAAAAACCCTTATCCATCTAAAAGTGAAAAGGTAATGCTAGCTATAATGACAAAAATGACATTGACTCAAGTTTCCACTTGGTTTGCAAATGCCAGGCGGCGTCTTAAAAAAGAAAATAAAATGACTTGGTCACCACGAAAGAAATCTAGTAGTAAAAAAAGTTTAAAGGATGGTGCTAGTTGCAGCAGTGAATCCTTAGCAGAGCAAATGGATGTTGATATCAAAGAGGAAACTGTGCCCCTTCAAGGTAATATAAAGTTATTTGATAAAGTTGTTAAATTTTGTTAAAAATGCTCCACTATGAATTAAATACTTGACCATTAATTTCACATTACATTTTAGACAATAAAAGTAATAACAATGAAGTAGACTCAAGTATAACATATATAGAGTCTCCCCCTCCTCCTCTACTAAAAGATGTCAAAGTTCAACGAGCAAGTGTTATATGTGTTCTTGAATCTCCTACTTTTGACCAAATTAAAAGTCGATTTAGTCGTGATCCGTCTCCTGTTGATCACTTGCAAAAATGGGTTGATGGTTGTTTTCAGGAAAAACCTGATGAGTTTGTTTGTTTAAAAGATTTGACTCCTCCTTTGACACCTATTGACCATAAAGTTACAACATTTACATCACAAAAACTGTTTGAAGCATTTGATGCTGCTAAAGTTAACAAAAGTGATGATACTCTTTATACTAAAAGTAATTCATATGCATCAGAACCAATCAGTTTAATATTCTCATCAAAACAACCTGTTTGTTCAACAAAAGAATGCAGTTTTGAGGTAATATCCTCAGAAAGTGTTCCTTCTTCTTATACAACCCCACAACCTTCTCCTACTGATACAACTCTTTTTAAAAAAGATTGTAGCATTAAAAATGATATGAATAATCTGAAAGACAGTTGTGAAAAGAAAATAGTCCCCACAGATTTCAGGTAAGGGTTTAGCTAATGCTACTTTTGAAATTTTTTTTTTTTTTCAAATTCTATGTTGTTAAAACAGTTTTCCTTATAAGTACCATACTGATGTTGAATTCATTTAAAATTTATATCTAGATCACAAGGTTTGACTACATCTCGAGAATTAGAAGCAGTTTTAGCTTTGACAGCATTAAGTAAAACTTAAGAAGAAGAATTGAAAATTCATTTATTGATGCTGATCATTTATCATGTGATACTGATGTATCTCTAATTACAAAAGTGTGTCATACTTCAATGATCAAATATTTGGACCAAAATAAATTGGAAACGGCCACTATTTCACAAAATAAACCTCTAAGGAAAAATTTCTCCTGTCCCATATTTGTGGTTTATTGGATATATTCATAAGTTATTTTAATATTGATTTATAAATATATTAATATATTTATAAGTATTAATGGTTAAAAATACCAGAACACTCAAGGAGATATTTTCACTGAGAAACTTAACTGATGAATCGTGACTCTTTTTTTCTTATTTGCTCTTGACCCTGATTTAAAAAAAAATCCTATCATGTCATGAATAAGCATGTGTATAAAATAAACTAATTAGTCATTTTTTAAAAAGTTTAAAAAAAAACGTGGTTTTACATTCTCGGTATTTAAATAGTTTATTTGAATTTCCAAAAACAATTCAAACTAAGTTCGCTCTAATTCTGCATGCAAAAGTTGAGATAATATAAGTTTGTTTTGTAATTTATTCTAAACTTTTTGCGTTTTTTTTTTTTTATTTTTTTATTTTATTTGGACATCCGAACTTTTAGTTCCTTTAAAAGAAACTGATTATTTATAACTTTATGGGCTCTTTAAGAAGCTTTTAAACGATGTGCATTTTGAGTGTTTTTTGTGTTGATGAAAAAAGGTAATTGTTGGAAAAGCAATACAGATGGTTGATAGAGAGTAGTTCTTAAATATAAAAGCATTGTTATATTTTAGGTTTTGTTATCTTGTAATAAAATATGATGCTTTAAAAAAAACCTGGTTGTTTTTGTCGAAATGAAATTAGCATCAATAATTTACTCACATTCCGTTTAAAAGAAACCTTTTATTAATACATTAATAAGTGACGGTTAAAGACGTTTTTAAATTTGATTGCAATTGTTACTCTGGAAACAATGAAAAATGTCAGCAACAAGAAGCTCATTATTCATTCCTATTTGCGTTCTATGTTTTAAACTTATAGAAAAAATACGAGTTTGTTACAATCTTTTAAATATAACTCCATATGCTAAACGTAGTCAATTACTATCATCAGCTAAATTTAACATACATAAAGCAATTAATAATTTTGTTTCTTGAGTAGACGATAGTTTTCATCATATCTCACGGTAGTTTCGCAATGGACATTTATTATGCGCAAGCGCATTACGTAAAAATAAATTGTGCATTTAAAACTGTTTTTCCACTAGCCTCGAAAACGGAGAATTTAAAGGTATTTTCAATCTTTCATATATAGGATACTTAAGTATTAAATCTCACTAATGAACTTTTTTTTTTATTAACATACGTTTTTGTAATTAGAAAAAATCAAAAGTAACAAAAAATATGTCACGCCTGAAGCTTTAATTTACCTGTAAAGTTGACCGAGATTTCATCGCGGATTTTACAACCATTTTTATTCCTTAATAAAACCTACGAAGATCGATTTTTGAAATATAGTATTATATATCATTGGAAAGAATAAAAGTTAAGCTATAAT
Source organism: Hydra viridissima (assembly GCF_058129835.1). Lineage (NCBI taxonomy): Eukaryota > Metazoa > Cnidaria > Hydrozoa > Anthoathecata > Hydridae > Hydra > Hydra viridissima. Next base: position 7,052,575 of record NW_028324311.1, on the reverse strand, counting down.
ATCTAACACAGCATTTTTACCAGTCATTTTTTTACATAAAGATGTGCAGCTAAGAAGATGAATAATATTTCGATATTTTTTCACTAATCGTAAAACAATATGGCTGACTTATTTCGACAATATCTTAAAGTAACTTTACACAAACATATTAAATATATATATTTGTCATAAACTTTACAACTTTGTTATGCAAAATCATTTTATTATACATAAAACATAAAATTTATTATGCAGTTTTCTTTCTTCGAGGGATGATGGGCGGTTTTAATGACTTAGCCATTATGTTATTTCTTATGAAATGGTCTCTCATAATACTTTCTAGTTTTCGTATACCAGACATGCTCGAGTATATTCTTTCGATATTATTAAATTCTGCATGTATACTCTCACCACCTTGCTCTCCATATAATCCAAGACCTACTCCCCATGTGCTCAAAAATACTCCCATGTGATTCTCTAACATATGCATTTTGGGAGTTATTGATTCTTTTGGCCAAGTGCTTCGAAAAAACTTCATTAATTCACATACTGCTATTTCTACAAAAAAAACTTAACTAGTAAATGTAAATAAATAATGGAAAAATTTGTCTTTAAACAATAATTTATTAAATACTTCTTATAATAGTCAATAAACTTACCAAAACTCTTGATTTTTTCTTCGCTGAATAAATGACATGAGTTCATTTCATTGTGACACTTAGAATAGTTGTTAAACAAAATATTGAATTTTCGTTGTATGTTAATCGCCTCTACATGAATTGGATGTTCTTGATATTTTATATGATTGAAAACTACTAGGGGAATAGAGTCACATAACTTTTTTATGTTATCAACCTGAAAAACAAAACAAAAATCATTTGTGTGACAAAAGTTTTTATTATATGCATAGGCTTTATATGCATAAATACGTATATGGATTGCAATATATTTGATCAGGAATGTTAATTGGAATTTATAATTTAATGTAGAGATTGTAAAAACCTGCATAACATGCATAACAAATTTTAACAGACTTTATTTCATGAAAATACAGATTTATATTTTCATACCATACCTTCAACATTTTATGAACATGATTTCCTATGAATGAGCAACTATGATATGCTTGACGTTGCACTCCACACGACTGTAAAACAGATTCAATTCCTTTTCTTATTGGCCCAATTCCTTCTAATAATTCAACTTTACAGCATTCTGCAATTTGTGCCTCCTTAAAAATTAAATATAAATATTGTACAAAAAATCCAGATAATACACTCCATAAATTAAAAAAACAATGCTCTAAAAATAAATAATTATTTCCAGTACTATTTAATAAATACTTTTTCTATTCTCTTTGATCTTAACAGTGCAATTCTCTCTGTGTACATTAACCGCAAGTAATCTGAATTTTCAGGGTTACGAAGTACTTCAATGACACTTGTATCTTGAATAAGAAGAATTTTATTATTTATATCATCAATCGCATATTTTAACTGGTTTATCTCTACTTGCTTTTCAACATATTTGTCAAATTCACTTGAGTCAAGGCGTTTATCATTTATTGCAAGAAATCCAGCTAGTTTGATATCAAGAAGATGACATTCAGTTTCTAACATGTGAAAAAATTTTAGAAATATTCCCAATGAGATGTGGAGAGCTGGTATTGCTATCTGTAAAATGATTTAAACAATCCCATATTAGTTAGGTGTGTTATAAAAGATATATATATATATATATATATATATATATATATATATATATATATTATATGCATTTAAAGTTCGACAACAATTTATACACACCTGTTCAATTGGTACATCAAACAATGGCTCATCAATTACATTATTGAATTTTTTTGCATTTTTAATGTTGCCTCCATCATTTTTAAATCGTTTATAATCTGATTTCAAAGTTTGAAGCGTTCTTAAATTGATTTGTCGATGCCGATCTTCAGTATTCAATTGCATTTCACTTGATGTAATCTCACAGAATAAGCAGCAATGACGACCTGTTAAATAAAATTACATAACTTTTATGTTCTTTTTACAAATAAGTTATTTAATTTTTATAATTTTTGCAATTTCATTTTTAGTAATTTAATCTAGAATACAAGCTTAGTGAATACAAAACTTAAGACTGACCAGTTGCTCCTGTGATGCCATAGATAGCACACAGAAATACATAATCACCAAACATAAACACTCGCAAATTCTTATCCCTAAAATTACAATTTTTAAAATTGATTTAAAATTTTTTTTTATTTCAAACAATATTTTTATAAATCGAAGAGCAAATAAATTTTGGAAATATTTAATTATTAACCTCCATTTCATTGTTTGAAGCTGTCTAATTTCATCTATGTGTCTTGAGAGCCCAATTTTAAGGTTTGCTCTATAGTCTTTGGCCTCAAATATATTGAAAACTGTTGTATTATTTTAGAATTAGGTTTAGAAACATTAGCTATCTGATAGCTCATTTTAAATGAACCACCTCCATGGTCGCCACCAACCTTTACATGTATTTCACTAGGATTTATCTTTTCATACGTTAGTTGGTTATATCTACGATAATAAAGAAGAAATTGTTTATTTATAAAACAAAGAATAGAATTTATACAAATTATTTACAAAAAACTTAAACATATTTTGAACTTACTTTTCTAATTCATCCAGTAACTTGATTAAATGGGATGGTAAATCATTAATATATGCTGTAGGAGTATCTTTTATTTCAAAAGTTCCTTTTTCATTTTTGAATTCAAACAGAAATTCTTTGTTTTCAACAATCAAATCATCACCTGACCAATATTTTGAAACTTTTTGCTGATTAGAAAGTGACGGTAGTTTGACATTTTTTGTGTGGAAAAATCTGAAATAAAGATATTTATAAATAAATATATATGTGTGTGCAGAGCCGGATTAACATCCTCGGGTCTCGAAGTACTTACCTAATCATTTTTTTCATCTTTTCCCAAGGTAAACCACAATCTGTCTTTAGTGATACAATATCTTCTGACCCTATCTGAACTTGGGGGATGTTTGCTTTTTTCAGTATATCAATTTTATCATTTTTACTAAAAGAATTAAGCATAATTGCTGCTTGATTTATTCTTGCTTTTTTTGCTGGTCCTGCATTTTCAATAAGTGATTGGTGTATTTGATTTTGACGCCTTCTAATAGTTTTCTGGCTTATACTATTTGAAGTTTTATAGATCTTTGGAGTCACTTTAAACTGTATAGCCTGTTAAAGACCAATTATCCAACTATAAACTATTCTTTAAACTATTATTTTTTTATATTGAATATTTTAATTTAAAAGTAAAAATAGCTTACCCGCGGACCACCTGAAGGGAGTTCAAAGGAATGTGATTTGTTTTTTGCCATTTTCAATTTTGCAAAGTGAGCAAATGCATAGCCTAACTCTTTAGGGATTTCACAATTCTCATTTATTTTATATATCTCTGTAACTGTCAATGAAGAGCTAGACAATGGGGAACTATATTGTGATTTGTTTCTAACTTTGCATGTTTGTTCATGTTCTTCTTTATAGCTTATATTTTTTGCAGTAAATTTTTCTTTGCATGTATTATTACAACATTTTATAATTAAATTCTCAAGTATAGTTTGCATTGATGTTGCCTTTAAGATACTACCAAGAGTTATATTAGAGGAACATATTGTGCATTTAGTTTCTGTTTCTAATTTTCCAATTATGTTTGGAAAAATGCATGTTGCACAAAACAAATGTTGACAATTATTAAGTAATACAGGCTTATGTAACAATCTTTTACAAATGTTGCATAAACATAAATCTTTGTGTGGATTATCAGCTACATCGATAGAATCATGAAATAAACGAGGCAGTCCAGAAAAACTTTCCATTATTTTAAAAATTGACTCTCTTGTCCAAACAACTTTGTCATTTAATGGTGGTCTTCCACACTGCTTTTTTTTCTTCCTACCAGATTTTTTCAAAAAGCATATGCATCTTTCAACGAAACAAGTTTGTGGCCATTGACTTAAACTGAAATTAGAGGTTGTTCCTCGCTGTTCGATATTTCTCAAGTGTGTGTAGCATTTCATGCAAATTTTAGGTGGGTGGGTGTCCATTCTGTCTTCTTCTAACTCAGTGAAAAATGCCCGATCAATTCTAATCTTTATATTTTTTGTGTTAATTGGATCATTGCCGATATAGTTTCCACATAGTCTGCACAGTTTCATAAGACATGATATGTGTTTAGTAGCAACAACAGTAGACATTTTTAGATTGGATACCGTACTTCTTTAATCCAATTATTTGATAACTTAAAAAAATGACTGGTTAATAAGATTAGTGTTTTCTAATAGAATTTAGATGAGAGTTTTAGAAACCGTTTAGTTCTTGCTTTCAAAAATTGAATTAAAAAAGTTAAAGAGTTTAGAAAAAACATAAAATTTAAAAAATAATACTCTTTATTACAGCTCCTGAAAGTTTGTTAAAAAGCAATCGAATCAAACTTTTTTTTAATTATCCATAATATTTTGTCATTTGACTATCTTATGTAACTTTGCAACACTAAAAAAAACAAAATATAATAGTTTAAAAACGTGTTCCTATTTTCGGTATCTCAAAGTACAAATCAAAATAATTGTAAATATCGAGAGGAAAACAAAAAATCTCCGGAGACGCATGCGCACTATAAATGTCTGTTTGGTATCAAGATTAAAACGACCGTGATCTCAGGCAGAGGTATTCAATCAACTTACCAAGCATAATTAAGCATAATTAAAGATATTTAGTACAGATAAAACCTTTCCATTGTTTTTCTTTGACGCCATTTTAATAAAACACCTTTAATCGTCTGTTCAGAATGTATTGGGTAACATTCAACAACAGATTTGGGTCATTTTGTGACGAATTAGCTAAAACTTATAGAAAATTAACACAATGTCATGTTTATTGCGTATTATCGCCTTCTATTTTGTAAAACTTGTAAATCCAAAGTAATTTGTTTTTCATGGGAGGGTTAATAGCTTTTTCTTAGAGATGAAGCTCAATAAATTGGTAAATCAATTTATTCATTTTATAAACCTGTTTATCATTAATTGAGATTTTCGGATTTTATAACGTTTTACTATCAGCCCTTTAGTTCCGATATAAAAGTTATCTTAAAAATATAATATACTACAAGTCTTTTGAAAATATATCGAATAAAAAAAAATACAAAAAAAAAAAAAAAAAAATACACACACACTTTTAATCCACGTTGTTTAAAAAACAATTAGTGTATAAGTTATCTTAGCAATCATGATAACAAAAAAGTTATAGCAATCATGATATGGTGTTTTGACACATGCGAGTTCTCATGAAAAAATAAAAGGAGAGGAAGGAAGATAATAGAAATTATTTCATGTAATTATTCAGTGTTAAATTAAAACAAAGTTTTATGATGATTACATTTTCAAAAAAGGTGACAATAAATCTGGAAAAATGTCATCAAACTTAATGCAAATCCATCTTGCGCAAGAAATGCAGCGTAAGAATATAATGTGTTAGGTTTGTCGCAGAGTATTGAAAATAATTAAGACAGCTTTAGTTAAAGAAAAAAAATATTCTCAAAGTCCAGTGTTCGGTACCCATGTTTGTAAGTTTTAATTAGCGTTTACAATCTAGTTGTTGATAGCCTTTAAACACTTCTGTCATAATATTTCGGTTGAATCTTGCAGTAAGGAGCTTGTAGTTTATATTATATTTTACCATCAAATCTCAATTTTTTTAACTGATTGTTTTAGGAATACTTGCAATGTGGTCGACTTTTCTCACGAGCAAAACGAAACGTTGATATTGAGGTCTTCATATACTGCTCACTTGTTGAGTGCATAGAGAGCAAAATCTACGCTAACTACTTACCCCCCTACCTACTCCTTCTCAACTGCTCTAGTTAGTTATACACTAGTTATGTTAAGTAATGAATTAGCCATCAGTTAAATCTTTTTCTGAATAGGTACCAGCCACTTAAAGTATATGGTAAGATATTCTGATAGGAAATGTTTATGATTTTGATTATAATGAATGATATTACTTACTTTATGATTTGTTACAATATGGGGATGGATTTGATTAAAGCATACTCAGCACTTGTTAATATGCTAATTAAGACTCAAAAGTTGAATTAAATTATGTAATGGAGTTGCTTATTATAACTTTTAGCTTAACTTGTTGATCTTATATAGATGATTACTTGATAACAGAATATTTAGCAAAATAAATTGAAGACCTTAGTGCAAAAAAAAACTTAAGTCAAATTTCTGTCAAAACTAAACCAAACAGCAATTGCTACTTTTCTGGTTAAGCTGTATGTACTAAATAAATATGGAAACATAATTATGTACCTATGTCCTCTTTCTAAGCAAACTTAAATCTAGAAACTTCAACTTTTGTTAACAAATAATTCACTGTTTCGATACCAAAACTTCGCTAATCCAATCATTTTGCTCATTTTGGTCACCGGGTTTTATCTTCTAAATCAGTGGAACGCAAACTGGGGGTCGTGACCCTCGAAGTAGTCGCAACAAGTTTTTGGGGGTCGCCAAATGCAAAGAAATGTATTTTTTATTCTCAAACATCTTTTAGAGCCCTATCAGAAAGAGATCAGATTATTAGTGCCTAGATTGTTAGATATATTCAGTTACAGTTCGACTATCATTAGACTGTTAGAAACAATGTCATATATTTTTAGATGTTGCTGCTTAACTAATATTAGAACTAATATTATTTATAATAGTATTTAAGTACTAAATTAGATCTTGTTATAGATAGTATATCTAGTGGTGATAATGCACGGTCGTTCAGAGGTGACAAGTTATTATACGCAAGCGCAGTAGTAACTTTAAAAAAGTCAAATTTTAATAATGGCTACGGTCCGTAGCAACGAATTTTTTTATTTAGTTGACTGATTATTTATAAATGTTTCCATATAAATCAACATTTTAAACTCTTTCTAAAACTAAAATCATAATAAGTATATCTCAGTTGCATAAGAAAATGATTCAAATAAGATAAAGTTTATATCAAAAAGTTTAAAGTTGCGCTTTTCTAAGTAAATTAACATTCTTGAATATGCTGATTTGTTTACACTTTTAAAAATATATTATCTAATTTTCTGAGCGTAGAAATTAAATTATTATTTTTTTAAAATTCAGATGAGTTTTTATAGTATTTAACACTTTTATCAGATCTTAGCACTCAATTTTTTCTTCTTGTAAATAAACATACAAACACCCACACAGCTATATATATATATATATATATATATATATATATATATATATATATATATATATATATATACACACACATAAATACATATATTACATTCATACATACATATATTTTTTCTTTTACATTCTGATATTTTTTACCTTCTGAATTGGGTTTGATTGCTTTTCGTTTGCTTAGGCAATTCAATAAGCTATCCAGTTATATTTTAAGATCAGTGTATTTGAGCAATCGCGACCAAATTTAAAGTGGAGTGAGCTTATTTACAACCACTATAGGTGGTTACTTTATTTAGACGAAAAAAGTCATTATCAAGCGTTAGTGTTTGGTTTTTCCTTTTTTTTTAACGAATGATAATGAATAAAGAACAAATTTCTATATCAATCTTTTAATATAAATCAAATTTTCTGAAGTTTATTAAAATAAAACTCTTCATACGTTTAAAACAGCCAGGTTTTTGGTGTGAAATAGCAAGATTTGTTTAGTTTTTCAGGTGTTTTTTTTTAATTTTTATTACTTCTCATCTCACTCCTTACTCTTACAGGTTTATTTACTTTTGCTTTGTATTCATAATTGGTCTCTTTATTGTTTGTTATTACATTTAAAATTTGTGTGCTATTTTAGGATCAAGGACATATATTGATGCAATGTTTTCAGCTGTTTGGCAACTTTTTACTGATCAACTTTAAAGATTAAATTTTTTTAAAATTAGCTTGAAGTTTCCTTGAGTCACAATTTTGGTCAAATTAGATTAAAAATGTGCTCTAAATAGAGTGGTTAGTTTTTTCTTTAACACTTTCAACATTTTTCACTGAATTATGTGATTAGCCTTTTTTTTTTTTTTAATGTTTGATATGATACCAGAACTATATTTGTATATATAAACATGATAAAACAAGTTTATCTTTTAACACAAAAAGTATAAGCCAAAATTTTATCTATTACCTATTTATATATATATATATATATATATATATATATATATATATATATATATATATATATATATATATATATATATATATATATATATATATATATATATATATATATATATATATATATATATATATATATATATATAGTGGACCGGTGAAAAGTTGCCAAACAGCTGATGAAACATTGCATCAATACATAGAAGTTGTTCAATAATATGAAGCAAAAGGAAGGGCAGATTGTAAAAAAACCTGGAAGAGTAGGGAAATTCCTGCTATTGGTTTGTTTAAGCCTCTGCTTAAGCAAACAAATTACCAATTCATCAAAATATATACTAACATTAATGGCAATGAGAAGATAAATAATATCAAACTGCAACAAAAAACTTTTTTTTTCATGAATTGGTTTTGACAAGGCTATGTGGGTGTGTTTCCCTCGTCAGTTATGCCTTTGCCACAGCAATCTTGGTTTCTAGTTTGGTAATGTAGAGACAGTTATGGAAAATATAACTACATCTAATTAGATAATACAGCTGTTTTATTGACAATAAATATTTATTAAAAGCCTTAGTTAAAATTAGAAACGTTGTTGATGAATAACTGATGATGAAGATGATGAAGATGATGATGATGACGATGATGATGATGATGATGATGATGATGATGATGATGATGATGATGATGATGATGATGATGATGATGATGATGATGATGATGACGATGAAACCAAATTAGATGCAAATGAGAATATTGATGATGATAACAATGGGGCTGATTGTGGTAATATTAACGATTTATCAAGGCAGATGCACTTATGATTAATATCTAAATCATATTCTTTGATTGAATTAAACTTTTTTTTACATATACATGCAATAGTCAACATAATTAAAAGAGAATTTGTTTTAATACTGGAAATCAAATCTTCAGGTAAAATAAGCTGTTTATATTTTGGACATAATGTTTCATTGAGTTGGTTAACCTTTATATTTTCCACAAGACAGAAAACACAAAATAAGTGTTCACATTTTTTTAGAGTTGCTGGTTGTTTTGGTATTTTACCATAAAAATTACACTGGTAAAGTTGTAAATGAGGATTGATTTCTTTTTTTAGTTCTTCAATATCTATTTCCAAGTCATGTGCTGTCACAATGCTTTTTTTAATGGTAGCAATCATGGAAGATGACCACACTTTTTTACCAATACCAGGGCAACCAATAAGCATTTTTATTTTTGTTTTAGTGATTTAGTAACATTTAAACTTTTACTGAGTTTTTCTAACTGCTGATAACAATAGCATTTATCACAATGAGTTTTCCAGTTGATATTTAAAAGAAGTGTTGTTGATTTCATTCTTTTGATCATATTATATATGGTATCATAACGTTTTGAAAATTTTTAGATGAGTGTAGATTAGGGATCGCCGGTTACAGTATACGGTATAGTAACTTTACGGTATACTTTACGGTATACTTGGTATACTAAAATTTAGTATACAGATTAGTATACCTGTTTACTTTTATTTGTGAAATATTTTTGGACTGGCTTTAAAATTATATTTTCTTAATGAATTAAATTACTGCATCATGTCTATTATTTGACTAAACATGATTAAAGTGTTTTTTTTTATTCAATTTTTGTTTCTTAGATTTATTTAATAAAAACTTTAATTTGTTTAGTTGTTATATTTTTATACCAGGCTGTTTGTGCTGCTCTTCACCCTTTTAAGATTTAAGATTGTTTATTCTACAGATTTCTCTAATCTGAAATAAATAGTAATAATAGTAATCGAAAAAAAAAAAAGTAAAAAGTTTTGTTTACGTTAAACTTTACAGTATACTTTACGGTATACTGTACGGTATACTTTACGGTAGACTGTACACTAAATCTTTAGTATACCGTATACTGGCGATCCCTAGTGTAGATTCTCTAAATCTGACAACATGACATGGAATACATAGTTCAATGTTCTTTTTTTGGTTTATTCCAATAGGATACTTTTTTTTCCCAACCAAATATCCACAGACCCTGTAAATAAGATTCAAATTTTTGTAATGGATTTTCATCTAAAAATAATTAAACTTTTTGGATAGTTCTTGTGAATAACCATCAAACTTAACCACATGCATTATGTAGTGTTTATATTCATGAAGTAAATTAAGCTAATAAATCAATAAAAAACTTCATATAAAGTAAAAGATTTTATTTAAAATTATTAAAAACATTTAGTCAAGTTTTTTACATAAGGACAATTTTTATTTCACAAACGATATAAATAAAATGTTATCAATTTAGGACAATAGTTAGATGTAAATTTTGAACAAGAAAAAAAATTGAGTGCAATGATTTTTTATAAGAAACAAAAAGTTAAAAGATTGATATAAGTAAAAGTAGAAAAACTTTTAAGTTTTATCGCTCAAAAAAAATGTAAAAAGACTTCCAAATTTGTAAACAAATCAAAGAAAAAGTTTTTTTATGTAGATCCTCTTCAATCATAAAATAATATTTCCTTTCATTTTACTTACTTCTTAATAAAATTAAGTTACCGAGACATTACTAACAGTCTAAAAGCTGGTTATCAACGTAGACAATTTTAAAAAACGTGATAAGTAATGAAAAATTGGTCGCTAAGTAAAAATTCATTCTGTAACGAAGGTCCGTAGCCATTTTGAAAGTTCTAAAATTTTCATAATCCAACTGCGCTTGCGCACAATAACCTGTCGCTTATTAACAGAGTTTGAACGACCGTGAATGTTAAATTTAAACAAAACCTGGCGCTACTCGACTCCCCTCCCCCCTGATTTTATGATTGATTCTGATAGAGAATTTTATGTTGATTAAGAATCGTATAAAAACATGGGTCTCAAAATCAATGGAAAGTGCTCTAATCTGAAGTTGAAAGTACAAAATTATACGACAAATCCCTAATATTCGCCATCTTGAATAGTGACTTTTTTTTGTCTAAAAGTTATCATTTCAAAGTATTCACGACCTGGTTTTTATTTTGTTATAATGAAGACTTCGAATAAAAGATCGTGAGAATTCATTCGCGTTTAAATTATCACGCCAATATGCTTTTACTAGGGCTCTTACTTAGTTGTCTAGAATATCTTTTAAAGTTTTTATGGAATAAGTTGAAAACTTCTGTTATTGATTATATACTGAAATGATTTTTAAAACAATTAAAATTGTTTATTAGCAAAGTATATATATTTAAAACTATAGACTTTTTTTTTTAATACTTCAAGTTAACCCCCCGTTAAAATTTATTTTCATTACCTCTGTCATACAAAAACGAATGTTTCAAAATAATTATTCTGTTTCTTTCATAGGCGCCGAGTTCACGGGGGCAACAGGGACAATGCCCCCCCCCCCCCCCCCCAGGAAATTTATACTAATAATATATTATCGCGGATTATCTCGGGGGCGAATAGATACTCTCGCCCTCATGATAATCCGTGATAATATATTATTTGTATAAATTTCCTGGGGGTGCACTGCCCCTGTTGCCCCCGTGAACTCGGCGCCTATGGTTTCTTTATTTATCAACATGTCATAGCTCTTCAAAAACCAACAAACAAACGCAATAGCCCCGTTGCCCAGGATCTTCCTAATTAAAAACGGCTATTTTCATAGCCACACAATTTCATTAAAATTTTTTGCTAAAAAGAATAAAGAGTTCCATTTTTATTATTCAATGAAAGTTCATCTTTACTATTACTTTTTACTTAATAATAAAGTAAATTTTTATTTAAAAAAATTGTCTTAAATTCTTTTATAAATACAAAATTTTCAAGAAAGAATCACATGTTTCACAAGAGTAAGATGTTTTATATTCGTTTGTATATCTAATTACACTCGAAAGAACTTTCGCGCCTACAATAATCCAAAAATACACTTTTTTATAATAAAAACCAGGCTAGCAATGTTTTGCTTTTGAGAACAAAATAAGCCGTGACATAAGTTTATTCAAGATGGCGAATATTAGGGATTTGTCGTATAATTTTGTACTTTCAACTTCAGATTAGAGCACTTTCCATTGATTTTGAGATCCATGTTTTTATATGATTCTTAATCATCATAAAGTTAGTATGATTATTAGTATCATTATTTTACAGCTCAGTATGATTATTAGTATCATTATTTTACACTATAATTTTTCACTTTCGTTTTAACTTTATTAATAGTTTGTAAATATTTTGTATTAAAATTTTTTATTACTGAGTTCAATTTTATAACTTTAATAGTTACAATAAAATATTATATCTTTTTAGCAGAAGCACACATCTTATGGTAAACAAGCTCGAGCCATTGAATGAACCTTTTGTTGTGGAATGTTGTTTTAAATATTTGACAAAACTTGCTGAAGATGCTTAACAAAGACTTTTCACAGTCTTTACTTCTCTTAAGGACCATGATTCTCAAAATTTGTACCTAAGTAGATGCAAAAGTGTAAGTCCTGACACTGGAATTTGTCAAAAGCCAAGAAAAGATAATGGTAAAGAGCAAAGTAGCCTTTCTTATTCTCTAACTGCTCAGGAACAAACTGTTTCCAAGTGCAAATCAGCATTTCATGGCATAAATGAATCAAGGCTAAAAAAATAAGTGTTTAATTTTTCTGTTAGTCTTGATTATAGACACAGAAAACACAGCAATCATATAAAGATTGATGAAGATATTTGAAATCCTGTTTGTGACTACATAAGAATGTTCCCTGCACATGAAAGTCATTACTGTAGATCAAAGAATTTGTTTAAAAAATATATTGATACCTCTTGGACTGTTGCTGAAATGCATTGTTTATTTACACGCAACAAATTTGATTTAAAAGAAACATGCAAGTACTGGTTTTTACCATGAAATTTTTAACTTTAAGTTCAATATTAAGTTTGGATTTTCTTGCTCAGACATTTGCGATAGATATGAGAAATTTTATAACTGAAATAAAGGCTGCTGGAATAGCAAATAACAGTATTTTATTCAAAGACCTGATAACACAACATGAGCTTCCCATCAGGAAATCTGATGTATTTAATGCTCAGATCATAGAGGTCACTTCAGCTGCAAATCTAACTCAAGAAACTGCAGTAATTTGCATGGATTTTGAAAAAAACCAACCACTGCCTTTAACTGGTATTGGACAAGAACTATAAAATCATCTCTGGATACATAATTTGTGTTTTCATGAGAGTTTAGCTAGTTCAATAAAAATGTATTTGTATGCAGAATATTTTTCAGCCAACGGTGATCTCTTGTCTAGATCGTTATATTTCTACATTTGATAATTCTATATCAAAACTTATCTTGTTTATGGATATCTGCTTCTCAGAACAAGAGTTGGTATACTTTTGCATATCTGCAGAGGATTGTAAATGAAATTCCATTTCTGACAGCAGTGCATGTCAGCTATTCACTTCAGGACATAGCCAAATGCTGTGTGATCAGGTTTTTGGATGTGTTGAGTAGAGGATGCAAAAAAAAAAAAGATAGGTTCATTCTCCCTTTACAGTGGGTTTCCATCATTAAGGGGAAGGATCTATCAACCCTTTTTGATGTTGTGTATATTGAACATCCTCTTACACACAACATAATAGATGATAGGATTACTGTTGTTTAAGTCCTTGACTTTAAAAATGCATTTGACCTCCTCTTAAAATCCATCATTGACGTTAGTGAATTCAGAGGGGCTAAGTTTGAAAGGGGTAAGGAACCCTTTAGCAGAAATTTGATGGCATCTGGGTGTTCAGATTTAGTACCAATATTTAAATGGGGGAAAAAAACTTTCTACCCTTTAATCCATCAAGCAAAATAGGATATGTGTAAATTTAAAAAAAGCTAATGACATAGGAGAATTTTAAAATATTTAAATATTCCAGCTGAAGCCACATTTTGTGATAACATCTGAAGGAAAGACATAGCTCCTGAGGATGGTAGTGACACTAAACTCATTGAAGAGTTGTTTTTTTTTTTGGTATTTAGATTTTTGATAAATTAATATAAAATTCAGTGTTTATTTATTTATTTATTTTTTATTGTCTTCTGATACTAATTTATAATAAGATATAAAAGAATATAGAGTATGATGTTAGCAATCTCATCCTGTAAAAAAAAAAACCAACTAATTGCTACAAAGAATAAAAATTTTATTCAAAAAGTACTTAAATCCAGTGTTTGAACAGTCATGTAAAAAGTACTTAAGTACTGAATTGGGACAGTATTTAAGTCAAAAAACAAATAGTCAATATCTCTGGCTTTGTAGCTAAAATTTGCCCATATACATTTATAAGATCCCTGTATATAAAACCAAATCGTCAGTGAAACTGCAAAACCTCGTAACTGCAACTTTTGGGCTTTTATATTTTATTATTTAAAACGTTTCTATCACGGCGATCTTTCGTATATAGATTTTCCTAATATCCGTGGATCTGGAAATTACCAAATAGTGAAACAACTCCATGTAACCTATTTAAAATGTTATATACAATGCGAATTCACCTTACTTTGTAAACATAAACTTGTGCATTATACAGTCAGAACGTTGTTCTTTTGGTTTCAACAAAAAAAAAATGTTGTTTTGACAAAATCATGCAAATAAAATTCACTTTTAAGATTACCGGACGTTCGGGGGCATTTAAAAATACACGCTAAGGAACAAAGGAATTTTAATTTTTTTTGACAATTAGGAAAAATAAGACCTGTTCTATCAAGAGAAGTAAAAAGAGAAAGGTTTGTTATTTTTGTTATGGAGAATTTACTATTTAAAAAATCAGTCTTTTTTTAGAACTTTTAGCCGAATGCGTCGCAGGTCTGCAAAATTATTTAACTTTAAAGAAATAGTTGCGTGTCTGTATTCTGTTTAAATAAAAAACGAAATAATTTCTTTCTGTATTTTGTTTCGTTTTATAAAACTAGGTGTTTTTACTGTTTCTTTCTTTAAGATGAAGTAAATTTTTGATATCACCAGAAAATGATCAGAATCAAATCATAAACGAAGTTTACAAAAATGAAATTATTTTCTATAATTTCAAAGTAAGTGAAGATAAAATAAGGTTATAGTTCTTCGAGCTGTAATAGTATAACTGGAATTAATTAACTAATAGTAATTAATAATTCTTCTCGTTTAGATGAAAAAGTTATTATGGGATAGTGTAGTAAATATTGGAGTATCTAGAGTCGGGAAATGGTTAGCCAATGTTTGAATGCGTTTTAAAACATGGTGAAGATAAAATTGGTATGTCTTTGTCTGTGAATCCGAGGATCGCGAGTTATGAATTAAAAAACTTCCAAATGCAAACTTTGTGTTTACAGATTATAAGCGAATTTGTGCTCAGCACTAGCCTAAAGATGCAAAATTAAATAAAGTCAAAGGTGGTAGTTTTGTTCCAGTGCATCCTCCATCAGTCTTTAAAGGTATACCAGTATCTTGTATTCCAATAGTGTCTAGAAAACGAGATGTCACTGGGTTAATGTGCTATGAAAGAATAGTTTACCTGATGAGTTTGAAAACTTCAAAAAAATGGATGCTATTCAATTTAATTCAATTGTAAAAAATTTGAAGTCAATGATAAATATCTGTGAAGAAAAATTTTATTTTGTTGAAAAAGAAAAAAATATATCTTTAATATCATATGAACATGGTGGACCAGTACCTAAGTTTTCAATATATATAACTTTAGAAGATTCTGGAGATATTTATTTTAGGCACCGCCGATTCGGTTCGTAAAATCCGCAAAAAGCCAATCCGACTTATTTTGCGGATTAAAATAGTCAGTTCGTAAAAATTTTTCGGATTAATAATCCGAAAGCTAATTTACGAACCACTAGCGAATTTTTTTTTTGCGGATTCACTTCGCTGTTCGGATTATCAATCCGAAAAATTTTTACGAACCACTAGCGGATTTTTTTTTTTGCGGATTCTCTTTGCTGTTCGGATTATTAATCCGAAAAATTTTTACAAATCAATTTAACTTTAATTCGTTTAGCGAATTATACGAATCGCGTTCCGTTCGCGTCACCATTAAATGGTGTGGTCCAAAAAAATTACGTTTTTATTATGTGCGCGTCCTATAAATAGTGGATTTCTTTTTTATTTTCAATCAGTTCTATTTGGAAATCTTAACATACAACAATTCGTTCAACAGATCAAGTCTACTATTCTTCACCTACATTTATTACGGTAAGCCAATATCATATTAATTTGATTTAAAAGTTAAGAATATTTCAAACTGAATTTTTGCGGTTTTTTTTTTTTTTTTTTTTTTTGTGGATCGAATTCCTTTGCGAATTATTTCGCTTTGCGGATTGCTTCAATTAGTGGATTGGTCCGATAAAATTTATATTGTAATATTTCTTCTACTTAAATATTAACAGAAATAAAAATAGAAATAGAGATAAAAACTAGTTTGAAAAATTGTTACGCTCATTTCAATAATTAAGGCAAATAATTAGTTCTTTTATTGAAAACTTTATGCATGCCTCTAAAATATCATTTATTGTTAAGACGAATATTAAGGAAAATTTTCAAATAACTTAATAAATAATTAGTTCTTTTTCGGAAACTGTTTGTATGCATCAAAAACTATCACCTTTTATTAAGGCAAATATTAAGGAAATATTGAGGCAAATATTTCAATAAAAAGTCAGTAAATCGAAAATGTGATTTGATCCGTGTTTTCGAATTTTTAATCCGAAAAGTAATCCTTATTAACAATCTGATCCGTTTTTGTGGATTTTAAATTCAATAAATAATCCGAAATATTCGTCCGATCCGATATGGCAAACTCAATCCGATTCGTTTCTTTTTTTTTTTTTATTTCACTTTTTTTTTCTTTTCAGATGCCTAAGCTGTCTAATATTTGGGAATTCTTCAACAATGTGGAGGAAAACAAGGCAAAATGCAAGGCCTGTGGCAAAATATACTTAATCAATAAAAGCACCACAAGTCCTTTAAGGAACCATTTGAAAAGAGTCCACTTGAATTTATATAATCAATTAGAAAGGAAAGACAAGCAAAAATCAACAATACCAGACATTTTTGATGAGCTTGCCTCTGAAGACTCAGATTTTGAACAAACACAAGAAAGAGGAAAAAAGAGGAGATGTCCACAAACACAAAAAGATACACCAGTATCGCCACAGCCTGGACCAAGTGGAACTTGTGGCACTTCCAACACACAGACACTGCAAGGCAGAAAACAGGCTACCAAACCTGAATGGGAAGTTACTGACATCAATCAAATAAGAACTGTTGTTGACATTACTAAATGGGTGATTGAGGACACTCAACCATTTTCTATTGTAGAAACTGACGCATTCACCCGGATGATGAGAACTGCAACCAACGGTCAATTCAGAGCCATTACAGCAAAGAATATATCTACAAAATACATTCCCCCCCATTTTTAAATTCATCAAGGAACAAGTAAAAAACATTTTCAATTCAGACAAGTCAAATCTTGATGGAGTGGCCTTTACATCCGACGTGTGGACCACTGATCACACCAATTTGTCTTTCATGAGCCTTACACTCCACTATATAGATTCAAAGTTCCAATTAAAGCGCTTCTTGGTAGAAATGTCCTACTTCCCCGAACAACATACTGCCGACAATATTGCCAAGAAGCTCAATGAATCTATCAACAAACTGGAACTTGATTTTGGAGTCAAAACCTGGATAACAGTCGACGGTGCAGCTAATGTCCAAGCAGGTGTTAGGAAATCAATTGGGGTTCAAAGTGCAATTTGGTGTGTCGACCACCGTCTAAATCTAGTTGTCAGTGGTGCTGTCGATGATAAAAGATGTCCAAAATGGTCAATTCTCAACCACAAAATAACAAAATTAGTAGGTCACTTCAACCAGTCCTCTCAAAAAGCTATGACTTTAGTTAATGCTGCCAAAGCGTTAAAAAACTCCAGAACGAAGTTAGTACAGAGATGCCCCACAAGATGGAACTCTGACCTCCATCAAATGGAGTCTGTGGTGGATCTTCTTCCGGCGATGCATTCTTTAAAGAATCCGAACCCTACTGTTTCTGGAGGTTGTAAGTTGACAGATCTTTTACCAACAGATGATGAAGTGGAATCTATTCAATCTGTCATCCGGCTTCTGAGAGGCTTTTCAGAATTCTCTGAGAAATGCAGCAGTGAAAAGAATGTTAGCATCTGTTCCGTTATTAATTGCCTATACAACATCAGAGGAAGATTAGCAAGGGAGATGATCAAGCCAAAAACCGAGGTGTCATCAGAGCTTGCTCACTACTTCAATGAAGATCTAAACAAAAGATTTGAAGGGGAGTTGATGAATATTGAATTCTCTATAGCTCATTTTTTAGATCCTAACAGGAAAAATTTGAAGTAGTCAAAACTGCAGTAAAAAAAGCTATGGAAGAACTGTCAAAAAAAGAAATTTTGGCTAGCCAAAGCACTCCTTCCCCTTCAATGTTGGATGATGAAGATGATGACGACTTTGATTTCACTGAATAACTGAGGAAGAAAGTGTTTGGTGCAGGTTACATTAATCCTGGAGGTGAAACAAGCACCAAGAAAGCCATTTCTACTGAAATTGAGGGGTATTTGAATTCAAAACCAGTTCCAGCAAATACAAATGTACTGGAATTCTGGAAACAAAACCAGTATATTTACCCAATAATGTCAAGGCTAGCCAGAAAAAACCTCTGTATACCTGCTGCATCATCAACATCTGAAAGAGTTTTCTCAACAGCAGGGAATATATACAGCTCTAGAAGAACCAATCTTTCAATCTCAAAGGTTGAGATGTTGGTATATATGAAAGAAAACACTAAGCAACTCAGTAAAATTCAAGACATTGTGTGGCCAGGAAATGAATTTGGAAAATGATTAACTTTCAGTGTGATTTTGACTTTTTTTTATTTCTTAACAAGGAAATCATTTCGTTTCATTGTATATTTGAATATTATAAATAAATAAAAATGAATCTTAATTCGAAAGCTTTTTTTATTCTGAATCCGTATAAATCCGTAAAAATAATATCGGTTCGGATTCCAATTCGAAAAAAATTTTTCGAATTGCAATCCGATCCGAAAGTATCGAATCGGATTGCAATCCGAAAAAATTTTAACGAATTATTTTCCGATAAATTATTTTCGGATCAAATCAATCCGTAAGTAGTTTGAACCGTTTAGCATAGATAATTCGGTGCACAATCCGCAAACCGATAAACAGTAACGAATCGGCGGTCTCTAATTTATTTTCTTTTTGATTTTCACAGAATTTATCACGTGACATAACCACGTAATTACATTAGCCCAAAATGTGAAAGCAAAACCACGTATCATCAATAACAAAGTGTTTCTGACAGTACTTTTGGTGGTTATAGTAGTGTGCGAAAAATCGTTCAAAGATAATTTCCTTTATCAACGTAAATCGTGACAAATTTTTATTTTTAAACGACTACAAGAAACGTACTAACAAGTGAGTATAATTTAAATTATTTAATAATTAGATATTTCTGAATAATTAGAGTGATTATGACGACTTATAATGTGCAGCGCTGATACGTGATTTTGCACTTCTATATATTGCTGATACTTGATTTTGCAGTTAAACCACAAATTTGTTTACTAGTATTTTGTAAAAAGACATGCTTAAAAGTAAAATCATATTATATCTAATTTATTAGTGAAAAAAATCTGATAATCACTTGATGTTAGTGTAAATATTTTCTATACTGTAAATTTATTTTCTTGTAGTCCTTTATGTATTGTTATTGTAGGAACATTCACGTGGTTACAAAATGATGTTGTTGGCGAATTCGAAAAAAGTCAATCAACCGACTCCAGCCGTCAGTGAAACTGACTCTGGAAATAAAAAGGATCCAACATAGACTCTAGTGTGGTTCGTGAAACAAGTGCTAGTGTAGATTATGATATGGATGCTGTCAACGACAACATCACTATAAATTCGTCGTTAATGAATGTGACATTTGGGGATAAAGACACAGCTAACATGTCTGATTTAATCAACTTTGAGTCAATTGATGGAGTTTTTGGCTCAACCGAAAACCAGGATCATAGTGAGCTCTCGACACAACACTTGTCCAATTCTGAAATTGTAACGGTAAATGATACCGGTGCAGAAAATGAATCTAGTGATTCCAGCGATCTTCAAGATTCTGGTTCAAACTATTCCTATTCCTCAGAATCCTCCGACAATGATGAATCAGATGTGGAAAATTCACCGCTCTCTTCTGGTGCTGCCCGCGTATCTGTTGATTCAAAAATGTCGGCAACCAGTCACAGGTCTCCTCAACCCGGCACTTCTTTGAATAATCGCGTGACCCGTTCATCAGTTCATGTGAGTTCAAATGATCAAGAACATCCCCTAAACTTTGAAATACAACCGTCAACAATAAAGAAAACAAGATGCAAACGAGGGCGAGCTGAACCAAATAACTGGGAAAGAAAACGTAATGTTCTAAAGCGAATGAAAGGAGAAGAGTACAGAGGTCTGAAAAAAAAATCGTGATGGTAATTTTGTACAATCAGAAGTAAAAGCACCACGCAGTATAGGTCCTGCGTGTCAATCTAGTCGCTATGAAAAAGCAAAGAATCATTTTTGTCAAAACTTCGATGAGGGAGATTGAGGAAAAATTTTCTCACATTTTTGGGGTAAAATGGACTGGGGAATGAGACGAACGTATATTGCGACTCTCGTAGAATCGATGGAGCCAAAGCGAAAGACAGCCAAGACAACGCGCCGTAATTCAACTCTAAAGTATTTTTTAAAAAAAGACGATAGAAGATTTCAAGTTTGCAAGAAGATGTTTCTTGCCACATTAGGAATGCGCGAGTGGCAGGTTCGTGACTGGGCGCAGTCCAGTCTAGATGGTAGTGGTATGCACAAAACCCTCAATAAAAGCTTTACCAAAGAGAAATCATTGTAATACTCCAGCTGGTAATGAGAGGAAAACATTTCTACTGACTTTTTTGAAAAATCTTCCCACTCTTCCAGCTCACTACTGTAGAGCTACGACTAATAAACTCTATATTGAACCACCAATAATGTCCGCGATGGTCTTGTATCGTTTATTCGAAGAGTCATTTCAAACAAATTCTCCCCAACTAAAACCACTCTCGAGAACAATTGTAGCAGCTGAATTTGAAGCTCTTAACTTAGCAATTTACCGTCCCAAAAAAGATCAATGTGACACATGCACGTCACATAAACTAGGTCATATTTCAGATGAAATATACAATGTTCATCAGCAACGTAAAGAAGAAGCTCGAAGTCAAAAAGCCGCAGATAAAGCTGACTCTATTGCACATCCAGATAAGATTGCAGTGTTCACTATGGACGTCCAAGCTGTCAAAATGGCTCCATTTCTTAAAGCCAATGCATTTTACTACAAAACAAAATTATGCGTTCATAATTTTACAATTTACAATGAGGCTAATGGTAACGTCACATGCTACTTATGGAATGAAAGCGAAGGAGGTTTAGGCGGAGACGTGTTCGTGAGTATGATATCGGACCATGTGACAGCCTTTATCAACTCAAACCCTAAATGCACGAGGTTGATTCTGTAAAGCGATGGTTGCTGTTATCAAAACCGAAACGCAGTTGTCTCGAATGCCTTGTTAGCCCTAGTAATTGAACATAAGGTCACGATAGAACAGCACTACTTGGAAAAAGGTCACACCCAAATGGAAGTAGATTCAGTTCATAGTACAATCGAACACCGTTTGAGGAATAAAAAAATTTATTTGCCGACTGACTATGTTGGCGTATGTCGCGAAGCGTGCGTTAAAAATCCATACTCGGTGAAATATCTAACCCACGACTTCTTTAAATCCTACGCACAGGTTTCGTACTATAAATCAATTAGACCTGGGTTTAAAACTGGTGATCCAGTAGTAACAGACATTAGGTGTATTATGTACACACCAGAAGGAATTATGAAATACAAGTTATTGTAATGGCAACCACTGCCTAAGAGAACAGCACGTGGTCCTTTCCTTCCAACTAGACTTTACTCGCAGCCGCGTAAACTTTCTAAGATGAAATTTAATCATCTCCAGGAACTCAAACAAGTTCTCCCCTCGTATTGTTGGGAGTTTTATGACAATCTTCCGCATTATTAATTGAGTATTACGACTTTTAATATTAGTTGAGATTACTTTTATTAATGAAGATTGATCAACTGTATTAGAATATTTTTTGATGAGATTGATAATTATTGTCGAGATATTTTTTGATGAGAAATTTGAGCGAGATGTTTTTTGATGAGATTGATAATTATTGTGTCAACAGTCATAAATGTTTTTGTTATCGTAAAATGTCACATGGAATATTAAATTATTAATTGAATATTTAGGTTTCTTACAACTAGTATCAAAACAAGTATCATTTAAATAAAATTAGAGCCCCAACACTAAATTATTTAGCAGGCTGAGGAAATTAAATTAATGAAACGTGCAAAATATAGTCTATACTACTTAGTTACCTTTTAGTGGAAAAACCTTCTATCTACCAAAAGCTGTCAAAACATGAATTACAAAAACACGTAACTGCTTTCCCCCAACCCCTAGTGATTATACTTTTTTCAAAATATTTGATATCAGTTAGAGACACGATATAACAATTAATAGCAAAAGATTATTATATGTAAGAATAAACTTTTTAATCTATTTAGTTTTAACTCTCTCCTGAACATTTTTCAAAAAGTCTATTACGAGGTTTTGCAGTTTCACTGACGAAATCACCAGAAATGGGGTTTCATCTTTATTGCTTGATTTAAGATCACTTAATTAAATTGCAGTAGTTGAATTTTCTTATGTAATCATTGGCAATAATAGTTAATTGAATTTACTTGTTTTAATTTAAATTTACTTATTTGATTTGAATTTGTAATTTAATTTAATTTATTTTAAATTTACTTAACAAATGATTTAAAAAATTATTTGGATGCCAAAAATCTATCATTTATTTTCAATAAAGTCTTGAGACCCATAACATTTTTATATTCAAAATTTTAAGGAAAAAAAAAAAAAATTTATGTGTATAAGGTAGACCGGCGCACGTTGACCCGCATTTTTTTCTTTGATTCTTAACTTTTTCGCATTTCGTGTTTTATTTTGTTACTTTATGGGAGAAGGTTGCGAAAACTATATACAATAAAAAAATGTATTATCAAAAGCTTATATAAGTTTGTGAATATCTTAAAAATGCTTTATTTAAAGTGATGTTCCTTGGGCCAATGTGTCACTTATTTGGGGTCAGTTGGCCCATGGGTTAGGGCAGACCTCAAAATAATTTCTAGTTAAATTTGAGGTAAAAAAGGTGCATACAGTGAAAACAATTACATATATATGTACAATCGTTATTTTATCATAGCGTTTAAAATGACTACATACATTAAAATATCTGGTCACAGATTAGCCACTGTCTTCATCTAATGGGACTAAAAGATCGTTACAGTATAAATATTCATAAAATAGACCCTTGAGTTCTTTTTCTACGCAAGTCATAGGTGCCCACTGATGGCAGATTGAACACTGAATCCACTCTGCACCTGGAAGACTGTTTGAGAAAGGTTTGAGGTATCTAAGACACAAAGCATTTTCGTTCTCATCTTCAATGTCATCTTCCTCATCTTTCTTGTTTGGTTTCTTTCTCTTAGTTTGACAAGATTGAATATTGCTGGTTTTAGAATTATTTGGATCACCTATTTAGGTAGAGAATAGTTTTTTAGTATGTGTTATTTTTTTGTTTCAAAGCTCTTTTTTTTTCTTTTGATGTCTGCTGTTCATGTTCCAAGGCTTTCTTAACAGGGGTATCTGTTAGGGGAATCGGTTAATATAGCAGAAACTCGTTTCCAATTTTTAGACCTATTTATTCTCTGTTTTCTAGGCTTAGCTTTTTCAAAGGTCTTACTCCTTCAGGAGATGGTAAAAGTAAAGGGTTTGGAATGGCACCTGGTGTTTTATTTAAATCTGCAAATTTTTCTTCCTTTGAAGTAGACAGAGAGGCAATTGATTTATTGAGATTCGTTTGTTTGGAAGTGCTGTAATCTGCAGTGGAGAAATCGACATTAGGATCTGGTCTATCTGATGTATACAATGACAAAAAGTCACTTTCTGAAAAAAATATTTCTGTTAAATGGATAAACTCCTGTTACTTGGAAGCCACTCATTATGTTCCTTGGAGTTGTAGCATTAGGAAGTGCTGTTCTCACTATACCAGGTACATCATAGGTAGTATACATCATAGATAGGTACATCATAGATAGGTCGTTTGTTTACAGTTATCCACGCATCACACGCTAACAAACTTTTTAAAAGGACCATAAACACTTCTATTCAATGGCTGTAGCTTATGACTACAGTGTGCTGGAAAGGATAAAAGTGTGGTCCCATTTTCTTTGCAAAAGTCAAGAACTGATGCATCAAGATGAGAGCTGTGGTTGTCAATCAAAACTAGACAAGAATAGTTATTTTAGCAACGTGTGTGAGTGGCAGAATGTTTGATATATTTAAGAAAATTTCTCTCTGTCATTCAGCCTGAAGAATGGGATGATCCATCACACCATTTGGTCCATCACGAATAAAGTGGGACTTTAAGTTAACTTTCGGAAAGATAAAAGATGGGTGCACACTATCGCCAATTGTATTAACCGCCAAAGCCATAGTCACTAATACTCCTCTTTCAGCAGATGTTACTTGACCTATCTGGGGAAAACTTCTGCGAGCGGCGATACTGTCTGCTCGTTGTACAGTTGCGATTCCGGTCTCATCAATATTCCATATGTCTGCAGGGGTCACTTTCAACCCCGTCAAAACATTACTTAAGTTTTAAAAAAGCAATTTAACATTTTGATGAATAAAGCGCAGCGGGTTAAACTTGTTATTTGAGGAAAACGAATAGAAAGTTTTGGATTCCTCTTCATGAATTCTGCAAACCAATCACACCCTGCAATTTGTAACTTTGCCCATGATCGGGGAATCTTTCTGCTGCAGGCAAGAGAATATGTATATGCAAAGCGTCTGACCTCCTTAGGAGAAATACCATAGTATATGTCACTTGCTTTCATAAGGTATTTCCAAGCAAGTCTTCCTGCTCAGATTCAAATACCTGAAAAGAAAAGAAAATTAGCCTACACATTGCATTACCATTCTTTTTAATTCTTCCAGTTGTGTTTTGTATTGAACAGTGTGTGCATGGGTCTTTACTTATGTTATAAAAATAAACTATCAAATTCAAATCAGTAATTAAACACAAAAATTATTATACCTGAAATCATTTGGCAAGCCAAACTTCCAAGGTTTTCTGTTTGATTTAGGAGGTTCTGGATCCTTAGTGTAGTAGTTACTTCATTAACCTCATTAGGCTCAGGCGTTTCAACAGTAGCAATAATCTGGCATTCATTTCTATCATCAGAAAATAAAGGAATCACTGAGTTCTCGTGAATCACCTCAGTTTGAACTGAAGTATTACTAGCAGAAGGTAATCCATTGTAATTAATGCAATACCTTCCTAGAGCCTTTCGATGTATTTTGAAATCTGTACTAACTTTTCTAATTGATCTTTTATATTTTGTAACTTGTATTACTGCTAGTAACATTGTATCTTGCGACACTTTTCCTCTTTCTGACTTGCAAACATAGTTTCGCATCATTTTTAGGTAGATCTAAAAATATATTCAAAGTATAATGTTATGTTATACTTTGATTAAACAGTTCTACGTTATTAATATAGAATTGTAGTAAAGCTTACAAGTTAAATACTATATAACACTGTCTCATAGTTATCCTAAGCTCTGGAAAATGCAAACAGCTATTCGCTGTGTTATATGTTCTAGTCGTATTAGCTTTGCTCACAGAACACTCCCAATCTCCATGTATTGCAACATGAGTTTCTACCACAATTAGTCATGGCGACATTATCCTTTAAACTAATAATTCCGCCAAGGGTTGTATGCTACATGATTATTACTACGAGCTTGTAATAGTGAGGAGGAGGGGGAGAGGAGGAGGAGGGAAAAATTTAAAACGAACAATTTTAATAAAAATAGTGAAATTAAAAAAAAACGTTGTTGCTCAGGATTTAAAGTTAGGTCGTTATTAGATCATATGGTTTGTTATCATGTATATCGTTATTAGATTAGAGAGTTTGTTATTATGTTTATCGTTATTAGATCAGATAGTTTGTTACTATGTATATCGTTATTATGAATGTCCTTATTATGTATATCGTTATTATGTATATCGTTATTATGTATATCGTTATTAGATCAGATATAGTTTTGCAAAATTTCCTCTCATGTTTTCAATCAGAAAAAAAAAGGCTCCTCTATTGCTATTGCACTTTTTATACCTCT